>NC_140606.1:24405235-24932735 GCF_057381915.1 Diplotaxodon limnothrissa | reverse complement strand
GCTGAGGTGTCTATGACGTGTTCAGCAGTCTGATGGCCTGATGGAAAAAGCTGTCTCTCAGTCTGCTGGTATGGGACCGGATGCTGCAGAACCTCCTTCCTGATGGAAGCAGTCTGAACAGTTTATGGCTGGGGTGACTGGAGTCCTTGATGATCCTCCCCGCTTTCCTCAGGCACCGCTTCCTGTAGATGTCTTGGAGGGAGGGAAGCTCACCTCCAATTATCCGTTCAGAGCACCGCACTACTCGCTGGAGAGCTTTGCAGTTGTAGGCGGTGCTGTTGCCATACCAGGTGGTGATGCATCCAGTGAGGATGCTCTCAATGGCACAGCGATAGAAGGTCCTGAGGATGCGGGGGCTCATGCCGAATCTTTTCAGTCTCCTGAGAAAGAAGAGGCGCTGCT
The DNA here is from genome assembly GCF_057381915.1 of Diplotaxodon limnothrissa. Taxonomy (NCBI): domain Eukaryota; kingdom Metazoa; phylum Chordata; class Actinopteri; order Cichliformes; family Cichlidae; genus Diplotaxodon; species Diplotaxodon limnothrissa. The sequence goes on along the minus strand of NC_140606.1, from coordinate 24,932,333 downwards.
GCGCCTTCTTCACTGTTTTGTTTGTGTGTACTGACCACGTAAGATCCTCAGCCAGGTGTACGCCAAGGAACCGGAAGCTGCTCACTCTCTCCACAGCAGCGCCGTTGATGGTGATGGGGGTGTGTACTTCTCTGCACCTCCGGAAGTCCACTATCAACTCCTTTGTCTTTGCGACGTTGAGGGTGAGATGGTTGTCTTGACACCAGTGGGTCAGGGCGCCGACCTCCTCCCTGTAAGCTGTCTCATCACCGTTGGTGATAAGACCCACCACTGTAGTGTCGTCCGCAAACTTCACAATGATGTTGGAGTTGTTAGTGGCTGTGCAGTCGTAGGTGTAGAGTGAGTACAGGAGAGGGCTCAGTACACACCCCTGTGGAGCACCAGTGTTCAGTGTGATGGGGGATGAGGTGATGCTGCCCAGTCTGACCACCTGGCGTCTGTCAGACAGGAAGCTAAGGATCCAGCTGCAGAGGGAGCTGCTCAGTCCTAGATCCTGCAGTTTCCTGTCCAGCTTCGAGGGAACGATGGTATTGAATGCTGAGCTGTAATCTACAAACAGCATTCTCACATACGTGTCTCTCTTCTCCAGGTGTGACAGGGCAGTGTGTAGTGTCAGGGCTATGGCATCATCAGTGGACCTGTTGTGGCGGTATGCAAACTGTAGAGGGTCCAGTGAGTCGGGTAGTGCAGAGCAGATGAAGTCCCTGACCAGCTTCTCGAAGCATTTGCTTACGATGGGGGTCAGGGCTACAGGTCGCCAGTCGTTCAATGAGGAGATGGTGGAGGATTTGGGTACAGGGACGATGGTGGCCATTTTGAAGCAGGCTGGGACTACAGACAGAGAGAGGGAAAGGTTGAAGATGTGCGTGAACACTCCAGCCAGCTGAGCCGCGCATGACCTGAGGACGCGGCCGGGAATCCCGTCCGGACCAGTAGCTTTGCGTGCGTTCACCTTCCTGAAGCACTTCCGCACATCCTCCTCAGACACAGTGTGCGCACTGACGTCATCCGCGGTGCGCACACTGTCCGGTCTCATGGTGTTCGCTGTGTCGAATCTAGCGTAGAATACGTTTAGATCCTCACACAGAGAGGCCGTGGTCTGCGGTGTGCTGGTTTTCCCTCTAAAGTCTGCGATCGTGTTTAGTCCCTGCCACATACTCCGAGGGTTGTCAAACTGTTGTTCCACCCTGTCCCTGTACTCACGTTTGGCTGCTTTGATCGTCTTCCGGAGTTGGTAATGTGCGTGTTTGTAGTCCGATGTGTTCGCGGAGGCAAAGGCGGTGTTCCGTGCCGCCAGTGCCGCGCGAACATCTCCGTTAATCCAGGGTTTTTGATTTGGGAAGGATTTGACTGTTCTGGATGGGACGACATCTTCCACGCATTTCCTGATAAATCCACAGACTGAGTCTGTGTATTCATCAATGTCTCTGGCGGCCACGTGAAACATTTCCCAGTCCGCGTGATCAAAACAGTCCCGCAGCGCAGACTCCGATTGGTCCGTCCAACAGTGCACCGCCCTCCGGGTTGGAGCTTCCTGTTTCAGCTTCTGCCTGTAGGCGGGCAGGAGCAGGATGGAGCAGTGATCTGATTGGCCGAATGGGGCGTGGGGGAGGGCTTTGTACGCATCCCGGAAAGAGGTGTAACAGTGGTCGAGTTGCCGGTTTCCACGTGTGTTGAAAAGGATGTGTTGATGGAGTTTTGGTGAGACTTTCTTCAGGTTTCCCTTATTAAAGTCTCCGGCTGTGATAAACGCTGCCTCTGGGTGTGCGGTTTCCTCGCTGCTGATCGCGCTGTACAGTTCCCTGAGTGCACGGTCAGTGTCGGCTTGTGGGGGAATGTAAACAGCCGTAATAATCACTGCTGTAAATTCCCTCGGTAGCCAGAATGGCCGGCACTTAATCATCAGGTACTCCAGGTCCGGTGAGCAGAAGGATTTGACCGGGTGCACGTTCGCATAATCACACCAGCTGTTGTTGATCATGAAACACACACCACCGCCTCTGCTTTTCCCAGTAAGATCCTGTGACCTGTCCGCGCGGTGCACAGAGAACCCCGGCAGTTGTATTGCGGAGTCCGGTACTTTGTCCGATAGCCAGGTTTCTGTGAGGCAGATCACGCAGCAGTCCCGCATCTCTCGCTGGAATGAGATCCGTGCCCGAAGCTCGCACAGCTTGTTCTCCAGAGACTGCATATTAGCCAGTAATAAACTGGGTAACGGTGGTCTGTAAGTGCGCCGTCTCAGTCGAACCAGAACGCCAGATCTTCTCCCTCTGCGTCGGCGTTTGCGGCCTCCAGGGCCAGAGAACAAAGGCGTCTCAGGTGAGATGAATGGGGGGTCTGCAAACGGAGCGTCCGTGTTGCAAAACTTGAACTCCGGAAAGTTATAAGAAAGACCGTCTTTTATGTCCAGTAAGGTTTGTTGGTCGTACACAAGGAGACAAGTGCTGCTCGTGAAAAAATAAAGGAAAAGTAAAATTAAACACAGAAGAAAGCCGTTGCTTGGGGGAGCTCGCGACGAGGCTGCCATACTCGGCGCCATCTTGATCATAAGACTTTATCATGGAAAGTTCAAATCCTAATAGCGCTGTAACAGATTCTCATTTATCGGAGCGTATGCACAGAAAACACAAAGACCGTGGTTCACTTATTCAGAAAGATGGATTAATGAAAATGTCACTGGGAAGTTGTACTTATTTACTGAAGCTAAAACCCAAACATCAGGACCTCTCATGGCTCTTATTAACATGCTTCTTGTGTGATCTGATTATAAGTGGACACCTCTAAATTTAGCTGTTAACTAACTCTGGGAAATCTTTGGAGAATTAGACTCAGGCTTTACAAGAAGCCAGCAGGCTTTTTTTTTTTTTTTTAAAGAGTAATGGCTGCAGGTAGCTGACCTGGTGCTGAACACCAAATGCGCTATTGTTTTTCACCACCTGGATCCACATCAGTTGAGTAGGCACCCCAGATCACCTTCAGATGTGATTAGTAATTGGATCACAGTGCATCTTAGCTGTGTTCACACCCGTGCCACCGCCGCGCATGCTGATGCCAGACTCGGCGCACTTTTTTCTTCTATTTAGGAGCCGCCTCTTCCCAAGTTCGGTCACTTAAATTTGTAAGTATAATTACGCATTAATTGTGCTTACAAATTATTAAATTAATGAAATATTACAGCAGGACTCTCAAGCTACTAAACTCTATTCAAATGTGCGATTTTTGCCTTTGGTGTCTGTTGACAGGCAGCATTAATCCGACTACAGGGTTTAAACTGCCATCTTACACCTTTTTATGATGTTAAAGATGCTAATCCCCCCCTAGTTTTCTACAGTGAATTAATGCGTTCAGCCAATCAATACCTTTTTTCTCTCGCTTTAGCAGTAGCTGCTTGGCTTGCAGTGAATGTGTCGTCCTTGCAGACATGACTACTGTATGGCGCACACAATGCATCTGTCAGTCAAAGCGAGCTAGACGTGCGTGGGTGAGCGTGTTCTCTCATTTACCCTTTTGTGCACGCTTAATTATTGCATCTGCTAAATATATGCTAGCTTGGATTATGACATATGATAAAGGATTGAATGCATAAACCTTAGAATGCACACATAAACATGACATGCACATCCGATTTCTCTCTTTGCTCTACACCTGATGAGCGTGTTTATGTAGCAGTGCTGAGATTCCTGTGGTTTGCTGATGTTCCATCATACCGTTCCCTCGCAGTGAGCTGGCACTGCGCCACAGGGACGGTCACGCTAGTATAGACCCTTTGAACTGAACCGAATTTACTTGAAACATGCAAGAAAAGGGGGTGGAGAAGAAGAAAAACAGAAAAAAGAAAAGGAATTAGGAACAAAGACTCAAAGAAAGAAAAAGCTAATGAAAGGTTTTGCCCTCCAGATGAAGACCAGCCAAGTTAGAAGTTTCTGAAATTTGCCATTTTTTTTTCTGTCATCTGTGCTAGCATTAATGATTAAAGGCTCGGATTGGGTCCCGAGATAAGGGCGCGTGACGTCCGCAGATAATGCTCGTTTCAACCTTCTTTTTGATTTTGAAGGTTGTACTTGAGGGGCGCTTGACATCTTGACACGCTGACATTTAAAAAGAGTGGGTGTTAGACTTCTCTTTGGCATTTTATATTATTTTTTAGGAGAGGGTAGTATTACATTAAAGCTAGAATGTGACGAGGGAAAAATATGACTCTGGGCCTGATTTGAACCCAGTCCTGCCTCTCGTGTCAGCGCTGGAGTAGTGCCAGACTTCATAATGCAATGCCGTCCTCTCCAGTCACACTGCACCTCTATCTTTTCCTCCAGTGACAACAGAAGTCAGTCCTGGTGTTGTGTTCCTCTCGCTGTTATCTGTTTGAAACCCAACCCGAGACTTCCCGCAAGATCCAGCTCATCAGCAAGTGCTGATAAACTGATTCTCAGCGATTAGATGTTGATTAGTTATTTGCAGCAAGTTCCAGACTAGCAAAAGGGACATCAAAAGAACTAGATGAATGCCAATGAAACAGTCAATTATGGCGCAACAAGACGTCCAAGAGCATGATGGAACCTGCAGGCTGTGTGCATTAGTTACTGTACCACTGATGAAGCAATGTGACATCTTGTGTGTGGGCCCGTGGCAGCTTCAGGCCTGCAGAGGCTGTCTAGTTCAACTAATGAGGATGGAGAGAGAGGTCAGAGATGATAGCCAATCTAAATAAGGACCTTGATATGACTTTAACACTGTGTCATAGTTTGTTACTGTGTATGTGTGTGTGTGCTTGGAGGTGATGTCCTCCCACCTTCCTGCTGTTATGTTATGACTAGCATCCTCGCCCCAAGCCCACTGTCAACAGGAGGTGTCATCCACGCAGCTCAGCCATCAACACACTGCTGGCTGGATTTGGAACACTGACAAAGATGGACACACCTTCACAAATACACATATATACAATATGTATGCAACTGCATATCAAATGTTCTCTTTATTAGGCATATTCTGCAAGCACAAACAAATAGAGGACATGTGCATGCTCCCACGTGCATACATGCTTCCTGCTCTGTCGCTTCTCCCACTGGCTGTTAGTGAGTGTCCATGTTATGCAAACTCATAACAAAACACTGTCAAAAACTGTGAGTGTATGTCAGCTCACCTGACAGGAACAGCGGGCCATCTTCCATCCCATTTTCACTCTGTCCAGCTGCATCCATCCTGAGACACGCTCTTTACCATGGCTCTTGAAATTCAACTCAAGGTGACATACACCCACTTAAGAGGGCTGCCGACTAAAATTTTATTTGGGTTGTGCTAGAGCACCTAAAAAATGTTTCTTTATCTGCACCCAGAAATTTCAACCCTGCTTTCTGGCACTGCATTGTTATTCCGCGTTGTGTTGTCATGAAGAGGATGCTGTGGTAACACTGTGATCTCTGAGCTGATCTCTGTTTGACGATAACAAATGATAAAGGAAAAACACTCTCTAATAAGCTGCCCACTCCGGCTTCTCTACCACAGGAGGATAGTACAAAAGAGCTGCGAATGTGCATGGACAATGGGTGCGGAGCTAGCAGCAGGCACTAGTTGTTGGTTTATTACCTGTCAATGGTGTGTTCATATTTACTTGGGGGTTGTTGTCATATCGCTTACAAATGAAACAACCTTATGACCCTGCTCAGAACTGATTTCACACCCCTCAGACTTTAGAGTCTATATATATATATATATATATATATATATATATATATATATATATATTTATTTATTTTTGTCATCGTTAGCAAAACCAGACCAAACAAGACTTCTCTTTTGATCTACGACCTCAGTAGATGCTTCCAAGATTAGTTTATGGTCTCAGTTTTACCATCATTTTGTAAACTTGTAAAATAAGATAAATGCTAAACCAGGATATACTTAAGGTAATGCCGACCTTGTGATTGACAAGTCACTAACATGTGAGCATGCACTGCTCTTGGTTTCTTGGTTAATTCAATCAGTCTTCTAAACCCACTCCATATTGTAAACACCCTTAAATATTAGTAGGTAGGGAGGAAGAAACCCCTTTTAATAGGAAGAGACCTCTGGCACGTGTCAGAACCAGGTCCATAAATTTAAAAAGAAAAGACAGCAAAAAGGAGCCTATAAAGAAACAATGAAGAACAAAAACGTGTCTAGTTTCAAAACATCAAGATGACAACTGCTAAAACGCTTCAAAATGCTTCAGGCTTCAAAACCTGTCTTGACAAACCAATGTCACTATGGCTCCGTCCAGTCTTTGCGAACATGGTATCGGAACAACACATGACATGTTAAAGGTGCTGGGGTTGTACTGTATGTACAGTAGGGAAAAGTACAGAAAGTACAGCTAAACCGACATGAACAAATGTCACTGATGCATGCAGTACTGCACTTGTACATGAAGTATGAAGCTAAAATAGAAACCAAAGGAAAGTGAGTCAATCTTAGAGGCCAATCACAAACTATAGAAACACCTGTGAGTCAAAGCCCAGAGGTTGGTGAAGCAGAGCAGAGAGGAACGAAGGACTCAACCACACCAACTCTCAGAGCAGGCAATCTGTGAGAAAACATAACTATCCATACATTTAGGCCGACCTGTTTAATATTCTGTTTAATAAGCGAGCCTGTCCGACCGATGAAAACATTTAGTTGCTGTTGACACATCTTATTTCATAGCAGTCTCGAGCCTTGATTAATATGGACACTTTTTCTTGTTTCTGCTTTGTTTCCTTGTTTTCTCCTGACCTGTCGTGATTTTTATTTGGCCTCATGTTTTTTTTAATTCTTAAACAATTACACGGACACACCGCCTATCCCGGCAGATATGGAGCGAGAGGCGGAGTACACTCTGGACAGGCTGTCAGAGGGTTAACGCAGAGAAACAAACAACCACACGCTCTCATGTCCACACACGGCCAGTTTCAAATCGCAGAATAACCAAACACGCGTGTCTTTAAACTGTGGGAGGAAGTTGGAGTACAATGGGAGAAATGTTGGCTTCCTGTCTATACTTTAATAAGTTTTCTCTGGGGTTTCTTTACTGCGCAGCTCTCATTGATTGGGAGAGCCAGCCTCAATTCCTATCTATACTTTAACGCTGGGCTTAGCAGCCACAGTGGAGTTGTTAAGCACTATTTTGCCTGATTGTTAACCAATACCGCCGAGCCAACAGTCCTCACTGTGAGTGCGCTGTCAGGAACAGGACCTCAGCCCCTGTTTCAAATGCACACCAGACGATGGGCTGATAGAAAAGAACGCAAGTGGCATTCAAACAATTCCCAAAGCTGTTTTTCTAGTTGAAAATATTTTCTGGGCAGAAGGAAAGGATTTGAAAATGTTCTGTTGCTACATCTTTAGTTTGATGATAATGGGTACATTTATGTGTAGGCAGTCACAAATGTACTGTATTCAGCATCTCTTTGGTGAGCCAGTGTTTACAGTACGTTTGCAAACACACTGTGGGGGTACGTGTCAGTTTCCACATGAAATGTATGTTCGCTCCTCGTAATAACAAAGTCCCGATTCGGTACATCCATATGCTGCCTTCCTGGCTTCCCCTGTGCCTATAGTCTGTCAGCTGTTGTTATTTAAGCCTGCAGGCTCCTGTGATAGGATCATTTAAGACTTACTCGCATCAGTGATAGCGAGAGTGACACCTCCCATTATGTGTCCATGTATGAAGCTGTGTAAAGCTTTGTCACATTTATAGCCATCTCACCTTGCAGCCCCCGTCTTGAAGGCATGCACCGCCACATAAAAAGGCTTTACAGTACAGTGTAGGAGTTAAGATTGTTTCCAAAAGTACAAGAATGTGATTTTTTTCTTCTTCTTCTGATACTGAAAGAGAGCACTGACTTTTTCTTTTAGACGCTGCTCCTGGTATAATAGCCTAATTGAGGCAGGAATGGAATTTTCTGTGCGTACGGTTGTGAGACCTGCTGGTCAATCATAGCAACTCACATAGCAACAAGACCTGCGTAGGGCAACTGAAATAGATGAGATGAATCAGTAGCAGTGCTTTACTGTTGGCATGCTGTATCCTGGCCATAGCAGCGCCTTTGTGATCAGTGCTTGTCAGTTTTTCCCCTCATTCTGGGATGGACCACATTGCCAAGAAAAATAACAGTATGAACAAAAGAACCCAATTACATGTTGGTATAATCCAAAAGCGAAAACAGTGTTTACAACATAGATATGGTGCTGCATTTAACTGAGAGCACTGCCTTCACGTCTAAAGCTGGATACGAGCTAGAACGGACACAAACAACAACAGAAGGAGGGCCACTAGCAGCTTTGCCCCTGGTCAGTCTGTATTTGTACATTCCTGATTGCCCGCCATGTGTACAGATGTTCCAGCTGAAGGTTGTTGACCTGGCCACATGGCGTGCTCATGGTCCGCACCTCGGGTCTTTTACACCGCAGCCTGAAATTAAAACCTGAGGGCATTCTTCACAGATTGATGAGAGTTCACAGAGTGTGGTTGAGCCTGGGGGTGAGGGTGGCACAGATGCGTACAGCTAACGGGCACGCTTATGCGGTCGGGGAAGGGGACGCATTCATACACAAACACAGATGGACAGGTACAATGTGATCGCAACCTGTTCAGTCACCCTCACGCAGCCCAGAAGCATCCCTCATCGCTCTTTTCTAGATGGGGTCAGCGTGTCAACTAGCTCACCCTGGAAAAAAAGGGGGAATTAGGGACATTGTGAGTGTGTGTAGTTACATTTTTTGTTAGCATGCTCTAGGCCTTGTTTGTATATTAGGCCCGAGTCCTGCATCACTCATTTCAGCACAACACATCAAAGAGACGGGAGCCAATGCCGCTGTACACTGACCATATATGGTTCTTCCTTCATCATCCAGGCACTGGTTTAGCCCATTAGAGAAAGTAGGACAGAGCAGGGTCCTGATGACCATATTTGGCCGGGTGCTCTGTCCCCTGCAGCCATCTTGCCTGCCTCCACCGCATTGTGCCAGGGCACTGCTGCTCAGTTCCTTCCTTATCGTTGCAGATCCCATTTTCTTCTCTTTTCCTCTCCGTCTTATTTTCCACCGCCAGAACACAACCCTCTTCGTCCCCCTTTCTCTTTCTTCTCCCTCTTATCACTCCTTTCCCCCTCCTCTCTCCGACTCATCCTGTTACTGCTCTGGTTTGTCTTTTCTCCCCAAACCAGCTTCTTCCGCTCATCCACCTTCTCCCCGCTTCACCCCTCTTTACTGCTTCCTTTGTTCTTTCCCTTTTCATTGCTTCCTGTGTTCCCCCTTTTCTCTCTTATCCTTTCCCAGCAGGAAGCAGTGGCATCCAGGTTTACTCCGCCGGCTGTGCACAGAGAGCTGGGTCTGCTGGCCCCTGGCCTGTTCTGGCTCTATCCCTGTGTTCCTAATCAGCCCCGCTGCGTGAGGCACACATGTTTGCAGATTCATTAACGTGCACACATTCTCACACGTAAGCACGGACACTTTGGTGATGGATGAGTTTTTGAGGGTGTTAAGCCTACATCTGCACACACCCACATCCATGTGTTTGTTAATGCATGCGCACTTTCACACACTCCCGATTTGTGTGGGCACGTTAGCACACACACACACACACACACACACACACACACTCCACCTCCTGGCAGCGGGTTTGATCGCCTGGAAAATGAATACTAAATGCAGGGCAAAATGGCTGGCAGGGATCACCTTGGCTGTGTGCAGCTCACCTCCTGCTCTATACAGGCATGAAACTGGAGCACCTCCATACCTGTCTCTCCACTCAGGATATTCTTGGACCTCACAGCTTGGTAAGGAGACACAAAGAGATTTTTGCTTTTGTTAGTAATTTTCCAGTAAGTAGAGAGGATAAAGGCTCATCATATGCCCTGGCTGTGGTATTCCCTTTGAGCTGTCAGCTTTTCCTTTTAGTGCCTCAGACGGGAAGGAAACACATCAGGCTTTGCTGTGCAGAATCTTTAAAAACACACTGTACACACGCACAAACACCCGCATATAATTTAGTGTCCCGTGCGTGTAAGCAAGCACACGACCACACACACATACACACACATACACCTCAAAGACTAAGGAACTGGTTGTGGACTTCGGGAGGTCCAGAGAAGGTCCACTGCCGGTTCAGATAGAGGGGGAGGAGGTGGAGGTGGTCAACAAGTACAAGTACCTCGGGCTGTGGGTGGACAATAAACTGGACTGGTCATGCAACACAGAGCACCTGTATAAAAAAGCCCAAAGCCGACTGTACTTCCTCAGGAGGCTGAGGTCTTTTAACATCTGCAGGAAGCTCCTGAGGATGTTTTACCAGTCGGTGGTTGCTGGAGTACTTTTCTATGCTGTGGTGTGCTGGGGGAGCAGCACAGCAAAGAGGGACTCATCCAGGCTGGAGAAACTGATCAGGAGGGCTAGCTCTGTGGTCGGCATGAAGCTGGACACTCTGGTGACAGTGGCAGAGAAAAGGACATTAAAGAAACTGATGGACATTATGGACAATGCCAGGCATCCTCTGCACACGGCCATAAACAACCAGAAGAGTCTGTTCAGTGACAGGTTGCTTCTCCCCAAGACAAGAACTAACAGACTTAAAAACTCCTTTGTCCCACACGCCATCAGACTGTTTAACTCCTCTCTGGAGGGGAGAGGGAGGGGAAACAGGAGGACAAAGGAGGGGGGAACAACTAAGCTGTAGTGCCTCTTCACCTCACTGTACAATACCTTGTGCAATACTTTTTGTAAATAGTCAACAGTGCAATAGACTCAATACTTGAAATGTGCAATTCACTTGTATTTTTATTTTTTATTCCTATTTATTCTATTTATCCCCTTTGTATATTTTATTTATATTTGTCTCTGTATTTATATGTGTGTGTGTGTGTGTGTGTGTGTGTGTGTGTGTGTATATATATATATATGTGTGTGTGTGTGTGTATATATATATATATATATATATATATATATATATATATATATATATATATATATATATATATATATATATATATATATATATATATGTATGTATGTATGTATGTATGTATATATATATATATAACAATTCTGTAACTGTAACTTCGGTCGTTGCTGTGCTTTTTGGAAGTCGAATTTCCCAGAGGAACCCACCCGAGGGATTAATAAAGTTCTATCTTATCTTCTATCTTATCTTATATGCAGAACTGTTTAATTTCCCCAGTCACAGGAGTCAAAGGCAGTAGCTAGCAGAGGAGTGGGCCAACTGGGAGCAGGTTTTCCTGAAGCTGATGGAGATCCAGACACATATTCACTCATGTGGCTCTGGAGTGTAGTATTTCCCTCAATTTGTTTTCAGGAGTATGCCAGTCACATTTTAGAATGATTGAGTTTTACCTTTCTTCTGTTCTTATAATTGTAAAACCCAATTTCAACTTTGCAATATCACTTTATTCATGATTTTCAGTACAGCGTATTTACCAGTTTGAATACGTGTGCTCGTCTCTTCTCTTTTGTACCATTTTCACTTCCTCTTCACTAAATGCTCCACCTGATCAATGGGTGAAATCTGGATGTACGGAGGTCCAACACACAGCCTTTGATCAGCTTCGCAGACCTCGCCTACGTGTTGTAGCAGTTTAATGTCATCAGGGGCCAGTGACACAAACAAGCGGTCTGTGGGCTAATCTTGATGTTCGGTATCTTTTCGTGGTTCTGCTGCTCGTGTGGAACTCCACTGTTGCTCCTTTTCCCGCTCCAACCCACTTTTCGACCAGTCAGTATTCGACCTACGCATAGCGTCATCTACATCGAGTTACGTGCTGCTGGATCCTTGGAGGACTGCACTCTGGCATGTTTGCATTCCTTGTATACCCCTTAGAGGAGGCAAACACCTACTCAAACATACACAAACACAGCACCTTAACACAATCATAACTCTGCTTTGAACTGATTTGATCATAGAGTCCTGCATGTTTGAGAAACACATTTTGTTCTGTTTCCTCCACACTTACACTAAAAATACCTTTCCACACAACTTGAAAATCACAAAAAAATGAGGCAGTTGTAGCTTATCAACTTTTTCTTAGGTCTGGACTACATTAGCAGACTAACTTTAAGTCTTAATATCCACCAAGCAACCAGCATCCCGTGTAGGGTAAGGATTGTTTTTTATTTTAGCCATGTGCCGAATATACAGATTACTAAATTCGCAGATGTTACATTTCAGTACAAAGCCGTTAAATTTCAGTTTTTTATGCAAATAAATTTAAAAAACAGATGAATGTTAGTCAAACCTGTTAAAGCCTGGCTCATGAGGCAGAGTAAACAGAAAACTTTTACATTTCTTAACATAAGGGAGGAAACAGCATCACTGACTTCATGATGTGTGTTATTTACAGTGTTATTGGTGTGTCAGTAGATGGTGTTTGAATGTTAGGTGTGTGGTGTTAATCAGGCTAAAGCTACCCAGAAAAATAACAAGGCGCTGGGCGAATGGATAGAGCGAGGTGAAACATCCACCTCTTAAGTGCTCCAAGGAGACTGGGTTAGGGGTAGACTACCTCTACCTTGAGCCCTGGATGGTCTGCCAGTGTGTTGGTGGATTTTAGGAGTTCAGTTATCTTTGGAGAGAGCATCTGTCCTTTGGGTCCTTTGGCTCAGGCTTGTTCTGGTGCATCCAGAAGATGCTCAGTTGAATTCTGATCTTGAAAGTTTGGAAGCAAAGCCGACGTACTGGGCTCTTTGAGACTGCTGCCATTGGGGACATGTAGGTGGTCTTCAACAAGTGGTACGAGTCAAAATGAAAGACCCAAGGTTTCCCCAGAGGAAAATGTTTTCATTTTTGTGTTTTATCCAAATTAATTCTTTAAAAACAGGTGAATGTTAATGAAACATGTTATGACTCATGGGGCATGGTAAATAATGGAAGAGACACAGCTTTAACTAAATCTTTCTAATTTACCAAATGAAGGAAAAAAACATAATTGACTTCATGAGGTGTGTAAGTCACAGAGTGTCAGTCATTAGAGTGTTTGGATGTTTGGTGTGTGGCGGTCTGTAAAATCAAAAATAACCAGGCCGAAGCGAACGAATCAAATAACAAGTGGCTGGGCGAGTGGAGAGAGCAAGTGGCTGGAACACTCTTACATGTGAGTACTCCAAGGACATTGGTTTGAGGGTAGGCTACCTCTGCCCTTAACCCTAGGTGGGATGCCACTGTTGGTGGATTTTGATGCTCAGTTGAATTATGATCTTGAAATTTTGGAAATGGGACTGATATCTTTGACTTTTTGAGGCTGCTGCCATTGGGGAGCGCCATAGTCACTGACATGCGCAATAAGGTGTAGTCCTATGAGTCTGAGTAACGTCTGCATACATTCAAAGACCCGAAGCTTCCTAAGGGAACAGTAGATTGTCTCAAGAAGAGCGACACTGTTATCTCCACCTGTCAGTGGGTTTAATATTGCAGCTGATTGCTGTCAACTAAACAAAACTAGCACACTTTGTGAAAATATCCCACAAGTATTCCTCCAAGCCTTTTTTCTTCTTTCTTATTTCTGCATGTGTGGCAGGAGAGTAGCATGGCCACTTGGATGGGGTGTTTACAATGCAGCCATGTCTGTGTGTTTATATGCGATTATGAATCTTTTTATGTATATGAGATGTGCTCGTAGTACGGTGGGAATGTGTTTGTGCCCGAGTGTTTGTGTTTGTGAGCGCGTAGTGTTATCAATCCAGACCAGACGACAGAAGCCCTTTAGTGGAGAGTTAGTTCAGTTTAGCATGAAGATGAGGTTTGGAGGCTTGTGTGTGCCAGTGTTACTTTTCCCGTGTGTATGTGTGTCACTGACTGTGTGTGTGCATATTTAGGTTATTTGTGTGTGTGTGTGTGTGTGTGGTCTTTGATGTCAGCTGGTGGCTGCTGCTGTTTGCAGTGTTAGGTAATCACAAAACACAATCATTCTGATCTATTCCTGAACCTCTGCCATTATATATAGCATTCTCCTTATCCACCCACAAACCCTCTACATTTTTCTCTCTCTCTCTCTCATACACACACTAATTTTGTCTTTTTTTCCCTCTATTTTCCATCTCTCCTCTGCTCTGCCACTCCTCATCTCTGTCCTCCATCTCCTACTCCCACACTCTCTCTATCTCTGTGTTTTGTTATGTTTTGCTGCTCTGTGTTGTGTGTCTCCGGGCTCAGGACATTTTTCTTGTCATCTCTCTTTTCCTCCCGTTCCCTCAACCGCTGCCCCTGAGCCCCACGCACACCCCACTGCTAACGCCCCTCCCACTACCCACCCTTTCTGCCCCGTTTCTCCCTAGTCACCTTCCAACATCTCCTCTCTACCCTTCCCGTCCTCCTCTTCCCCTCCTTTTTTGCCTTCCATCACATATGTGCACGCTGTCAGAGGGGGAGTATATTGATTGCACGCTTGGCTGACAGTCACACTAATGGACAACTTAGTGTGTGTGTGTGTGTGTGTGTGTGTGTGTGTGTGTAGTTTAGAGGGGGTGTTTAAACAGCAGTCTTGGCAATAACTCACCAGACCAAGCGAATGGCCATCGGGCAGGCAGGTGGACTGAGCAGTGCCGCAGCACACGGTGTGGCTTGACAGGCTGCATTTGAAAGCAAGTGAGCCAAATGTAGGGCAACTTTCAAATCACACCCTAGTTCTTCTTCTTCGGGGGGAATTTGTTTTTGACCAGACGCGCCAACGTGAACACACTGGCAATAAAACAGACGAGTAAATTCAGGAACTGCAGCAACCCGTCTTCCCTGGTGTCATTTTATATTGTTTTACATTTATCTCAGACATGCAGGATATCAAAAGTGCCGTTTTCAAAAGCACAGTGCAGTTTGTTTTTGCCAGATTCTGAGCCATGCTCCGCTATAATCACCACTGCAGCATGGACAGCAACAAAGTGTAAGACGTACAATGCAGTTAAAATGCTAATATGGGCAATTCAATTAAAAGTATCTCTTTTCCATCGCCTATAACAGTGTTCGGTGGTGTTTTGTGTCCACTCTTTTATGGATTATTATGGAAACAGAGAGTGGGTTTATTTTCTCTCTGGCAGTTTTTGGACATGGCCATGATGATTGCAGAGCCTAATGCAGCAGCAGCTGCTTTGACAGTAGAAAAGCTTTTGATATATGGTGCTGATCTAATAGAGAGAGAGACTGTGACATTTGTGTTCTGCACAGACACGAATACTGCACATGCATAACTCTAACTGTGCTATGAGCCCTGCATGCAAGCAGCGTAATTATATGATTTCTTTACATACTAGCAAAATGCATGCATCATTACTAACAAACCGCATGTACGTGTTATCATAATTGCCGCTGGCATAGCGTGGAGCACGTACGATGCATAAATACTGTCAATTAAATTATATTGTGGGACTGTGCGTTAGAGCACATATTACATCACTTTCATCCTCATACCTCATGCTTTTAATTCATGTCATTTAATTTGTATTCAAACGTGGGAAGATACAGCTGTTAGGCGTGACAGCGGTGATAGTACACCACGAGTAGTAATTCAGATAAATAAGCAATTGAGTAAACACATTTCTCATGCATAATTAAGTTTAACCTGACCTAGATCAAGTAACATGAATGAGTGATTCTAATTTGAGTTGCCAGTTGTAAACCTTATAAACAATGAATGTGGACATTCATAATTCTGTAGTAAGCTGTGGAACTTCTAAGGCTAATGTACCATGGGCTAACTTAATGTATTATGCATCCACTCACCAGTGCCTGGTACTGATTTACTGAACAATGGAGCAAACAAATGCTAATCCCGCATTAAATATGGTGCTCTTGCATAAATATCCTAACCGACATTGCTTTTAGCATATGCTATGATCTATTAGCATAGAGGGATAACCAACAATTTAGCATGAGAAAGCTGAGCAGAATGTAGTGCAGCGCTGTTTGACCACTGAATGACAAAATGAATCACTTAATTAACCTTGTGAAGGTTACACTCTGGTCATGGAGACACTTGCACAAACACACAGTCTGAATGTGACCTGCATTTCTGCTGCAGATAAGCACAGAGGCGCTTTCTTTTCTTTGTGTATTCTCTGGCTGGATTCAGAGGCAGCCACTCTGCTGTGGAGATGGTTTGAAGAGCAAATTCGTCCCGCTGGTGAGGCACATTAAATATTAACTTGCATGAAGAGGATGATGTGGACAAAATACTCATTTGCCTAATAATTCTGCACTCCCTGTATATTTTATTTTCAGAAAAGGGGCCGCCATTACCAATGAGGTGAAAACACGAAGGAAAGAGACAACGCTACTGACATCGTATTAAAATGTCATCCTCTTCCACCTCACCTCAAGCCTCTCCTGACTTGGCATCAGGGCTCTAACACATGAAAATGAGCATACCCATATGGAAAAGATATATATATAAATATATAAGTTTGTATCTGTCTTGTATGAAAAGCATACGAGAGTGAAAACACATATAAGATCCCTTGAAAAATTATATAATGAAACTTGTATGTTTTGGATACTTACTAAAAAAATATATGAAAGTAATGAGAAAGTGGCCACTTTCATGAGTAAATCATATATGGTTTTACTATTTCTTTTCCATATGGGTAAACACTATTTATGCACACTAATTTCCAATGTTGTTACTTATTGACAACAGATTAGACATGACCCTCCCCTCAGTTGTTGCTGAACAACAGCAACGCCTGGTTATAAGCTAACATTATGCCAGCTGATGTTAGTCTTAAGTGTCCTAAAATGACACTTAAGACAATAAAACAAATGGCAGCCAGAGTTGTTTGTCCTATAGCAGTCACCAGTATATAGGATTGAACTCTTGAATTAAGGATAAGAAAACAGAACAGTTGAATGCAATCTGCAATCTAGTGAAAATTTAGACGTGAAGTCCTGGTTGTCTATTAGCAACCAGGACTTTTAGAACGATTATTCACTTACTTCTTTATTACTGTTGGTTGCAATGTTGCCTCATAGCAAGAAGGTCTATGGTCCGTATCCACCAGCTGGCTGGGGCCTTTCTATGAGTCTTTCTGGAGTTTGCATGTCTATGTGGGTTCTTTTTGAGTGCTCTGGCTTACCCCGATAGTCCAAAGAAATCCCTGTTAGTTTAAATGGTGACTGTAAATTAGTTGTAGTTGTGAATACAAGTGTGATTGGTCTGTCTTAGCTCTGGTGTACCTCCCTGTGGACAGGGTCAGGTGGGAGTTGCTGGTTCAGAGAATATTACAAGATAAAATAGGAAACAGAATGAGACATTTTGCATCCTATCTTTGCAAATTACATTAAGAAGAAGAAAAACTGGGAACCATGGCCCTGATGCTCTCAAGAAAACATCACAAGCTAATTCAGCTCTACGTACTGTTTCCTTGCAGATAGAGACTCAATTTGTGCATGCTGTGGAGGCATTTTTAGCCTTGGTGGAAATTACTTTTTCCTACTGCTAATATTTATTTCATCATATAATTAATATATAGAACATATTATATTTGTTTAACTAAAAACCTTGCATTGCCTCAAATACTTTGCACATTTATTATGTAACACTGCTGAAACCTGATGCCTAAAAAGCTGTTTCCAACGCACCGTAGCACACAACATAAGTGGATGAATCCTCAAAATATCTTCACTTTTGCTCTGAGTGTGGCGTCCTTTTTTGTTTCCCAGCTGGGTCTGAGAGGTACTGAAAATGCCTCCTGCTTGGGGCATCTGAAAACAAAGTGCAGAATGCTGCAGTCGGTAATGCATTTAGCACAGATGGATACACAAATAAAGAGCTGTTTATGCAAAACGGATGCACACCAATGTTTTGAAAGTGTCCAGTCACTCCATATTTCAGTATTTTGCTGAATCTCGCCGCCTCCCCCCTCTCCCCCCCTCTCCCCCCTCCCCAGTCAGTTCCTGTCAGACCTAATAGTGTGATGTCTCGTCTTGAATGGAGATGACCAATTTTAGACTCAGTCATGGGTGTTAGAATCGTACAACATGTTCAGGACACTCACAATACATTCAGGCAAAAAGATTATTATTAGGAGAATCAAATTTTTATAAATATCGACCATTAGCCCCCGGTTAGACCACAAATTTGAAAACGTAATTACATGCCTAATTCAATGCGATTATTATGTATTGCAGATGATTAACCAGCTCAGCAATATCAATCCGAGCAATTCACATAATACCAAGTTTCAATTCATATTGAACAATTAGAATCTGGAGCAAGTAGTCATAGTACATACACAGCCTCAGGATTAGCATAATAAAATATGGTCAGATGAAAGCAGTTTTTGTGGTCAGTAAGTACACATATTAATGTATTTATGGGCTGTTAGGCTTGTAGAATAAAATAACAAAAAAAGGGTAAAATCACTTGATTAAAAGGATAATTTATGGCGCAAACTGAATACTGAAAAGTCATTATTTTTTGTGTTGCCTCCTCCAGCTACGTAGCATTTTCTATGCCACAATCTGACAAAGGACATTATTATTAAAAAGTATTTTCCTGGCATTTCCACTGTTCTGGCTGCAGAAAGAAAGACAACATGGGAGAGAAGGAATAACATCACCCAAGGTCAGGAGCTCTATCCATACCCATGTGTTTTCCAGCAGGAGACACGATGAAAAAAAGTCCCTCAGGGCTTCATTGTGTTATCCAATCGCTTCTGTGACCTTTTTAAAATGGATGGTGCAGTTTTTTTTCTTTTAAATGAAATGGCTCATAAAGAACTTGATCAATTATGTAATCCAATACAGCCACCAGCTTTTTTTCAGTTATCTAAGCACATTTGGGGATAAAAAGTTGAGTCATTTCATTTTTGCCTTTATTTCAGAGGTGGTATTTTTAGACTCAGGTTTTGGCGACAGCGAGATTTTTCCCACTTTGGTAACACTAAGGCCACAGTCAGTATTATCTTTTAAGGCGCAGACTTCAGATTGTCGCTGAGTCAACACAGATTGGCGATGTCTCGAGTCGCATGGCATTATTCACGGCTTATATTCACCATCTGGCGCTAATGCAAAGTTCTCAGCTATTTTAGCAGCAGCTTCAAAAGTAAAAAATGCATTTTTCATTCACTTATCCTCAGGCACAAACTCTCAACGCAACTCGAAAACAATGTCGGACAGAAAAGAAAATCATGAAGATAAGACGACAGATAATTACTGCATTTGTCTTTGTTAAATCTGATTATTTTTTATTCATAGCGCAGTGCCTGCTTCTAAATATATTAAAATAATGAGCTAAACAAGTAAATATGTGGCGAAACAAAAAAAGCTTTGATTCTACAAGGATGTGGAGCTGGTTGGGAAGTACTAGGACAAATGGAAGTTTCTGATTAATTGCCGTTCTTGCGCTCTTGCTAAATTTAAAGTCTCCCCCTTCTGTGATCGTTTAAACGATCAAGTCAAAGGCTGTAAAATGTTAAATGTCACAGGAAGACATTTCATGGAAACCGAAGATGTTTTTACATTGCCTTACAGGCTGTTTGAAAGTCTTTCATAATACCAGCAGTGATTAAAAAAATGCCCTTCATCTAACTTTGAGATGATTCAAGTCTTGTTCATTTATTACAAGTCCAGGCACATGCTTCTTTTTTCCTGGGCAAAGAAATAAAATTCTCACAGATTTCTTTGTAAAATGCTTTAAATGAAAGAGGTGGCTGAAAAAGCATGATGTAAGAGTTTGCTTTCTTACAGGATTTTAACCCTGGCGTTCCACATCGATACTTGGACCTTGTAAGAGAGCACGATCATTCCTGTCCTGAATGGGAACACTGGCTTGCCCTACATATGTGGGTATTTGCATAGTTACTTTGCATAGATGCAAGTGAATCCTTTTCAGATCCTGAACCGAGTCTGCGAAGTGCAGTCAGAGAGAATTTGTCTCTTGCCCGGGGCAGCTGAAAAACAAACCAAATTTGAGCATGCTGCTTTCTGCAGAGCAAATTAGTACAGACGAAAACACAAACCAGAAGCCCCACATGTAAACTTGAATCACAAGAGCACTTTTGCAGCACTTGGTTTCCCCTTTGACTTTTCCCTCTTCTTTTTCTGTTTTAGCTTTCTCCTCTCCTCCTGGTTGCTTTCTGTCGGCGATGAGAGTACGACGGCTTGTCCTGATCTCACACGACCAATTTTAGATTTAGCTGTGTGAGACAAAATTACACAAGCATCTGAGTGGACATGCAGCAAGTCCCGGTCATATATATACTACACACACCTGAGTCGAACACAATGTGCACTCTTGTTCCTGGTCACGTACTAGAAACACATTCTTTCTGTTTCTGCCTCTCACTACTAGAGCGTAATTACTCTCTTTCTCTCTCTCACACTCTCTCTCTCTCTCTCTCTCTCACACACATGCGCACACACACAACCACACACACACACTGCAGCAGCAAAGCAAAGCCCCGCTTCACACGACCAGTGGTCTCTGACTCCCCGATCTCTCATTTACTTGTTCCATCACTTTTCCTCGCTTCTCTCTTTTCCTCTCCTTCGCACTCCCCCCCCTCCTCCTCCTCTCATCCTCGACTCTGTTGCCACGGTAGCAAAACCTGACAATGAGAGAGCGAGAAACGGAGAGAGAGAGAGACAGAGACTGAATGCCATCTGAGTCATTTTATCCTCAACCTGTGTTGGATGTGTTTTTGTAAATCTTGTGTGTTGTGTGTGTTTGTGCATGAGTTAGCGAGAGAGTGAGCGCGGTGCGTGGGTGTCTAAGTGGGAGAGCTGCGTGGAGTCGGTTCAGCGGTTCATCGCAGAGCTGTGGCAGTGCGATGGGCAAACACACCACCTTTGTCTGTCTCACCGCACGTAGCCGGGCCATTTCCGATTTCTATTTCATGTTCGCCGCACGTTGTAATTTTAAAGTAATATCCTCTCAGTCAGACACACAACATTTATAACTCTGATATGCTTTTGTGATGCAACACACTTTCGCTGGCTGTACATAATGTTACATGCATCAACATCTCCGTGTTAATACGACGTCTTCGCGACACTGCATCAGCTCAACTTATGCTAAATCAGCTTTATTTGTATTAAACTGTCATGACATACAAATATCTCAATGGGTTTACATGCTGACTGTGGTGCTCGCACAGCTCTCTAAGAAAAAAATACTACTGACACACACACACACACGCATATAGAGGGAAAAAAAAAATCCTTTAGCACATGAGCAAAAAGAACAATGAAAAGAATCCTCAGGAGAAGCAATCCAAAAAAGACATCCCTCCTCCGTGGATGGCCGGCTGTGCAGTAAGGAGCAGCAGTTGTGGAAAAGGCAACTACTATAAAAATAGCACAAAATTATAACAGTTAATAAAAATTCAACGCTCAAGACATTTCTACCTCAATGATGGGGACACACTTACATAAATTCCTATAACTAAACACGTAAAATCAGTTTATGATGAAAGCGAAAAGATTTTATATCCACTCTGACGTCCACCCAATAGCCTCCACTGATTTAAACTGACAGCGCTCTATTCTTACTCAGACATTGTTCTCTTCACAGTGCCCTGCGCAATAATATCACTCTTATACATTCCAAGGCTTTGCTCTGAACGCAAATTTTAGCTCTCCAAACAAGCCAGGGGGCGAGTGAGTTCAAGGAGAGCTCCCTAATTGTGATTAAAGTGCTGTGCTTACATAAGCCACAGTTGCAACAAGTGGGAACTGCACTGACAGCTGGATACAGTGAGCCGCGCATCTTTTTGCATCGTTTGTGGTGAAAGCAGTGAACTGAATGTCACACACACACAAACTCACGCGTGCACACATGCCTTGGCTCTGATCTGAACAGCAGGTGGTACATATGCATGCAGGAGGGCTGAAATGTAAACTTGCTGCTGGCGCATGCAAACAAATAAAACGAAGACGCGCATCGGAACTCGGACAAAGAAAAAACAAATCAAATGACGCACTTACGCGTGAGCAAGCAAACACACACACACACACACACACACACACACACAGAGTTTTGTTTGAGAGTTTGGGCATGTGCGTGCAGCTTTCGGGTGCCTGTGTGTACGTTTGTGCGTGACATACTCAGATGTGACAGTGTCACAGGAGCACGGTGGTTCCCCAAGCAGGCGGTGTCACCGACTGAGGGCCTCTTTGTCAAGGAGAACACTGGGAAGAATTTATCCATGTTCAATGAACAGAGAGGGAGAGAGAGGGGGGAGATGGGTGAGGGGGAAAGGAGAGGCTGTAACAGAGAAAGTGCACTGTCGAGATTGAAGAGACCGCTGAGAGCTAAGATGGGGAACGAGAAGAGAGGGGTCAGTAAAGAGACAGGGGTATAGAGTGTTCCTGAAGATGAGACAAAACAGATCGAGGCTGAGGGAGAGGAGATACAGGGATGTGGGAGAAAGCAGAGAGAGAGGAGAAGGTGAAAATGAGAGCTCAAAGTGTCTGCAGCACTGCTGAAAGAGGACAAGGTGGAGACATACGAAATATATGGAAGTATCTGAGTGACTTGCGTTGGCCACAATAGTGGAAATACCTGATGCAGTCAAGAAAGCCATGCAGTAAATCCTGCTAGTGGAATAGTGATGATGATGATGATGATGATGATGAGGGCTTGTTTTGCTTTCTTTTTGCCAATCTGCTTGATTATTTGTTGCCTTCACATTTAACAGAAGCTGGGGTAACATCTTCAACTTTTTCGTTTTTTCTGATCGACAGCCCAAAATCCATTTACAGTCAAAGGAAATTGCGAAAAATCAACACTCGATTTGCTGGATCCTGCAGTGGTTTGGCATTTATTCTCAGAAGGGATTATCAAGATTGATTAAAGATCTGCAGAAAATGAAGTTGCCTTTCTCAGAGACTGTCAGCACAGAATTGCCTGTCACAAATTTGGACAGTCATGTGTTAACGGTGCAGGATGAACCGTGCCCTTTCAATTGCAGCATCATGAATGGCTTTCTTACAGGAAGCTGCAGGAGTTCAGAGATTTCATCAATGCAATGACGAAATAAGTGTTTGCTTTTTAAAACCTGTAAGCCCGGTCGATCCTTCGCCTCAGACTGTGGGGTTTCAGTTGCCTTGTAAAAAAAGGGTTTTA
Organism: Diplotaxodon limnothrissa; assembly: GCF_057381915.1. Taxonomy (NCBI): domain Eukaryota; kingdom Metazoa; phylum Chordata; class Actinopteri; order Cichliformes; family Cichlidae; genus Diplotaxodon; species Diplotaxodon limnothrissa. Next base: position 24,909,258 of record NC_140606.1, on the reverse strand, counting down.
AAGATGTTAGCAGAAGTTGATGTTTTTGCAGAAGCTCTAATGATAGGGTTGATTTAACACATTTTTTTCAGATTGCAGTTTGCAATGTTGATCTCAAATGAGAGAAACTCTTAGCATAAAACAAAAATTTAGCACCGTCACTTTTATTTCTGCACTATTTCAAATTTGAATGATTTACTATAGCTGTTCATGTTATTGTGCCCACTGCCTTTGTAAGGTTTACTTTGCATTTGGAGTAGTTTTAAAATATGAGTGGAAGGCTCACTCTTTGTTATTCTGTGTGGCCAAACTAATATAACCTTTTATCCACCATTCTCCAGTCAAGTAAACATTTTCAAAAATCAAACTTCAGATAGACGGCTCACTGGTAGGCAGCGTCACATGAATAAATCATGGTTTCTCAAAATGTTCAACTTCACCTTGAAATCTTCAGCCTAAGTTTGAAAGGAATGGCAACGATAATGTTAAAATCCTTAGAAAGAAAAGTGCATTTCTGAAAAGAGGAAGAGAGAGAAGGACAAAGCTAAGCTAGAAGAGAAAGTCAGAAATGGGGAGATTAGAGAGGTGCATCCAAGGTAAAGTGAAGGGGTCCAAAGCCAAAATGCTGAGTCAATGCGACCAAGAACATGTGCTTCTGCTTTGATATTAGATGCGACACAAAGAGCTCAAGACATAATTCTGCCAAGAGGGCCAAAGTGAAGGGTCCCTAGTACTTTTCCACCCCCACTGTACACAAACTACTCACACACACACATGCACACAAACACACACACATTAACTAGACCGACCACTCAGCTCATTTTTGCTGTCCTGGGGTTAACGAATGCTCTGAAATGGCCTGACCGCGCTCATTCAGGCACGCTAGCCCAGCTGTCTGCAAACCGGCCGGCTCTAGTCAGCAGTGACTGTTAATTGTGAGAAAAATGAGCAAAATAGCACTTGTGTCCCATAATGGCTGGCGGTACAGTCTCCTTAAATCCACAGTCACTGAAGCCGTTCGACTTGCAAATTCAATTATAGGAATGATTCATCCTTCCATTATGATAACTGTCAGATTTTCTTGTGTCATACAAAGAGGCAGAAGGGGAAAAACAAATCATTCGCCAGCCCACCCCCTGCTGAAACCCTTCTCCTTCTCCTCTCCCCCCCCTCAAGCTGTATTTCTCCGTCTGATTTCTTTTTCTCTTTCTTTGCATTCCTCTATTTTTCCCCCCAACTCCTCCCCTGCTATCGCTCATCCCGCTTTCTTTGCCTTAGTCTCTGTTCATCTTCTCTTCATCTGCCTGGGGGTGCGAGGCGAGATAGCATTCCCTCGTTTTCTGATTCTCTCCATACGCCCCCCCACCCGTCCCTCCCCTCTCTCCTACTCTGCCATACAACCCACCCACCCCTTCTCCCTCGTGCTCTCTCTAGATAATTAAGATCTCTGATTTTACGGTTTTCTCTTTCATAATAGGCTCTGCAGACACTATAAGCGAGCCGCCAAGTCTGCAGCATTTACACACAAACAAAAAGAAGCACACACAAATATGCATATGTTTTCAGACAGACACACACACACACACAGTAAGATGAATGCATGCACCAAACAACTAAATCTCCAACTGGAATGAACGTGCTCCACTCAAACTCTCCATTTTCCCCCTCTCTCTCTCTTTTATACACTGTCCTGCACACATGCACAAACACACACATGCACACAGAAAGTCAGGATATTTATATATTTTAGCTTTTGTGTATTTGTCAGCGGTGCCAGCATGTGGGGTGACTTACAGCAGGGTGCAGAATGAAAGCGAGCTAGGGGAGCTTGAAGCAGTGTTTTCTCTACAGCTCAGACTAGTCTGGCTCTGCTCGGCCCTCTTGCTGCTTCAGCTCCCTGCAGACTGACACCCGACTACTACAGGGACTCATCCATGTACTACTGTAGCAGTGGAGCTGGTACGGCCGCCAGAAACACAGCCCTCGCAAATTAAACACGGCAATAGTCTCTCAACATTTGCTCTCTATTTCTTTCTGACTGTGTGTCTCACCAAATTCCCCTCATCCTATTCTGCTGCGTTGCAGCCGCTTATTTTCTTTCGTTCACCTGCAGTGATGGAAGAGGTGCTCAGACCCAGAATTTCATGCCACAGTTATTGCGGCAAAAACCATCATAGGTAAAATGTATTGTTGCAATGATAATCAGAATTTCCTAGAAAACCATGAGTGCTAAAATACAGGTTCATACTGTTTTCTCTGGATTTCTATCGCCCGGCAGTGAATTGTATGTTGCACCTAACATTACTAACATAAAATGCACTTGAAACAATAGAAACAAAAAGAGGGATTTAAAACATGAATTTATGTGTTTGAATTAGGTGTTTATAAGTTTAAATGTATTGAATTGTTTGTATAAATGTTACTGCTGCACACCTATAAAATAGCGCTGTATAAGCTACATCCACAGTAACTAGAACTGGTGACCTTAGTTTTGATCACTGTTTTTCTCCTCTGGATTATTAAACATAAAGCTGTTTATAATGTCAGACAGTAATCAGACTTGTTGGTAATGTGACAGTGTTTCACTGCTGATTATTGACTATTGTAATATCACTCATATATTGTCAGTAAAAAACCAAAATTCTAATATGGAAAAGAAATGTAAGAAAACCTTTGGCATTTTTAACATTTAATATACAATCATGTAAGTTTTCACTGGACTCTGTGCAGGTCTTTGAAAATCTAAGTACATCCTTCTGTAGCTCTTAGAATCACTTATAGCAGCAATAGCTTGAATTCATTGTAACTATTTTTACATTAATTCAGGTCTGTGTGATTTGACGGTATCTGTTTGTGTGAGCCAAGATTTAAATTCGGCTGAGTTTTAGCTGTTACGGTCGCTCATATGACTTTAGAACATTTTGGCATTCAGAGGAGTTCGTGGTTGAATCAATGACGGTAAGGTACAGAGGTCCCGTGGCTGCAAAACAAGCCAAAATCATCAGCCCTACACAACTGTGCCTGCTAATTGGTATGAAGTGTTTTTGTTAAGGTGCTGTGTTTTGTTTCTGCCGACGGTGGTGGTGCTGTGGATTACGGTTAAACATCTTCCACTTTGGTCTTGGCTGTCCAATTGTTCCAGAAATTTTGTGGTTTGTTCAGATCCAACTTTGCAAATCTGTGCCGTGCTGCCATGTCCTTTTCAGAAAGAAGAAGCTTTCTCAGGTAACCCTTCCAAACAACCACACTTGTTCAGTCTTGGTCTTATTGTACTGTCAGCTCTAACTGTTAACATGCTCACTGAGGCCTGTAGAGTCTGAGCTGTAGCTTTTGGGCTTTTTTGCTGTTTCTCTGAAGATTGCACATTATGACCTTGGAGTGAATTTTCTGTGATGTCCACTCTCTTTAAGATTGTGGCTCTGTGTTAACACTCACCTGAATGCTTTGATCGGTGACAAAGGGCTGCTGCTTACTATCCTAATTCCTGTAGACTCAATAAGAGTGTACTTAGTTTGCTACAGAACTGCAGCTATGAAATTTTTTATTTTTCACGACTGGCCTCTTCGTCTTTTTTATCTTTCAGTCACTCCCTTTAGAGGTCCCCACAGTAGGGTGCCTTCATCTCACCCTATCACTAGCATGCTCTTCTGTCACATCAGCCCTCTGAATGTCCTTCTTCATTACATCCATGAATCTTCTTGGTGGTTTAGCATTACCATCCAGTAAATCTTTTCTTGTTATCTTTCTGTCTTTTTTACACAACTGTAATTCTAAAAATAAACATTTTGCTGTATAAAAAACTAGCAAAAAAGAGGCTGCATTAGTGGTACATGAGACATATGACTCTTTGTCGTTTTTTTCTACTTCTTTTGTCTTTGGGAAATAGTAACCATATGCAAAAATGACCTTTTATGTATGATAGAATATATTTTATTATATGCACCACATTAGAGACTAGTTTTTGACATACAGTGTGAGTAGAATTTTAATGGTGCGGTTAGGTGAGATAATTAAAAATACCCACTTTAATGTTGGGAGCTTATTCTACAGCAATGAGTCATATTTGTTTTACAGTGTGTTACACATTTTGTTTGATAATTATATTCCTTAAAAACAAACTATTTGATGTCAAACACATGTAGTGAAAGGAAAAACACACATTTCCCTTTAAATATAGTGCAAGTATGAAGTAACTTAGATTAAAAAATACTTGAGAAAATTGGAAGTACTTCAGATTGATACCTGAGTACAGTCCTTGAGGAAATATACTTTTTCACCGCTGCCTTTCTGTCTCTATACTCCTCTGCGTCTCCTCCTGCAGAGACACTTTCCAATCTCTTCTCTCTGTATTCAATTTTGCTCTTTTATTCCCTCATCGTCACAAGCCTATTCCCTCGGTTTGATTTTTTTCTCTTATTCTCCTCTTATTCTACTTCTATCGCAGATTTCCATCTTCTTCCTCACTCCCACTATTCCTCTCCTTGGAGTACAGAAACTATAATCTTCTCTGTCCAATGCTGTCAATAGCTCTCAATAACAATGAAATAGCACCAGTTCCTCCCCATCACTGATGAAGGCATAGCCTCAGTTCGGATCTTATTCGTCATCAGGGCAATCTGCTTCTTGGTAATAGCCAATCAAATGGCTCCTGTGAAATGCAGCGCTCCCATGATAGGTTCCCCATTGTTTTGATTGACTGCACCTGAGGGCCCGCCACTTCGGCTGGCCTCGATCAATACCCCATCACGCACACGAGGAAAGCGCACGCTCATACTTGCACTGGAATAAACACAGGGACACGCACACGTGCACACACACAATTTGGTGAAGAGTAAATTGAGAAGGAAACCACTGGTACGGCAAGCAAACAGAATACAATAGTAAAAGCCAGCAAAATGGAGTACTTGCAGCACCACACACAGTTGCGTTACAGCAGTGTGCCACGCTGAGCTCGTTGTGCGCTCAACTTTGAATTCGTGCACACAAACATGATGACAAGGAGGAACTTTAAACTGTTGGTGAACTACTTACTAGTTTCCATCTTTGCCGTGACACACTGTGTTGAACAGGAATGATTTATGGAAAACAATGAGATGGAAAATTGCTCCCATATTGTGCCTCTTATTCTATGTTGTGTCACACATACAGATGGCCTCGCATAAGCTCTGCCTCTGTTCACTTTGAACTACAGCGACCATAATGAGAGCGGCACAGCCATCTGCACGGTATGGTGTATGTTATTAGTATTACAAACATGTTGACGCGCACATTTGCCCACCCTTCGATTGCGAGACATGTAAAGTCAGGCAGGATGAATGGGAGGTCGGTTATTGCATAAAGAGCAAAGAAAAAGCAGAGGAAAGGGGAAGTGTGGCTGGTTCAGAAGACTGTGAAGATAGATTCAAAGCAGAGGGTTGCAGATTTTTTTGATGTTCTTTAAACATCAAAGTCAAACGAGTGTTGGAAAGGTGAGTGAGGTAAAAAAACAAAGATAACATGGACATCTCAAAGTGAATATGGCTATTAAAAAAAAGGACAGAGGGTGGAGGCGTTTTTATTCAACAAAGACAATCCTCGTGATCTGTGTCTTTGATGCAGACACAGTGTATGCTCCAATAATACCAGCTCACCCCTGCATGCATTCGTCAGGGTCTCAGGTCAGCCCCTATGAATCCATCAGCCCCCGTTCTCAGCTGCAAGGGTCAATTCAAGGTCCTGAACCTGAGTGTCCCTGCTGTCTGTCAAGACCTCAGACCAGTGAACGAGATGCTTGAAACAATCCCAAGTCAACACCCTCTACCACCATAACCTCCTCACCAACACCCCCCTCCCCCTCCCCCTAGCCTGGCTGTCACACAGCACTCCTTCCCCTCTCCTCTGTCTTCATCCCTCCCTTCATCTCTCCATTCTTTCACACCGCCTTGTCATGTTGTCAGTCAGAGCAAGGATGTGTCACTCCTGGAGAGAGCTGCTTAGCACCACTGGAGCTCAGCTGAGCTCCGTTTCTTTCTTTGTGTTTGTGTGTCTGTTTGAAGGTTGTGATGGAGGTTAGGTTACAAAAAAAACACGTAAATGCGTATCTTGTGTAGTGGGGGTGTAAGGAATATACATACACTGTTCAAGGCAGTTGTCTTTGTCATGAACTCTGTGTTTCTAGCGTATTGACATATCTGTGTGTTTGCATTTGTTTGCGCTTGTGTATATATGTGTGTATGTACAATAAGGATGTGCATGACTGACTGCGTGACATCTTGCGTGTCAGCTGTGATGTTTTCTTTGAACTGCCTCTGGAGATCCCTTCAAGGATGCATCCTGTCACTTCTAAACGGCAGCCTTTCCACAGGAGACGTGAATAGAGCTGTGTGTACTGTATTTTATGATTAGACAGGCTGTATGCATAGGACTGGGCTGCCTTGTGAAGTGACAGTGAACATCTTCATAGCTGATTTTTTATTGTATGTGCTGTCGAATTACAGGTGCTTCCACTCCGTGGGAATCTGACAGTGCAAATTGAAGATGAGCTAAATCATGACAATTTGAAGAGAGACCTCTTTAAAGCCAGGACAGTGATTTTTTTTTTTGTGAAGTAACATGTCGTGTATTCCTCCACTCCTGCAGGTGGCGGTACAGGCAGCCAGCAGACCATTCTCCATGAGGAGCAGTAGAAGATGCCGGCTCTGCCAGCACTGCTGCTGTCAATACACTTCCTCTCCTTCCTGCTAGTCACCATGCCGCCACGCTCCCTCAGTCAGGCCCCTCTGCTCTCCTCTGTCCGCATGGGTGAGTGGCCACCTGTCCTGCCATATCCACATAAAGGGGTCAAACAACTCTCATCAAAGACACACTACTTCTTCTTCTTCTTCTTCTTTTTTGTTGTTCTATATTGTTGTTCTCTATATGTGGAAATTACACAAATTCTATTGTTTTCTCAGTATTTCTGAGCTATTCGAAGGATGCTGTCAATCGGCACCACACCACAACTCATCCGTGCCCAAAATTAATATCATGGCAAAAGGAAACTTCTTGAAGAGTGTTCCATCTATCTATGCATCCATGTATCCATCCATCCGGTTCAGTTCAGTTGACTTCCATTCAGTTCAATTCATGAAGTGCCAAATCGCAACAGTAGTCACTTCAAGCCATTTTTTTTATATTGTAATGTAAAGACCCCACAATAATACAGGGGAAAAAAAAGACAATCAAAAAACACCCCTTTAAGCAAACACTTGGCAACAGTGGAAAGGAAAACCTAACAGGAAGAGACATCCGCTAGAACCAGGCACAGGCAGGGCAGCCATCTGTGTAGAGTTGAGGGACGAGAGAAGGGACAAAAAAACCACACCATGGAAGGGAGCCAATGATTAATAATACTAATGATTAAATGCAGAATGGTGTGTAAACACATAACGAGAGATCCATCCAATCATCCATCCATCCATCTTCTTTAGTACCTACTTCCATAATGCAAGAGGAGGTATACAGCCTAGAGAAGTTCCCAGTCTATTACTGGGGCTAAAGGTGTGCCAGCATATGGTAAATGTGTAAAGTAATGTTATCATCCATGTACAAATGTGTGCTGAGGCCTTGATCCAGGTTCATAGTTAGTAAAGGTACACTTGGTTGCTTCCTTATTTCCCACAGCAGATGGATCCACATGGGCTTGGGACCAGCATTAGGAGTCCACTAACCTGTGACCCTCTGAGGCTGGCTTTGTGTCTCCCTCCAGTCTCAAACCAGGCACCACCTTGAGCCACTTAGATTTATCGTTAATAAAACAGCATCATATTCAGTGAAAAAACCCAAATGATGATAATATGTGTCCTCTCATGTAGCGCTCAGAAGCAAATCAAATAAGCACATTTCCCAAAATGTTTGATTTATGATGTTGTTTGCATCTGGCACACATACTAATCTGAACGAGGACGAGTACCTCATTCCTTTGGCAGTCGGTGGCTGTGATCCCTTTATCAGCCCCACTTGTCCACCCACTACACATTCCCACATTTACATGAGGATGGATAATATTGTTAACTCGTCTTCCAGCTTTACGCCTTGTTATGTTTTTAGCTTTCTCCTCACCTCCTCACTACTCACTCTCCCACTCTCCACTGCCCTCCATCTTCATCCATCCATCCATCCTCTCCTCTACTTCACCTATCTCTCCCTCTCTAGCTGCAATCCTGGATGACCAGTCTGTGTGTGGGCGTGGGGAGCGGCTGGCGCTGGCCCTGGCCAGGGAGAACATCAACAGCGTGATGGAGGGTCCAGCTCGAGCCCGCGTGGAGGTGGACATATATGAGCTGCAAAAAGACTCCCAGTACGACACTACAGACACCAGTGAGTGGTGTGAGAATGACCACTGTGGCAGAATCACATTCCAGCAAACACTATTGTCCACTGGGACATAATGCCCCACAGAGAGTGAAAACTGGGGATACAAGAAGGTTTTATTGGTAGTCTTTAATATTAACAGTAATAGTGACAAATAGAGAGAAGAACCAGGAGCAGCAATATTGCAGTACTTTAATTCTAAAACACTTCAGAAATGTGCTGTTATAGAGTTATAAATACATAAGATTGCATTTTCTCAAAAGCTGCCTCTTTAAAAACAAAAACCTCAAATGATACATAGGGTGATAAAACACCAGCACTTTCATGCAATTAGGAGCCAGTAAGGGATTTTGCTGATTAGTTTACATGTCATTGGAGACCAGTAATGGGCCACTAAGACTGTCTCATTAAAAACAGTGGACCTGTGCCCTCCAGTAACAGCTGGCGCTGTGTGCTGTGCAGACCATGATGAAAACAAATCATCAAATACTAATACAGATCAGCAGTACAGGCAAACAGAACGCAGCAGAGAGGCTGCTTCATGAAAATTGTATTGATATAGAGAGTGTGCAAAGACAGAAGGAAGCACTGCTGAATCCAACCACTGAAGAGATAGAAACCCTGCTCCTATTCTAATCGGTCAGCGACCCTGCCACAAGCTACTGGCAAAATGTCTGTGTGTGCTTGAGAAGGGTTGTGTACATATGTGCATGCTTGAGTTGCAGGGGTGTGTGTATGTGTGTGTCCTTGACCAATGGGCAGGAGACTCTGACAGGCTTGTTTGCTCAAAGCATTTTTTGGTCTCTGGATCAGAGAGCTCGTCATCTTACGGCTACAACTGAGGTGCGCATGCACACACTCAACCCACACAGGCCTTTACACATGCATGCACACACAAACCCTCTCTGCAGACGCTTATGCACATTCACACACAGGCACAATATGAGCATATACTGTAAGCTCGCACATTGGAATCAATTAATACAACAAGCTAATACACAGTAAAGGAAAATAATCACAGTTTAGTCATCAGGCATTTTTGATGTGTCTGTGAATAATTTTTAGATGGATTCACAAAAACATTGTCATTAAAAAAGAGCTTAGCAGGGATTAAGAGAGAGAGTACAAAAATCTGTCAGTAGGTATTTTTTAGCCTCTCAGTGGATAGCATTCCCAGTGTTGCTTACACAATATGGACACAAGCATTGGGCTAAACCTGTTAATCTTTGAATTTAGGTGGGGGTTTTTTGCCACAGGTGTATAAAATCAAGCCCTAACCATGTATTCTGCCTTTACAAACATTTGTGAAAGAATGCATTGTTCTAAATGTGGTATTGTAAAGATGCTACCTTTGCAAATAGTCAATTTAGGAAATTTCTTCCCACTAAATATTCCAGGATCAGCTGTTGCAAAGTGGAAATGTTTAGGAACCACAGCAACTGAGCCACAAAGCAGCACACCACGTAAAGTTACAGGGCGGGATCGTTGAGTGCATAAAAGTCAAAAAGCTTTGCTGACTTAATAACTGCAGAGCTCCAAATGTCCTGTGGCGTTAACCATTGTCTGTCACGGTCACTGCTCAGCACAAAGTTTTGATTATAAAGGGAATGTTTAGGAAATAAGTCTAAATCTCGGCTTTGTTTCCCATATATTGAGCTATATGTTCAAAATGACATTTAAACCTCGAACAGATTAGCGAACCCTGCATTTATGTGCTCCCAGGAAATTATATATATTACACAACCATTCTCAAGCTGTTCTTTGACTTCATGTGCTTTTAACTCAGCATGTGAAAACCAAATAGAAGCTAAAATAAGATGCAGTCATTTTTATAAAAACAATTTTTTAAATACATGATTCCAAGAAAATAACTACCTTGGCTGAGGTGTTGTCAAGGTTACGGCTAATAAATAACTCTTCCAACTAACCATGGTAACTTTGTATGGATGCAAAGTAAATGTTACAAGTGTATACCACACTAGAAATTAAATGTTAGCGAGAAAGTTGATATTTATTAAATTCGTTTCTTTTTTTTAGTGTCCGCAACACATTTACTCTCTTCTGCCATGTTTTTATTTATGGCTGTGCCAACTGTTCTTGTGGGTCACTCGTTTTATGGGGTTTATGTGCAGGCATAAAATAGCAACTTTTTTTTACACTTTTGCTTTGATATCTGGGCTCATTCTGGGAACTCATCAGCTAGTCTGCCTATGTAGTCTCAGGGAATGATTGCCATTCCCGCTGTGAGGATAGCGGATAGTTTGAGACTTCCTTTTTATATGTGGTGGTCATTTTTTTCCTAATGCTGTATCCCATAGTGTAGTGGTTTACGGTGAAAGGTCCATGGTTTCATCTTGGGAGGAGAGAAAAATCCCTTGGGAGTTGTATCAGGAGAGTCATCTGGTGTAAAAATCTGCCAAATCAAGGATGCGCAGCTACCTGCTGTGATGACCCCATGTGTGAATAAGGAAGCAGCAGAAAGTGGCTTTTAATGGAACGTTAAAGAACGTTAAAGAATCCCCAAATGATAGTTGATGGCTTTAAGATTGCTTTGCGGCAATCTTTTGTCCTCTACGCTTACTCAGACATGATTGGTAAACAATAAAAGCCAGAACGCTTCAGATTGTGTATGTTCATATTCTTTATCGAAACGATTGTGTGAGCTGTAGAGAAGCTAGAGTGGAAATTTTCCTTACATTTCAACAGATTTTAAACCAGTTCAGTTATTTTTGTCTTTGTTAGGTGGGAATTCAGATGATAATTATGATCAGTAATACTTCCAGGTCTGTCCATAAGTGAAACTGTTTTTTTCCCTTTACGTTTTATGTATATGAACCTAGTTAGTGTATTGTAGATAGAAAACTGTAACAGGAAACACACACACGATAGACAATATAAATGTAAACATGGATACTGAAATTCAATATGTCAAAGGAATGTGAATTATACACTAAATACACAGTTATAGTGAAGACATCTGTTGGGGTTTGAAGTAGTGAAACCAGCAGTATGCTTGATTGTACTGCAGAAATAGTGTTTGCTTGAGCCATTCCTGAGCATAGAACTCTTTGAGTTAATCGTCAGATAATTTCATGAATACTTAATGTAATAGACAAATGTGTAAAGCTGTTTCTCCCACACTAATGTCCTCCTCCAAACAGGATTAAAATGCAGACTGGCGTTTGTTCATCGAAGCCGACCACCAGTCTGTTAGTATTGTTCTGATTCCAGGGGTACACTAGAGTTGTCTTGAAAATCATTAAAGCCGTTAAAAATGACTATCTAAACAAGTGAATAATAGCAGCAGGCATCCTGTGGGCTGCCCTGTTGTAGTCCTTGGAGGATTTCCCTCAAAAATAAATCAGATTATAATGAGGCAGATTGTGCTGCAACAATACAACGAGTGGTTAAACTGAAACGGTAATGCGTCCTCTGAGTTCTTGGTTGCATTTAAATTTCCACGCTTTTCCCCCTGACTGCAGCCCCTTCAGTATGCTAACGCAGCACTGCCTTCAAAACAAACCAGAAGAAAAGGTGTATGTCTGCTTATTCACTGTTTATCTCCTTTTTTGTTTTGTTCCCTTTCAGTGTGTCAGATTCTACCCAAAGGCGTTGTCTCTGTGATAGGTCCCGCCTCCAGCCCCGCCTCTGGCTCTACTGTCAGTCACATATGTGGGGAGAAGGAGGTGAGGGGTGGAAGATAAACATGTCTCATAGCTTTTCCCGTCCTGTTTGCTACCATTGCTGCTCATGTAGGTCTGATGAATGTTGACTTGCTTGTTCTGTTCCTTCTGATATAATTAAGCTTCACCCACTACTTCGTGCTGCTTTCTTACTTCTTTTTATTAAATGCATTTTTTGGCGTAGGTCCCTCCGTTTTCTGCCCTTCCCACCTTTCTCATCTCCGTTCTCAGCCTCTAGCTACTCAAATGAATCATCCTTAATCACCACAGATCTGTGTTTTCTTGCCTTTCTTATTAGTTTCCTCTCCTCTCATCAGATTCCTCATGTAAAAATTGGACCCGAGGAAACTCCTCGCCTGCCGTACCTGCGCTTTGCGTCTGTTACTCTGTACCCTAGCAACGAGGACCTGAGCCTGGCCATTGGAGCCATCTTGCGCTCATTCAGCTACCCCTCAGCCAGCCTGGTCTGCGCCAAGGCTGAGTGTAAGTACATGCTGCGTGTTGTATAGTTAAACAGTTTATTATGTGTGACTGCGTGGCTGTGTTTGTATTTAGGTGGGTGTAAATGCATCGGCAGTGTTGCTGCGTGCCCGATTACCTCACGTACTGTATGTGTATGTTTGTGTGTATGTGCAAATTGCTCTGTGGGAGTGTTGGCAGATTCACTGTTACACTGTTTGGGCGGATATGACTGTTTGGCGCTGCTGGACATTCATTTTTGACAGTCTGGTCATGAAGTTCTGTCTGTTGTCAGAGTTCAGAACATGGCTCATGCTGCAGCCCTCCCAATTATTACTCATGCTCTTGCACACTGTCTCTTATCCACCTCAGAGGGTTGTTAGGCCAAACCAGTATAATAAATATTCTTGTTTAAAATGCTTTCCAGTATTGGAGGAACTTAGGGGACATTTGATTTAACTTTGCCCGGCACTCAGAGAGCTTTAACATCACAGGGGATTCAGGGCTTAGCCACTCGCCCTATTTATTTTCATTTTGAAAGAGTGTGTTATTGATTTATAATGCACTCCCCAAACCAGAGCCTAAGGAATTAAAGCGCTTGGCAGGATGATGACTAGTATTAATAATAGTATTGTGGTATTCAAACACTTTGTGATACAAACACTTTTTTTTTAAATAGTAGAGGTGTAATGGTTAAAAAAAATAACAAAAGAAACCCCCGCGGTCTCTTGCTTTTCTGTTTTCCCTTTTTCTGATAACCTTCCTGTTGCTGTAGACATAAAAAGTTAAGTGCAGCAGCTCAGTGCAAGAATGTAAACGCAGACAAAACAGAAGGATTATGTGACAGAGACACCTCGGGAGGAATAAGTGACAGTTGTGGCAGAGAAGAGGAGGAATCGCTTCATCATTATAGTAAACTGAAGGTTTAGGAAGCTGTTGTTTTCTTGTTGGTATAAACAGCATGTTTGTAAATATATGATGGGTAATAGTGGTTGAGAAAAGGCTCACGTGTCCTGTTCTTATGTTGTTTGTGCTAGTTAGCCGTGTGGAGGTTCTGTGGCAGTCTGGTAGAAGCCTAAATGTTTAAAGATCATAAGAACATAAACTCAGTCTGTTAGTTTTGTTAATATATAACTCATACAAACATGATAAAATGTCCTCCTCCTGGATATGAGCTGTATACTATAAACTTAGCAGGCACTTTATTAACTACACCTGTTAAACGATTGTTTTTTTTTTTTTGTTTTTTTTTTTTTTTGGCCTGTCCCGTTTGGCTCTTTTGCCATCAGAATTGTTGTCTAAAGGCAAAGAAAGATGCCCAACGGATTTACTTTACCAAACTGACCATCCCAGCCTTGCCGTAATGGTCCATTTGATTCACCTTTTATTGTTTATTTTATTTTCACTTACTGAATACGGGACAGACTTGACTGGGGGAAAGAAGGGGAGAAAGAAAGAGGGAAAGAGAAACAGCTGAGAAGAGGGACGGGGGAGAAGGGCAAAAGACAAAAACCAACAGAACGGGCAGAGAAAAAAAAATGCATATATCAATCACCTGGATCACCTGCTGAGAAAGAAAAAAGAAAGCAAGCAGAAGAGAACAAGAGTAATAGAATAAACAACATCACAATGATATATGGGAATATGACAGTAAATACTAAATGTTAAACATTATTGTGCAGCACATAAGATCAACAGAACACAGTGTGCTTTGAGGTAGGAGCCAAAAAGGGTGTAGTTTGTGGGTGTGATCACCCGTGTGTACACCTGTGAGCATGGACGCGCTTGTTTTTTGTTTTTTTAAAAGGTTCCTTCATGTAATAATCTGCTAGAGGGTGTGGGGGGGCCACAGCCCCGTCCTCCAGGGCGTGAAGCAGGTGTGGAGGAGATCAAAACTCCAGACATCCAGAGGCCCCCAGAACACAAGAGACCAAGGAAGACCAACAGAGGGGCAGCTGCGCCACTGTCCCGGAAAGAGCTGAGGAGAGTCCCAGATGAGGGCTCACTCAGCAGCCGCGGAGCAGAAGCCAGGGGGAGTTGCAGTGACGCGCCCGTGAGCTCCGCCGGCAGCCAGCTGCGCCTGAGTGACCGAGCCCCAGGCCGAGAGGCCGGGGGCACCCCACCTCCGAAGTGGCCCGAGCGAGCCCCAGGCTCCAGGCCCCGATAAGCGGCCGCCAAGGAGTGAGCCGGTGTGTACCTGGACGCCCATCCCCGGACACAAAGAACCACCAACGCACCGATGTCTGAGGGGGTCCGCCACTGGCAGGGGAAGTGGTGGTAGGGGGAGATAGGCCTCCAAACCTTGGAGGGCCTGAGATGTCCCCAGAGAGGTGGCGCCTGACACCCAACCTGACATATAGACACAGACATACAGGCACACACAGATACAAACATCCATTCCCACCCTCATGCTCTCATATGCACTTACTCCACACTCAACCAACGTGGAGACATACATAAAGAGACGTTGTACACACGATCACACTCCCCAAGCATACTCTACAAACCGGGTCTAGGTGCCCCCGCCCCTGGAGGGGGGAACTGCACCCAGACCCAGGTGGTGTTTCCCTTTTCCCTGCGGTGGGGAGAGGCAGACCGCCCCGACTCCGCAGCAGCAGGAAGGCTCCACACTCCAGACCGCAGTCGGACGGCCAACTCCTCCTCCTAGTCCTAGCCCCCCTGCTCCAGCAGGTCGCAGAGAACGGGGGTGAGAGAAGACTCCGAACCTCCCTCCACCCGCTCATTGTAATGTTGATGCATGTGTGTTCTAAGGTGCATTTAAAACCCAGGAGGGCATGGAGCTACCTGCCAGAGAGCAGCAGGTAAGTGCATGGTCCCTCCTGCTAGCCCTCAATGTCTACGTGTATTTAAAATTGAGAGGTGGGCAACGATGCCAGGGGTGGGGTGTACACCCTGATGGTACTCTGGACTCCGTGTATCGTGCCCACCCCCAAGATCCTATATGTATGTGTAATGAGAGTGTGAGTAATGTGAATGTCTAAGTTGTGGGATAAAATTGAGGCAGAGGCAGCCAGAAGGGGACAGGGGGGGGGGGGGGGGGGGGTAGCCTCCTCTGCACCCTGGTGACATACCCCTACTCCAAGGCCCTGCATGTGTGGGTGGTTGTGGTGGAGCGGGAAGAGGGAGGCAGCTGGAGATGGGGAGGGAAGGAAGGGAGGGGCTGTTAAACGATTGTTAGTGTAATTATCTATTCAGCCAATCACATGGGAGCACCTCAGTGCATTTAGACATGTAAAGATGGTCAAGATGTCCTGCTGGAGATCAAACTGAGCATCAGAATCTACTTGAGTCTTCTTACACAGTCATCTCCAGCGTTTACAGAGAATGATCTGAAAAAAGAGAAAATATCCAGTGAACAGCAGTACTGGGCGAAGATGCCTGTTGATGTCAGAGGTCACGGAGAGGAAGGTATGCAGAAGAGCATCTCTGAAAGACATGAAACATTGAAGCTCCAGCAGCAGAAGACCACATTGGATGTCACTCCTATCAGGTAAGAACAGGAAACTTTGCATGGGCTCACCAAAACTGGAAACAACTGGTTTCTTCAGCATGACTGCAGTCAAATGGCCTCCACAGTCATGAGACTTCAGTCCGATAGAGCACCTACTGGCATGTAGTGGAACGGGAGATTCACATCATGGATGTGCAGCTGACAAATCAGCAGCAACTGTGTGATGTCATGATGTTAATATGGATAAAAATCTCTGAGAAATGTTTCCAGCACCTTGTTGAATCTGTGCCATGAAGAATGAAGGCAGCTCTGAAGGCAAACGGGAGCCCAACTTGATACAATTCAATGAGATCTTTCTCCAGTTTCTAATCTCATTTATTACAGCACAATGATCAGGTTATAAATTATGGTCTTCATTAGAGTCACAAAGGAGGGTGATTCAGAAAATGCTTTGGGGCGGGCTTACATTGTGAGTGACAAGTCACTACTGCACGAGAGATCCACACCCTGCTTGTCGTGTCTGCTTCCAAAACAGGTGACAGCAGAAATACTCGAGACTTCACTAACGGGATGGTTGTCATCACTGTGTCTTTGTCCTTCTTTTATATGCAGTCTATGGATATGATGCAAAAATGTGGCTCAGAGATCAGTGTATAAATTGAATCATTCCACCCCTATTAAATACATGACAGAATATGCCTACGTTCTCTGCAAATCCTAATTTTTCCACCAAACTTTTTGTCCACTTCTCTGCAAAAACGAGTTGGTATAATTTGTTTTGCAGCTTTTGACTCCTCACACCAGCCACGCGAAACCGTCCAAGAACAGAAGGGCACTTACATAAAGAATTAGTGGGACCACTGAAGTCTGAACACATCCCTCGGCAGTGTTAAAAGGGTAGTTTTGACAAACAAAAAGCTCTGACATTATGAAAAATTGATTCAATCACTGAGATGCTTTCATTATCTTTCCAGCAGTTAGCCAGCGGTCCCCTGGTTTCCTGAAAGTAAGCTGAATTCCTTGTGGACTTGTCATTTCATTGAACCAAGAGAGCTTTGAAATGGCATCAGACACCTTTTTCAGTTTCGATCATCTGTTGAATGGGTAGATAAGAGCCTTGTCTTTTACCGGGCTTTTTCTCTCATAATAATTAGAGGCGGCAGATCGCCTGATAGTTACCGTGTGGGTCAAAATGCACAGCTTTTATTGGTGGAGGAACTGAAGAGTGCATTTTTGTGTAACATATTTGGCTTGAAGGTGATCTTTACAAGGTTATCGCACTCACAGACTCTGACCCACTTGGCTGCGCTATCTATCGCCGTGGAGCTGGTTGCCATGGCTGCCGAATAGGTGCTAACTGCCACTCAACAGGCTTGTTCCACACTCTGAACAACTGTGTGGGTGTGTATGTGACACTGTTTGTGTGTGTTTGATGTCATTGGGTTACTTGTATGAATGTCAGCGTGTGCTTTTGTGTGCGGCGGCTCTGCTGTGGCGCTGCAGAGGTTAAACATCAGACAATGTTTACCGCTCAGCCCACTTGTTTTATTCATCATGTTTACACCAGTGTAAAGTGAATTCTGTCTTTTATTTTTTATTTATTTATTTGGCAGCAAAGTAAGTAATGCGCAAAGTCACACATTTTGCTTACACCCACCATAGATGCAGATCCTAATTAAGGCGTGTATTTAGAATCGGGTCAGTTTTGCAACAGCGTCCTAATGGCTTTAATCTAATTTATCCGTCTTTTAGCCAGATATTCTGTTAAATGAGTCAGAGATTTTTGGGTCATTTCTGATGAATCCTTCTCTCGCTGTGCCTGGGTCAGTACTTGCTATCTGAGCCTAATTCCATTATGCAGTTTTCATGAGATGGATGAGGTTAAGGACAGCGAGAGGGAGAGACTGAGCACAAGGAGCAGAAGACGGTGGCAGTGTTGGAGCAAGATGGATAAAGACAGAGAGAAGTAACTAGAGCACAGGGCTAAGACAGGAGAGATAGAGAGGTTAGAGCTTCTCTGCGCGAGAGAATATGTGAACGAGGGAAAGTGAGAGAGGGGAGTAGAGGAAGCTGTAAAGTGCATTGATTTTTTTTTCTTCTTCCCCCTCCTTCCTCAAACTAATTAAAGTTTTGGCCTGGTTCAGTGATTACCCCACTGCTTACAGAGGCTTTCTCCTGCTGAAGGGCTCTGTGTGCTACCTCTTCCCTCCTCTGCTCCTTTCTCTTCCCTTCCCTTTGTCCCACAGATGCCTGCCCCACCATTTATTTACATAGCTAGGGGTTCTTTACTATGGAATTACAATTAGGAGGCATCAGAGCTGAGTTTCTAGTAAAGGCTTATTCCACCCATGTTGTCAAGTGAGTCTTGACATTGGTTTGACTCATATTCAAGAGGAATTTGCTTGAAGTGTTTTAAGTACTTTATTCCAGTCTTTCAGCTTCTCTTTCTGCCCATCTTCTTTTATTTTTTTTGCCATAGGTTTTCATGATTATTGCAGGTCCAGTTTTGCTATTGGAGTGTAAGATTTTCCATTTTTCGAGCACATGCTGTTGTACTCAAAGTGCATAGTGTACATTACGCAGAGATCCGAAAAGCATTAACTGAAGGATGAGACAACGCAGGCAAAGTGCATTACAAAGCACTCAAAGAGCACATAACTCTGCTGAGGCTGCACGACCTTCTGAATTTATTATTCTATTAATAAAATGTTCGGAAATTTGTCATGTTGATTGGTTGATGGCGTCCATCAATTTTGGAGGATACCTAAAACCTGTCTGGGAATATTAGGGCTTTGAACAGAAATAAATTTCTATTGAGGCAGACTCACAAGAACCAAGTTGTGTGTGTGTGTGTGTGTGTGTGTGTGTGTGTGTGTGTGTGTGTGTGTGTGTGTGTGTGTGTGTGTGTGTGTGTGTGTGTGTGTGTGTATATGAGTTATGTTATGTCCTCCTGCTGCAGAAACATAGACTGCACAAATGGCTTTCGGTTTTGCATCCTTTCGATATAGATTTATATACAGATAACTGCATTTCTTTTCTGGTTGCAGTAGTATGATGCATTTAAATGCATCAATCCATTTATGGTCTTTATCAATATTTATCAGTTTTTTTAAAATATTATCGAGGAAAACATACAGTACTGTGCAGAAGTCTTGAGTCACCCCTCATTACTTAATGTTGCTAGGAAAATGGGAAATAGGTGCAGAGATTTGCTCAAACATATGTATTCATATGTTGCTCATATACATCCCGAGAACCAGCCTATTCATTTATGTCCTCTTTGGGTTGTATCTTTTGACCTTATTGAGCTACCCTACCCCTAAGTCACCTAAAGGTTCAATGGGAAGGTTTGTTTTCCCTCTGTTCTCAGGAGTATATGCATATGTATGTTGCACATATATCTTTGCAAGTACATGATAACGTAAAGTCTATGAGGCAAAATTGAGTTTGTGCAATTCTAGAGAGCTTAAAGTTAATATTTAGTGTGACCACTTTCAAGCTTATGATTTCTTTCAGTAGTCTTCAGGAATAATTCTGCAGGCTTCTTGGAGGACATGCAAAGTTCTTCTTTGGATGTTGGCTACCTTTTATTCTTCTCTCTTCCAAGCTGATCTCACACTGCTTCAGTAATGTTGAGGTGTGGGCTCTGGGGAGGCCAGTCGATGACTGATAGCGTGCCATTGTGTGTTTTTCTGTCTGGGTAAAAATTCAAATTTGGATTAATCACTCCACAAGACCTGTTATCACTGATATTCAGTCCATTCCTGAGTAATTTGTTGTACCTCAGCCTTGTTTAACCTTTTTAAGTATGGCTTCTTGACAGCCACCCGTCCACTGACGGCATTTCTGACGAGGCTTCAGTGAACAGTGGATGGATCAGCTTCATCTCTCAGGTCTTGGTTCAGATCTTTGATGGATTTTTTTTTTTAAATTTCTTAACAATATGACTCTCTGGTACTGTTCATCAGCTTGAGATGTTTTTTTAGTCCTCCACTTCCTTTATCTTTCTTGAGGACACACTGCACACCATGCTGACATTAAGAATCAAACTGTTGGTACAAAAATACAATTTTATGCCTGTCAAACTATGTTATCTTTGCCGTGTTTCATAGGTTTATCTGACAAATGGGAACGATTTTCTGTGCTGTTGTGTCAGGCTGCCAACAAAGTGCCTAAAGATACAATTTAAGATTAGTTTTTGCTAATCCCAAAAAGTTGAGTCTGTTAATCTGGACATGAGTTAGAAGTCTTTTGAATGGTTTGAATGGTTCATAGGTGTGTGTTAAGTAACAAAAAACATTCATGTGAAAGCTCCCAGATACAAGGACTAGACTGAAAACGAGTGACAAAGCAGCCAATGTCCAAAGAAAAACTTCAAAGGACTTTCAGGAGAATTATTGAAGAAAACCATGTTAGCAGATTACAAGATAGTCTATCTCCTTGGAAGCAAAGCATAAAGAAACGAGGGCTGATTCAAGATTTTTTTTCACAACACCGTAAATATAAAATCTAACTACATGTAGTGAAGATAGAGGTGAAAAATAACACAAATCCCCATAACTTGTTAAAATGCATATCTGCATCTTTTATGCACGTCCGGATTGATGGAATAACCTCTGCATAACAATTGTCCCGAACATCCCTGGGTGTAAACAGACGTACCCTGAGCTGACAGATTCATCTGGAGTCATAGATTTATTGGAAAATAAATGCAACCTTTGAGTCACAGTTGAGGTGTCGCGAGAGCACGGTGGCACTTATCAGCATCGAAAACAAATCACTTGTTTTCCGCATAATTCTTCTCCATATTTCTGTAAAATGCCGTATGTCAAGTAGGTTGTTAACTAAGAGGGAAACAAACAAACAAGGCAGAGCTGATAAGAAAAATCTTTTTTGTCGGAATTACAATAGATAAAAAAAATAAGTCCTAGTGAGAGATATGGTTAATGGGAACACGCGGCAGACTTCATATTAAATGATATTTCATTTCCTGGGGATTTAGACAACCCATCAATCATGCTTTGCAACGAGACACTAATATATGACCATTCCAGGATAAATCAGATTTTCAAATGTCCTGCATTGGTTACGTTTTGAAAAACACGAGTCGTATCTACTGATACAGACACTGATGCGCGCCTCGTCCCTGTTTTCGTTCTCCCTCAGGCCTGCTGAGATTGGAGGAACTGGTTCGCCGCTTTCTCATCTCCCGGGAGACCCTGTCAGTCAGGATGCTAGATGACAACCTGGACCCTACGCCTCTGCTGAAGGAGATCCGTGACGACAAAGTGGCCACGATCATCATTGACGCCAACGCTTCCGTCTCCTATCTCATCCTCAAGAAGGTGAGTTCGCAAACGTCAATACGTTCCCCAGAGCCACCTACACATTTTCAGGAGTCGAAGCTACTCTTGCATACAGTGCAAGCAGTATGTCTCAAGGGGGTTCGCGTATATCTCTCTTTTATGTACCCACATGAAGGGCATGCGGAGCTCACCATCTGTAAAATAATAAAACAACTCGCTCGGAGCTCCACAGGCTACACATTTGTTGTTGTTACTGAATTAACATCTATTTTTACCTTCTCTGCCCTCCAGAGCTGCATAGGGAACAATATTTATGCGTGTCTGCCAGCAACGATCACTTACATTCTTATGAAAGTATTTGACAAAAGAACATCTTTTGCTGGTATGTGGTGCAGATGTTACCCAAGCTTGTTCTGATTCATGGTACGGCTTGTAACGCCGATAGCCAGCACAGTGAGTCATGGCTTGAATGTGTATGGGATGTTTTTACTGGGTATATTTGAGCCGCTGCCCGCCCTCAGCGAAATGTCCTAGTGTTAGCCTGATGATGTAAAACTGTGATTAACGTATGCTCTCTCCACCCCCTCCCCACTTTTCTCCCTCACACCCTCTCCCCTTTTGTACCCCGACTGCTTCCTTTCCTCTCTGCCTGTCCAGTAGCTCTCCTCCTTTGCCCCCTCTTTGCCTTTATCAATCCGTCCATATCCTCCATTATTCTACCGTTTCCGCATTCTCCACTTGTTTGATCTTATTTCCTCTCCCTCTCTCTTTTTGTCTCGCAGGCGTCAGAGCTTGGGATGACATCAGCATTTTATAAGTACATCCTCACCACAATGGTAAGAGTACGCAAATTGTTCCCCTTCCCTTCTTCTGTCCTCTCTTCCTTCATTTTTCCTCCTTCCTCTCTCCTGCTTTTCCTCCTCTTTCTGTCCCTTTATGAGCCAGCAAAGGTGTTAACAGGAAGAAAGTACTCAATAGGTGGAAGTACAGAGAGGTGAGGGAAAAAAAGAGAGAGGCGAAGAAGAAAGAAGAGGGAGACATTTGAAAAACGAATTACTGTATGAAGATGTGGATGTGCAGAGGAGGATGGTGGGAGGAAAAGAGAAAATAAAGTGGGGGTCTGGGGTGGAGGTGATGACAGATGTGATGTGCCCTTTTTCTTCTGCCACCCGCCACCTTCCCGAAGCTTGCGGTGTTTTCATCCTTCTCCTTGATATGCTCCCCTCCTTTTCAAGCGTTTGAATAAATGTACCATTTTATGTTGCGCGTCTGATTTTTATTTTTTCACTTTCCTCTCTCTGCCCTCTGTGCGGGATGTGGTCCTGTGCTTTTAGATGTACTTGTATGCATATTACTTTGAAAAAAAGAAAGAAAACTCTGTTCCATTAACCTCTATTTTCCTTGTATCTCAGTCTCCGCTTTTCTTCTAGCTCTCCATCAGAGATTAGATGCTGTCACTCCCCGTAGCCTCTTTTTTTCTTTACCACCCTCTTCTATTGCACAGTATTTTTCTTCTGTGCTAAGATTTGATAGCCTGTCAACATCACCCTGTCACACACCTCAATTTTCTCTTTTTCCTGCAAACACCCTTCCCACTCCTCCTCCTCCTCTTCCTCTGTAGGACTTCCCCCTGCTGAGACTGGATGACATAGTCGATGAGCAGTCCAACATTGTCGGCTTCTCCATGTTTAACACCACCCATCCCTTCTATTTGGAGTTCATCAGGAGCCTCAATCTGTCTTGGAGGGAGGGCTGTGACCTAACGTACCCCGGCCCTGCGGTCAGTATCTCGAGCCCATGAGTACTCATGCGTGCACGCTATTAGAGCTAATTTTTAATGCTTTGTTTATATGCCACACAACATTAAGCTACTTTATTCCTCACACTGATTCATGGAGCACTTAAACGACTCCAGCTAGTCTTTTGCTTGTATTTAATGGGTATTGATGTATCCATCTTTGTTTCCTCCCCATTGGTTTACTCGAACCTCTACATCTTTTCCCTCCTCTTCTTATTTTCCTGCCTTCTCCCCCCCCCCCCTTCCCCCCATTCCTTGTTAATCTTTCAATCCTCTCTGCACCTCTAATTCCCGTTAACTCTTTTTTTCTCTTTCTCTCTTCTTGTTTCTATCCATCTCACTTTTCCCCCGCCTCCCCTCTCCACCTTCCACAGCTTTCTTCAGCGTTGATGTTTGACGCTGTGCACGTGGTAGTGGGGGCAGTGAGGGAACTGAACCGCAGTCAGGAAATTGGAGTGAAGCCACTCAGCTGCACCTCACCTCAGATCTGGCAACACGGGACCAGTCTTATGAACTATCTGCGCATGGTAAAGCTCCATATTTACTATATGTCCAAAGCAGGAAACAAGATGTAACATCAGTTTAATCTTCTTTTTACATTCACGCTTTTCTTAACATCCTTGAGTAAACTGCGACTCCTATTTATTAACGCTAGTAAGATTAGTGTTGCTGCAATTAGCATTTATTTTTAGAGTAGGTTAAACTTGAGAAAACACAGAAAATACTGTTTTAAAATTGCTATTCTACAAAGCCTCAGGTGACATCTTCAATTAGAGCTTGAAACAGTTACCGCACTTGGAGTACTGAGTCGATGGAAATAAACCTACCATAATTTTTATAGCCAGTTAATTATTGGAAAGACTAAATATGAGCTGTTTCCAGCCATAAAAAATTGAGGATTTTCCTTATGTGAAATTAAACTGACTCTTAATGTTTGGGAATGTTGGTTAGCAAAAACGAAATATCATTTTGTGACCATCTGCCGCTCCCATCAGCGCGTTAATGATCCACCCCACTCGCTGCTCACGATGTGGATTTTGATCTCAGACACACACCTGTCACATTTTGTGCCTGTAACTAGGTTACAGTGTTGGACAAATTATTCAAAACCTCCTTTATGATGTTTTCTGCTAGAGCTGAGTTCTCCAAGACTACATTTGGAGAACACACACAGAGAAAAACAGACTCCCAGGGGAAAAACAACAACAAACAGTTAGTTTGATAAGTATTTGGACAATAACACAATTCTTGTGATTGTGTCTTTGTACACCGCCACAGTGGATTTTAATTCAAACAATTAAAATGTGATTGAAGTATAGACTTTAAGCTTTAATTCACAGGGCTTAACACAAATGTCACATTAATTGTTTAGGAATTACAGACACTGTCAAACACAGTTCCCCTTGTTCAGAGGCTTAAAAATAATTGGATCAAATAACACAATTTCAAATTTGAGAATTGCTTTTAATACATGGCTGAAAATCCTTTGACTCCCAGATATCTGGAACCCATGGACATCACCAAATGCTGTGTTTCCCCTCCCGGGATGCTCTGCCATGGTTTATCTGGAGCCACCTACACTTGCTGCTTGTTTGTGGGGCTCCCTGCACTTGGTTTTACCTTCAGTGACTGAAACACTGCTCTGATGACCTGTGATCACGAGATTTGGAGACTTGGCTACTCACAAATATCCTATTTCTTTGCCTTGGAAACTCTTGGGATGCTTTTGCAGTTTGCTTCGGGTCATTATCCATTTGCGCAGTGAAGGACCGTTCAATCAGTTTTGCAGCATTAGGCTGAATCTGAGCAGAGAGCGTAGCCCTGTACACTTCAGAATTCATCCTGCTACTTCTATCTGCAGTAACATTATCGATAAACACCAATAATGTGGTTCCCATGGCAGCCATGCATGCTCATGTCGTATGCTTCAGATGATGAGCTGTTTCTCTCTTCAATACTGATGAAACAAGTTCTTCATGTTTCATCAGTCTGTAGAATGGTTTTCAAACCAAACTCTTTCAGATGTTTTCTCTCCAATCTTGCCTTGTTGTTCTTGAGTGTAACCAGTAGTTTGCAGCTTGTTGTAAACCCTCACAAAGGTCTCTCTTGATTCTGTCTTTGATAATGACACGGCTATTTCCTCAAGAGTTGTCTTGATTGGTTTGATGTTGTGAAGTTGCTTTTCTTAACCAAGGAAAAAATATGCTCATCTACTTTATCTGTCTTTCAGGCCTATTATTAATAATGATGATAGTAATAAAAACAATAATGACAATAATAGCTATTTTATAGCACTTTTTACCATTGCAAAGTGTTTCACAGTTCGAATAAAAACCATGAATTAAAGATAAATATGAATGTTGTAGCATACAGACACGTAGTCAAACACTCGGTCTTGCATTCATTAATACAAACACACTTCCATACACACATTAGATGTAAATTATGGCCAAAGAAAGATGCTTTTTCAGATCACCTCTCTGACTTGCATTGGCATCTCGTTGGACCTCATACTGAGAGTTCAAGAAAACGGATAAAAACTACAATCAACCTCCACTTTTATCTGCTTAACTTGTCAAAGGAACACGGCTCATCTGGCAATGAAAACTGCTTGTCAAGCATCCAGTTACCTTTGGACCTCTGAAAATGTTAATGTAATACTTATTTAAACTCCTTGAATTAAAGCTGAAAGTCTGCACTTTAGTCACGTATTGAATGTTTGATTTAAAAGCCTCTGTGTTTGTGTAAAGACCCACAATTACAAAATTCTCCAAAAACTCGCTACAAAAACTTGGTACTTTGTAGCATATAAAAAAACTGAATGAAAAATCCAATAAATAGACTTATTCAATCTCCAAACATAGGTGTAGTATAAAGACACGCCACAGCAGTTTCTACACCGTCAAGATCACATTTTACCATAAAGACACACAAAAGAAACAGACAGATAAAAATGATGGCTTCTCCTCTTCATAGTGATTAAAAGCAGAGAAAAGCAAAGATGCTACCACTTGAGAAGGGATTGCATTAGCAGCATGTGTTCAGAAAAGACTCATAATTATTCATGACTCGTCATTTTGTTTAGTTTTCCTTTAACTGAAATATTGATAAATGAGAAGAGTACAGCTGAAATGTGTATCATCCTCATCTCATGTTGCATGTAACCTCTGTGTTTTGTTGTTCTTTGTCATCTCCCATCTCTGGTCGTCTGTTTCTCTCATCGACGACCTGTTGTCAAGGCAGCTCGAGTCTCATCTCTCACTGCCCCCGCCCCACCGGCCCGACATCTGTCTTTGTTAGTCAACATCATGGTGTGCTCCATCTTCAGCGCTGCGCCATTCATCATAGTTCTCGCTTACTGTGCCAGCACCTGGCTTTTGAAGAGAGGGAGCTGAGCTGTGAGCTGCAGGTCAGAGTCTTATTAGAGAGCTCTTGACCCTCTCTGCTGCTCTGCCTGAGCCTCTCGTCAGTCAGTTTCTCCTAGTTGATCCAAAACTGATCATCCTTGTCTAGTCCAGCCTCAGATGCTTTCTCTGCCTGTCTTAGTCTTTTTCCCTCTCTTTCCTCCTGATCACTGGTGATACTTTCTGTCTAACCATGACCGCTAGTGAGAAGAAGTATGTTTGCTTTATGCAGAATGCTGGCTTAGTTTATTTCTCCACATCTTTTCATGTTTTCTGTGTTCTCCACTCTCTGTTTTTCTTACCTTTCCTTCTCTCCTTCATGCTTCTGTCATACTTCCTCACCTCACTCTCTGTCTACCTGCCAGGTGGAGTACGATGGTTTGACAGGGCGAGTGGAGTTTAACAGCAAAGGTCAGAGGACCAACTACACCCTGCGGATCCTGGAGAAACACAGAGGAGGCCACAAAGAGGTCAGAAGTCACTTGCTATCATGCAGCAGCCAGGTCACATTGCCCTCAGGTTCTGGGTTAGTTACAGGTCACTTGTCTCATTTCAGAAAGCCTGCAGCGGCGTTTAACACGAGGTCAGCTTCATCACAAACTCCACTGATAGCAACCATATCTTTACTCTGTGATATACGTTTTATCTGAGATGCGGCTCATGTTTGAACAGTGGTTTCAGTTTGAATTAAATCTACATTTCACTGATTACAAATGTGGAGTGTTAAAGCACGGGAGCTATTTTCCTAAAGATTTGCTCGATTATTTGTTTTCTGATCTAAAAATTTAAAACCTCTGTGTCATAAACGACACATTTATTTTCTTTTTATGTTTACAAACAATAGCTTGACATTGGTTTGCAAAAATCTGTGTTTGATATTTGCCTTAAGCTCAGTGCACAGCAGACAGGTGTGCAGCTCTGCTCTGGTGTTTGTTTTTGTCTCGTATAGAACTGGATTTGCTTTAGGCTTAGTTTTAATCCGTATTTGATTTGGACTCTGTCCTTAATTGAACTCTGAGCTGGATTGTAGCTTGCAATAAGCTACACTAATGTGATCAATGATGGTTCCTTGAAAATCTTGTGCTCATCTTTTTTCACAGAAATGGATCAGAGGTGTAGGTGTAGTCTAACAATCAGATAGGTTTGAGTACATTAAAGGCTGGGCCATGAATCAATATCATCTCCCATTCCCTTTCAACAGAAATGTACCTTCACAGTACGGCCATGTTGGACAGGAGTAGAACCGAAGTTAGCAATTTTAATGAGCTAAGTTTTCACAGTGAAATGCAAATAAAGCACAGCTCATGTGGAGAACTCGGGGGACACTCAATTAAAACAATTAAAACAAAAAGCACACTCTTAACAAACCTACCTAACTTGTCTTGTTAAAATGAAGAAAAAATGAATTCTGTGCTCCCTTTCCTACTCTAAACAAACCAAGAGTACAGAATAGTTTTTCTAAACAAAGTGCAGCCTTAACTGTGGTAGAAGGAATATCAATGAGCAGAGAAAACAGGTTCACCATTGGCACGGTCTCCAGGGTGCAGCAACAGATTACAAAACTTCAAAGAGACTAGAATTCACTGACAAGCAGTGTGCACCAAACTACAACCGTCCTCTCGAACAGAGACACGCTCAAAGGGGCGGCACGGTGGCTCTAAATCACAGGAACAAGTGAAGGCACCATTTAGCAGCACACTCTAATCAGCATTTAAAGCCAGAATATGGGAACAAACTAATTAATGCTAAAAGTGAAAACATATATTTAATGTGCCCCTGCTTTAACTTTATTTGACTGGCAGTATGTAGATATAGTTATTGGAAAGCAAACACTGAGTATTGTGGATGATACACAGCAATGTGTAGCAGGAAAAACACTGTGTTTACTTGACAATGAATATAATTGAGCAATAGTGTTTTTTTTAATTGCTGAATTTGTAATAATAATAAAAATAACTTTTTAAAGTCTCATGCTTCGAGTTTGATCTCTTGAACTAGTCAAGCACAGGCCACAGCAGATTAGTTTAGGCTAGTTGGACAATGCTACCAAACTGTTGGCAGGCCCAGCAGCAAATGAGGTGTTCAGGAGCATTTTGGTACATTATTGTGACAATGCAGTCCACATGAGTAAGCTAGAAGGAAAGGTGAGGGCAGGTGGAAATCTAAGTGCATTCCACCTGCATTCACTAAATGAAGTATACACACCACTGCAGCCTCCGACTGAGGGGGAATTACGCTGCAGTTCATTGGCTGGAGGAAACACTTATTTTTCACCTCCTCTTAATGTCTTCCTGGGCTCTGCACTTGGCCAGCTGTTTTCCATGTTAACACAAAATGCCACCTGCTACATATACTTAGAGGTAGACTTTTACTTAGTTGAGTGTTAACTCGAGGTAATGAACATTTTAACTCTGCTCCTCCCCTCTCTCTGCACAGCGGCACCCACACTCCAGGCAGGCAGCGGTGGATCACAGATAAAAAAACTCCTCTTAAATGTCAGGGCAGGATAAAGAGTGTCACAGGAAAGCTGTGATTCTGTCTGTGGAGTCATTACCTCTTCTTTGACCTATTGAAAGATGTACAGTAATATCTCCTGAAGAAATGCCTCTGCGAGCTGCTTTTCCACCCAGCGGATTGGTTAGGTCATAATCACACACTTATGTACCTAAGTGACTTTACAGTCTCCATAAAATGGAAATATGGGAACAGTATTTATGCAATTTAAAAAAGGTGTGCGTAAGGGAAAAAAAAAATTACAGTGGAACTTCTGATCATGAATGCCTTTCATTACCGCCTTTGCCATCTTGTCCCAGCTCATTGCTCTGCTTATAAACAGGAGCTTTTTTTCCCAAAGTGGTGCATAGTACTGCGAGTACATATACGGCTCCGTGGGGAACAATTAACTCGTTATGCATATGCAGAATCTAACAGTGCGGAGCCCAAGTCCCAAAACATGAAACGTGCAAAAGGTGTTTTTAACAATAAAACAGCTGCTGTATATTATTTATCTAACAATAACAGCTTATTTTTTGTCACGCTTCTTCTTCATGTTAGATCGGTATCTGGTACTCAAACAACACCCTGGCAATGAACTCCACCAGTCTGGATATTAATGTCTCAGAGACGCTGGCAAACAAGACCCTCATTGTCACCACCATACTGGTAAGGTCACGGCTGCTCTCTGACGCTCCACATTAGTGAGATCAGAGTTGTTTTTTTGTTGCTTCCCAGGCTGTGCCGGAGCTCGTGCTGTGTTGTGGTCTGTTTCTGATAATTTTGCTGTCGCTGCTGTAACTGTCATAGAAACTGACAGATCAGCGAGGGAGATGTGTAACTAAAAACCAGACTGCTACAGTCCTGGTCTACTGATTATGTCCAAACCCAATAAGCTGTCTCCTTGTAGGGTTTGGACATATGATTGATATCTACAGGTTGGTGTAGAGATGTGAAAGAAACACCCAGAAAGATAGATTCAAATTCACTGAATCCTAAAATACTGTTAACATCCTGTGATAGCACACTGTGTTAGCTAATTAGCCTTTTCTAAATCAGTCTGTTGATTGTTGATGATGCGTAACTGTTGAAGCCAAATTTCATAACAGCGAACATTACGCCGTTTATGGGGGAAATTAAAAATAAACATGGAAAACATCTGAAGCAGCTCGAGCTTTAGGACAAAACAAGAAAGAACAAAAAAAGGAAAGGAAAGGGAAAGAAAACATCTTGTTTCTGTTTCTTGGGTTGTGTCAGATATGAAGATGTTTAGCAGTAAAGAAAAAGCCATTTTGCTGTATTCTCCCAAGATGTAGACAAATTCACTGTTGTTTGTGTGTTAGAGGGTTTGGGCTGGTTTAGACACATGATGCAAGCTTTATGAAACAATTGTTGTTTTTTTTTTTTATGTCAATACATTTGGCGCACTGCTCAGATCTGCAAGAACACCGCCTGCCTTCCCTTGATACCCTGGTTTTTCTGCGTCGATCCATTTCGTGGCTAGACAGTGGTTACTGAATGGTTTTTTCTACCCTTACCTATGTCTGTAGCTATCGTCCACAATCCAATTTATGTCTTTTAAACCAATTTAGTATTGGACTTGCATAACTGTAGGGGACTCACAAGATGGACATAAAAATGGTCTAAATTGATTCTGCTCAAGCTGAGATATCTTGACTTTTAGCACTGGGCAAGCTCCAAGAACAACAACTCTAAAATTCCCAAGATGCATCTGTGTATTGTTCTTTAAAAAAAGCTTTCTAGCCTTTTCAGTTAGGAAAAACTAATTAATGCACCTTTTGATAAGTAAAATGATTACAATGTTAAATGTCTTCTCTTTTAAGTGCCTTTAATTTGAAATGACTGCCAGAGTTATCTTTGAAGACACAAATTCAGGCTTTTACAAAATTGTCTGTGATTCCCTAATAGAAAAGTGCTGGCATTCCCATGTCGCTGGAAAAATGGTTATTTGGCTTGTTGCGAAGAACACAATACCATACGTGACTGTGGAGTAAATATAAAGCCAGTTAGCGCAGAATAGCATAGCATAAGTATTGAGGTTTCTCACATGACATCATGGACACATTACGCCACCATACTGGATGTGAGAAAACTACTGGTTGCTAGGGAAACCTGTATTACCAGACTGGTTGCCTGTACTGTAGTTCCTGTAGGTTTCTGGCTTTTGCTGGATGAAATTGGTTGCAAAGAAGATGGTGCACCAAAAACTTTCTAGTGATTACTTTGTTTCTTAACAGGTTGCCATGGATGCCTGTAGCTTTTCACATACTTGCTAGTACTGTACTCACCAAGCGGTAGTACAGCTTGATAAAGCCTGACACAAACCAGAAATAGAGATGGCTTGCCTTCAAAGTAATAAGTTTTGCCTCAGCACTGCAGTTAGCGTGTTTCAAAGGGCACAACTTTTACTCCATTTCCAGCTTGCATCCACTTTTCAGTTTCACTACAGCTTGGAGAGTAGCTGTACTGTGTTTGTAGGACGTCCGTCACTTCCATGCGAACTACAACTGCAGCAGAATGCAAGTTGTTTTTCCCCCCAGAGCTGGGTTTGGTGATTTGGCAACTTCTAGCAACCACTTGAAAATGACATGAGATGAGATGATGAGATAGCCTTTATTTGTCAGTTGCAGTTGCCCACAACCGAGATGACAGACCTTGCCGACCGTACATACAATACACAAACATCACATTGGGGAGACAGGTCAGGCTAGGTAGCAAGGGAAAAAAAAACTCGAAATGTGTAACACAAAAGGATAATACAGGAATCCACAGGTATCAACACACCATAACACAATAAAACACAGACAAGCAACATGGAAGAGTATTCCAGTGTGTACAGCTGATCTGGGACCGCTGCAATCTTCTATTGCGCCTCCAGCTGATCCGGTGTCCACATCGGATGGGGGGTAAGCATGGGAGGAGGCGTTGGATTCGGGGGAGGGAGGGTGATAGTGAGGGTGTATCAGTATCAGTGTACATGTTTTGTCCGTGTTCAGCTGAGAGGAAGTGTCACCACGTCCGGCTAAGCAAGGTCAACAGTGTCCAGTGGACCCAGGTGGCCTTGAAGGAGGTACAAAGAGTTCTGACAACAATCCTTTTATCATGGGAAGAATTTGTTGTTCCAGTCAGCTTCAACCTTGGCAGGCCTTCAGCTGGCGCCAGGGGGGCTGCATGAGTGGAGATGGTGGATGTTTGAGTTTAGTGCGAACAACTGCATCCAATTTTTACAGTTGGTCTAATGTCCGTTACTGGTCACCAATTATCTCAATTCCCGTTGTTCTTCTCCAAGATCTTATCCATATTGCGTTCAAAACTCAGTCTGAGTACTCACACCCCTGCCAATCGTCTATCATGTCGGCCAGCCTTATGGGATTTTGAACAGCTGTAGCCGCTTCCTGTTCTTTGATAAGCAAGACCAAGCAGGTCCAAGCCAGCTTCAATCAGCCCGAACTCTGTTATTGTGGTTCCAAATTGGTAGATGTCGTTCATTGTCCTCCATCGAGAGTGTCGCCAGACACACGACGCAACCGACCATCGAGTATCCGGCAGCAAATGTCTCCGCAGGACAATCGGGCTCTTCCAAGCCCAGCAGGGTGTCAATTCCGTTACGGGACCAGTTGATCAAATCCATAATTCTTTAGGTTTTAGAGAACAAGACTGGGAAACTCTTTGAGGGTTAGAGTTAGACGAGATTAGACAAACACATAGAAGCAGCAGCTGGGAAGATAAGAGAGGGAGAGGGGGAAAGATGCGTCCGCCTCCTCCGAGAGCCAAAGAGAATCAGGGAATACTCATTTTCCCTCATCTGGTGGTTGCCATATGGTCTAGGCCCAAGTGACTGTGGGCTTACTCACTTGATCCTTCATTGTCACCATTATTGTCACACCAAAATAGCAGATAAGTTAACATTATGTTGTCAGTGGTCATCTTTCTGCATAAACCTCAATATAAGTGAACTTTGAATGAGTTGTAGGTGAAACTCATTGCGAGTTTCATCGTGTTTCCGGCCTTTTGCTTAGCTGTCTTTTATTTTAGTGAACTCAGCTCTGATCCAGGCAGATCAGCTGATCTCAGTGCTGGCCCTCTTTGGCTCTACTGTTCACCTGACACCCTCCTACACATCCAATTGGCTATTTCATTCGGGGCACGCCATTGAAGCTACTATAGCCTGCAGACCAATCCTCAGCAAATCCTCTCTTTCTTTCATGCTATATCTGACATAATCAGCGCTGTATCTTTCTTCTTTGATGCCTGCTTTGTTTTGTGCTGAGGTTCTTGCTGCTGTTCTGCGGGCCTCTGACGTTCCACATATGTGTATGAAGGATGGCCCACAACAGAGCTATGTCATCAAACATAAAATCCTGCAGATAGAAATATAAATCTCCCTTTGGCTGTAGTGATCCTGACTTAACACTCTAACTTTTTTCCTTTCTTGTGTGTCTTCATGCCAGAGAGCAAATAAGCCTATTCCCCCAAACTTTCAAGCCATTGCTTTAATCTAGCAAATAATCTCTGATCAAGCAGATATTTATAGTTTTGGACTGAGACCTCGTCATGTGTCCCTCATGTTCAGGAGAACCCATATGTGATGCGTAAAGACAACTACCAAGACTTCCAGGGAAATGACCAGTATGAGGGCTTCTGTGTTGACATGCTGAGGGAACTGGCAGACATCTTGAAATTCTCCTTCAAGATCAAGCTGGTGGATGATGGCCTGTATGGGGCCCCAGAGCCCAACGGCTCTTGGACTGGCATGGTTGGAGAGCTAATCAACAGGGTGAGTACTCTCACTCCCTCTCCAAGTGTTACACACACACAAACACAGACACATGCACATGCACACTCCAGAAACACAGAAACATGCACTAATATTCTAAGCAGTTTCCCTACAAAAGGAGGCGTATAATGAGGGGAGTAAGACTCTTATCTAGGACAAAAGCTGACTTGATAATTCCCCAAAAGAGAGTGGTAACATAGCCTAAAAATCGTCTGCACCATCTTTCCTCTCTGTAACACCCCCCCCCCCCCCCCCTCCCCATTTCTTTCTGTCCAGGCCTAGTGTGCCTCTGATAGACACTCTGGTTGAGGCAGGCTAATGAGAGCCCCTCTCTGCTTAATTACCATACGGTATACTTCAATTACCAGGCTGTGGTCCCCATGTGGGGCATGCCACACTGGTGCTCCCCCAGCTCTCCACGCTTCCTCTCTCCCTGCCCTCCCCACTGCCTGATCACTCAGCTCTAATTAGCGGTCCATGTTCATCAATTAGCTTTTAATGGAAGAGATGGAGAGGAGGCAGTGCAACCAGAGACCTGCAAGGTTTTATACAGGTGGAAAGACCAGTCACCCAGTGCTTACTCGCAATTAGCCTCATTTTTATGGTGGGTAATGGGTGTGAGGCAGAGTGCACTTCTGTATGTTTCTGCAAATGTATTTTCAAGTGCATAGTCAAACTTTTAATTTTTCATCATTCAAATAAACATTTTGAACAAGAAGAGTGCTACATTAGTCCGTCTATTTTGCACTCCTACCTGACCATTTGTTGTTGTTTTTTTCTTGCCTCTCATTCACTTTCTCTCTCTCTCTTTCCACAAATCTATCTTCACAAATCTTCCAGAAAGCAGACCTGGCCGTGGCAGGTTTCACCATCACATCAGAAAGAGAGAAAGTTATCGACTTTTCTAAGCCGTTCATGACCCTGGGGATCAGCATCTTGTACAGAGTTCAACTGGTGAGGGTGTTATCTAGGCCTGTGCACACACTGGCTGATACTCGCTACAGATCTTGTGCTGGATTTTATTTCTTTTACCTTCACTGCTTTATTGCCAACTGGGTCATACAGAGAACGACAACTTGCACTTGTTAAAATGAAGCTTAAGGAATCTTATCTTCGAAGCTGATGATTGTATGTCTGCAGTATCCTGCAGGCTGCATCCACTAAGTCCACACTGAAATTTATAGGTATAATTCATATTGCTCAATAAGTCAGTGTGCTGTAACTGGGCAACAGCTTTACATTGCTAATGAGGCTTTGGATCTAAGCCAAGTATGCTTCAGCACCAGGCATTGTGAAACAGAGTGTTTATGGATTGTAGCATTAGCACTGCAGACTTTAGTATCAAAGTGCAGTGAAGGACACTGCCCTCCTGTGGTGCAAAGGGGACTCTCCCTGACAACTGAGACATTGAGACCTTGTTTTCTAACAGATTGTAGCTTCCTGTATGTCCATTAGTCACCATCTGTCTCTGCTTCTACAGCTTTCTACTTTTCTTTCTTCTCTTCTATGCACCAGGGTCGGAAGCCCGGTTATTTCTCCTTTCTCGATCCCTTCTCTCCAGCCGTCTGGCTCTTCATGTTGCTCGCCTACCTGGCTGTCAGCTGTGTGCTGTTCCTGGCTGCAAGGTCAGTGCATTACATCACACACTGTACTGATTGTCTGCAGTTCACATCAGAGCTCCATCATTTTTTATCTTGTTGAACACAAGTCACCTGTCACATATTGAAATTTCTTACCTTATGCAACCTACCGCAGACAGTTTTGACAAAGGTCGAGTGACTGATTGGAGATGACTTGAGTGATGTGACAGAGGTACATTACTGTGTTGCAGCTTGTCCTCGAGGTCACCTTACTTTACCTTTATTTTTCGCATCAGGTTAAGCCCCTACGAGTGGTACAATCCTCACCCATGTCTTCGTGAGCGCAGAGACATGCTGGAAAACCAGTACACTCTGGGAAACAGCTTGTGGTTCCCTGTTGGAGGCTTCATGCAGCAGGGATCAGAAATAATGCCCAGAGCTTTATCCACCAGATGTGTTAGTGGAGTGTGGTAAGTTATAATATGATTACAATGCATTTGTTTGTGTTTGTCAACCAGTATAAAGTCCACGCCTACTCAGAAATATGTCTTGCATTCATTGTCTCTTCACTCGTAAGTTTGTCCTTCACTGTTTAGAAAGCTGTTTATACTGAGTTGACATTAGTAGGCTGATTACAGATTCCTCCGCTGAAGGGAAAAGTTTCTACAATATAAATTTAAGACGCGGCTGGATGTGGAAGTGAGTGAGGAAGAAGGAGTCAGCTACTTTATTGATTTTCTCTTTTTATAACACAGGCACAGATTATTATTCAAAGCAGCATTCAAAGAGTATTTTTCTTGAGGGGATTTTGGCCTTTTTTATCAGACTTTTGAGAAATTGTGTAAAAGGTACTGTATGATGTTCTAATACATTTTACATGTTGCCAAATGCAAGCTATCAATTATATTTGAATAGGATTTGGTTGCGCATAGGTCAGTAGTTTGTGTGGAGAACAAAACAGGATTTACCTTTCCCATCATTCGATCTAGAAACCATTAGCAATCATAGCTATGATGATGATTTAGCTTTTTAAAACGTATCTGATTTATAAAACACTGACAAGCACCAAAACCTAGAACACTGGCTGCACCAGAAGGCTGCATAAAAATGGGTTGTTACCCACAGAGACTAAGCGAGCAGAATAGCTGATGCTTGCATGGGTTTTTGCTAAACACAAACCCCCACCACAAAACAGTAACTACTGAACAGTAGAAGCAGTGAAGATAATAGGAAAATAATACAATATTAGTAAAGTTCAATATTTAAATCATTTAAAGTTAATTTGTATATCACCAAATCGCTACATCAGACATCTCAAGGGGTTTTATACTGTAAGTTAAAATCCATACAGTACTTTGGAGAAGATCATAGTAATCAAATGACTCCCTGTGAGCATGAACTTTGTGATATTGGGAAGGGAACCTTTAGCAGAGTTGGGCTCAGGAAGGCTGCCGCGATGGCTCGGGGTTGAGGGGAAAGAGAACACAGGGAGACAGGAAAAAACACAGACTAGGAGAGATTGCAAACCAAATTTGAATTGCTGAATACACACGGGAAGTGAAAAGAAATGGAAAATGGAGAAGAAATACTCAGTGCATCACAGAAAGTCCTGCAGCAGTCTGACCCTATTGCACCATAACCAAGGGATGGATCAGGGCGCCCTGATCCAGCCTTAACTATAACCTTTAGCCAAAAGGCAAATTTTAAGTCTAATCTTCAAATTAGAGAGGGTGTCTGTCTCCTGAATCCAAACTGGGAACTGGTCCCAAAGAGGAGAGGCCTGAAAGCTGAAGGGTTTGCCTCCCATTCTACTTTTAAAAACCAGGAACCACAAGAAAGCCAGCTGTCTGAGAGCGAAGTGCTCTGTTACAATATGAAATTATGTGGTCTTTAAGATATAATGGGGCCTTTTATGATGGGAGATTTTAAATTAAATTCTGAATTAAATAGGGAGCCAGTGAACAGAAGGTGATATTGGAGAATTATAAACTTTTTTCGGATCTCTCTTAGTGCTCATACTGAAGGGGTTTGCATTAACTGGGGATTTTTAGAGAACTTCTTGAGAAACATGACAATGATGAATAATTCTTCAGCATCACTTAGCCAGGATATTTTAATTTTAGAGATGAACAGATAAGACCTACATGTTTGTTTAATATGTGCCCTGAAGGAAAGAAATGGTCAAAAATGAGTGTTACTGGAAGCCAAGATAATGCCATCCTGAGTATCTGGTTAGACATGTTTCTAATATTTTTTGGGCTAAGTGCAATTTAGATGCAGGAATTAGGAGATCATTCACGCCTTTGTGTCTTTAAGACATGCCTATAGTTTAACTACTTGATTTGTATTATCTGACTTAATCTAAATAGCAATGCAAATATATGCTATATCTTCTAATAGCAATGTCTAAGAGTATATAATAGCAAAGGTGGGCTCAGATCTCTGTAATAAAAGTTTGTGGTCAACAGTATAAAATGCTGCACTGACGAGCACAGAGATGAGTCCACTGTTATAAGAATATCATTTGTAACTTTCACTAATGCTGTTTCTGTGCTGTGATGAATTCTGAATCTTGACTGAAACTCTTCAAATAAACCATTCCTCTGCAGATGATCAGTTAACTGTTTTACAACTATTCTTTCAAGGATTTTGAAAAGAGGAACGTTGAAGATTGTTCTATAATTATCTAAGACAGGTGGATCAAGTGGTGGCTTTTAAGTAGAGGTTTAATTACTATTACTGTAGTACGTAGCCTATTGATAGAGCTAAATTAATCATATTTAGAATTGTAGCTTTAATTAATGGTAAGACCTCTTTGAAAGTCTTGTAAGAATGAAGACTGACAGAGATGTTGATGGTTTAAAGGACGAAATGACTGAAGTTCGTTTAGAAGGATTGTTACAAGAGAAAAAGTCTAAATAAATATCCATAGTATTGGCTACAGTGCTTAAAAGAAGGGTTGGAATTTTCCTGTTTTACTCAATCTGTGACAAATAGCTTTACAGAGGGCTTTTTATAGAGCAACAAACTGTGTTTCCATGCAAAGTGAAGAATTTCTAGATTAGTGAGCTCTTTAGCTGAGTTATCTGTTTTAAAGCGTATGTTTGTGGGTTATAGCAGGGAGTCAAGCATCTCTGATTTGTTGGTTTCTTTACAGAGGAGCCACAGTAATCAGGGCCATACACAGTGAGGATATTAACAAGATAATTAAGCTCTGGGAGTAAATTTTGGGTAGCTGTTCTGCATTGTGTTGTTACAAAGCATTAAAGAAGATAACAAAGAAGAAAGCACTTCTTTATATTTTGTTACAGCACTTTCCAAAAGACATGCAGTGCACTGAATTTGTTTTCCAGTGCTCTGTAGTCCATTATTATTTAACGCACTAAGTGTTATTAAGTGTTATTAAAACAAAAGGAGGGTTTTCAGGGGATACTGCTCAATGTTCAGTTTCTATGCTATAAGTCAGGACAAAAGCCAGAGTGTGATTAAAACAGTGAGTGAGCTCATTTACATTTTGAGAGAAGAAAATTGAATCTAATAATAAATTAAATTCAATGTTGAGGCTGTCATTTTCAGCATCTACATGAATGATCACTCATTATAATTATTTTAACAGAAATGAGAACTGAATGCTATAAAGAGGGCCAAGTGGACGATGGATGACTACAAATAAAACAGTTTTCTTGTATTTTCCAATTAAGGTGTGCAAGGTTAGGAGTAAAGCTTTTGAATTAATTTTTAGTTGATTGATAACCTAGAGTGACAGATTGCTGCCACTCCTCCTCCTCAGCCTGTGCTTCAAGGAGTCTGATGCTTGATGTGACTTTGGGGTGTTGAGTTGTTTAAACTAATAAATTATGCCTTAGTAAGGTTCCTGTGAGGCAAAATAAATCAGTATTTTATCCATTACTAACCATTTTTATAAAGTAAAAACACATGTTAATACTTTATAATCACCAGATAATCAGGTTCCAAACAATACATGATTTTCCTTGTTAACTATTTTGAGTATACGGTATATATTTTAAAAAAAAATATGGTAAATACAATTTTAAGGCCCATGTCTGCAAGAGAATAGTTCATTTTTTAATGTCATTTAAAACATTTTACTGGATGTGTCATTAAAAAACTGTTTGAGTCCCGTAGTTTTATGGAAACGGTTAACAAAAGCTCACTAAGCTCACAGAAATACTAGCCTGACGGCACTCCAATAGTGAGAGTGAATGTGAGAAGAGGCACAAGAGAACGAAATAATAACCACTAAGAGCTGAGGAGATAAAGGAAGACAGGAACAGCTAGATTACAGGGAGGTGAGCAAGATGTTAAGCATAGTCAGTACATGATGTTCTCTTTGAATAAAGTTTGTAGACATGCAAGAAGTCCCATTTTCAATGTTATTAGTGCGGAGTATCTAAAGTGATGGGAAAATAGATGTGAAGCTACAATCATTGCACTGAAGTGTATTATCATTTGAAAATGATTAAGTGGGGCTATTTTACTGTGACACTTTTTAAGATGTTCAATTTGATAAACGTCCTGATGTGTCAGGTGTTTCCTTTGCTGGGTTAACTCAAACCCAGCAAAGTGTCTCTACTGATATTCGCCAAAATAACTGGTGTATTATGTATGAATTTTGCAGCTTATCAATACCATGATGGATCACTGTTGCCACTCCAGTGGTGCTTTATCTCTCCCTTCATCTCTCTTTTTCCTCGCCTTTTTCCACCTTGCAGGTGGGCTTTCACCCTGATCATCATTTCCTCCTACACGGCCAACTTGGCGGCCTTCCTGACTGTCCAGCGGATGGAGGTTCCCATTGAGTCTCCAGACGATTTGGCCGACCAGACGAACATCGAGTATGGCACGATCCACGGCGGGAGCACCATGACCTTCTTTATGGTGCGGCTCCGGTTGTGCTTGGGTTCGGAATTTGGGAATAATTATATGTGTGCTTTTATCCGTGTTAAATATTTGTTTGTGTAGCTGTTTGGATTGACTAACTCCCTAAATCGCTCTGATAGCAATTCAGGAAATAGTTGTTCATAAAGTTTTCTATGTGTTACATGTAATGGACCGCAGTGCTTCTCTCTTCATTGCTGAGAACAGAGTGAACGATTATCCTCATATTTGCCACTCTGTCTCTGAGTTTCTCTCTTGTTTTCTTTATGGCTGTTTGTGTTTGTGTTAAGTGGCTGACTGCCTGTGTTTGCTTATGAGAATGCTACCGGCATCTGTGTTGACATCTGTGTTTGTCATAGTGTGGGTGTGCGCATGTGTGTGTGTGTGTAGGTCTTGTATTTGTGTGTGGGTGTGTTAGTATAGAGGAGTGTGTGTAGGTGAGTGTTTAAAAAATGTATGTTTATATGTTGGTAAATGGCAAAATGCCAGTTAGAGTTTATTTTTCAGTCACTAGTGTTCGTCCAAATGGCGGATATAAGAAAGAATGGTGTGTGTTTGCCTACATAAGCCAGTTTCATTGCCACAGTACATTACCCCACTCAATACCTAATCCACACACGCATACACAATCTCATTGTTGTACACAGATGCTACCATCTATACCCTTTTCCTTTCTTCTCCCATACAAAGAGATACTACATGTAATTGTACATTTAATCCTGTTTTGGACCTTGCCATTTTTTGTTAAGTGCTGAACCACCTCCTGTGTGCTGATTTACTTCCATCTGTATGAAAGATGATGCATCAGCTACGCTGTGAGCAAATAATCTGTTGCTTTGCTTCACTTTCCTTTTTTCTCCCTCCACTCTCCGCGCTGCTTTTTCCCTCTGTTTGCTATTGATATTTTTACTCTGCTTGCCATTGTTCACACCTGATTTTCTCTCCTGTGTGTACTTCCCTTCCCGTTTATCTTTAATGCATCTCTTTCATATTCCTTCTTGTCGGGGAAACTTGTATATTCACCTGTAATTACTGCTGAATTGCCGTTGTTGTGTTCCTGTTTCCTCTGCAGAACTCAAGGTACCAGACCTACCAGCGGATGTGGAACTACATGAACTCCAAGCAGCCTAGCGTATTTGTGAAAAGCACGGAGGAAGGCATCGCCCGTGTGGTCAACTCCAAGTATGCTTTCCTGATGGAGAGCACTATGAACGAATATCACCGTGGCCTGAACTGTAATCTCACACAGATCGGAGGCCTGCTGGACACCAAGGGTTACGGCATTGGCATGCCACTAGGTAAAAATACTGCATCACAAAAAGGTCATGCAGCACCTGATAATGTATTACCTACTTTAAATATTTCTGTACGCAGAGAAATGTCTTAAAAATGTATCTCATAACTTTTTTAATTGCTCCAAGACTCCAAATATATCTATAAAGTTATGAAAAAGCAACTGGGAAGCTAGTAGAGATGTAACACTGTTCCCTTTTTGATAATTACAGACATTGCTGACGCATTTTAAAAGTGCTGTTTCACAGCTTGTGAACTAAAAGAATAACATGATGTAGTATTTAAAAAAATTATGCATGCAGATTTTTAGTTTTAATTATTCTGAGTGGTTCAAGTTAAAATATAACTGATAAAAAGCAACAGGTTAACATTTCAAATCCCCTTTAATGTACCTGACATGTGACTTGAGTTGCATCCATGTCATCAGCTAATTTGATGTTTGCATTAATGAGCAGTTGAACAGGTGTACCACATAAAGCGAAATACTGTGACTGAGCATCTACAACAGAGACCAGGCTGCTTAATCATAAGTGACAAGGAGCTATCTCGTTTCTAAAATTATACAATTATTTGACAAAAAGAAAAAAAAAACCTCATTAAATGACAGCGTGAGAAGCATGAGATCAATTATGCTAAATAGACACATGTAGTTGTCTGTGATTTGTGAGATTAGACCTGAAAATTGTCTTGTACGTGGTCGGTTTATTTTTTATCTGTGGGATTAGCAGCTATTTCAAATGGAAGTAACGTGCACACAGTTAATTGCTTTTCCACTCACGCCCAGCGCTCGTGATGCCACTTTTTAGCACTTAGATGAGATTGTCACTGAATCACAGTAATCTGTTCCTATGAAGAGTACAGCCATATCTCACTGTCTATTATTGACCAAGGCTGTGGAGGAATGGAGAGAAAAAGCAGACACAGAATAAAGAAGGAAAGACCACAGATGTGAAATAAGGGACATAAGAGGAAAAAAACCAAACATATTATCCCACTCACCTCCAGGTAAGAGGCTGTTTAAATTTAAAGAAATAGACAGATATTTTTACACTTGAATAATTTCTTGCTGGGAATTAGATGACAGATCTCCTTAAGGATATGCTATTAAAATCTCATTAGGGTGTCTACAGTTGCTGTTCATCAGCAAGCTGCTTGGCAACCCACCATAACCTCTGTTCTACCTTTTCGTGTCCTGTGCGTTATAACTTGTACCTGCTTTACTGGGTTGTCTTGCTGCATCTCTCCCAGCCTCCAGCTTTCTGTGTATCCACATAGAAGCATGGGAAAGTGGTGGGAGGTGATGCCAAATTTATATTGCTGCAGTCATTAGTTGTCCTGATTGAAATCGTTTTTTTTCTGGCGGGAGGTTGGTGTTCTCCAGCAGTGACTTAGCGAAGGAGGCATGATAATCACTGAACAACTGTCAACACTTTCTATAGAGACTGTTTATGTGCAGAAGGCCTGTCTAATAAAAGCTGCCTGTTGATTATCTTCACAGCTAAATACCATTATGCTAAAGAAAACATATTTGTCATTTGCACAGACGGAACCTTTAAACCCTCTAAATCTGGTCCAGCATATCTGGTTTGCTACATACTTTGTATGCTATTCAACCAGCTGCTGAACCACTGTGTCCGTCTAGTTGTTATCTTGCTGTCTATCTCTCACTAATCCTCTCTTTATTCTCACCATAAGATCACTTCTAGCCATCTCCAAGCTGCAGCGGCAATTCTCTTTTTCTGCTTAGTTTCTTTAACACTTAATCATTTCATGTTTTTCCCCTTTTTCTGAAAAAAAAAATCTCTCCCCTGTCTGGTCTGTTATGCTGCACCTTGCCCACCACTTGCTCTTATCCTGCCTTCTTGTTTTTTTCCAGGATCTCCATTCAGAGATGAGATCACACTGGCCATCCTCCAGCTGCAGGAGAATAACAGGCTGGAGATACTAAAGAGGAGGTGGTGGGAGGGAGGCCAATGTCCCAAAGAGGAGGACCACCGTGCCAAGGGTGAGTCGACCGCAGCTGTCTGCCTCCGTTGCCTCCTTCTCTCTAATGTCCCCAGTAATAGTCTCCTCACTCTCTGCTACCGTCCAGCTAATGGCTAATGCCTAACCTAATGTCCTTGCGAAGGGTACTTAGCACAATCTACTTTCCCAGATGTCTTCTGTTTGTCTCAGGTGGTGCATAATGTGAATTTTATTGGAGACAGTGTATCTGTTTACATGTGTGTATTAAGAGTGTGTATATGTGTGGGCAAAGCTTCTGCATGAATGACAGAGATGATGAAAACATCTCTGCGTTTATGCCACTGATGTCAGATGAAAATCTCTTTTAAAAATTATTTTGCTAACAAAATGCTT
This sequence comes from Diplotaxodon limnothrissa, assembly GCF_057381915.1. Lineage (NCBI taxonomy): Eukaryota > Metazoa > Chordata > Actinopteri > Cichliformes > Cichlidae > Diplotaxodon > Diplotaxodon limnothrissa. Next base: position 24,865,405 of record NC_140606.1, on the reverse strand, counting down.
CAGTTCAGGCATTTCAGTATTGTTACACTTTATCAGTGCAGTTTATCTCAAACCCTTCAGGGCCCTATAATTCTGTTTGTCACTCAAGCACTTCATTCCAGGCAATTTAAATTTGAAACTCAGATGAAAGAGTACTGAGTAGTGATTTAGGATTACACTCACATTAAGTTTTTGGTTATTACTGTGGGTCAAGCTGTAGAAGATGGAAAGTCTAGTACTTTCCACAACGCAGCATGGTAGCATCTTTGTTAGACCACTTACTTCCAGCAGATTATCAATTAGAAAATATGAATTATGCAAAACTTACATTATGAATATTATGACAATTAAGGTGTTTTCTGATACTTAATCAACAGCTGAAATAGAAATCTGTACAAGAACAGTAGCATCAAGCTAGAGTCTGGTTAGCTTAGCTTAGTTTAGCATAGCGCAAAAAAATAGAAGATAAAAATAAGCAGCCTGCGACTATCAGCAGGTTTAAAGTGCACACCATTAGTTCTCCCATCACATAGTTAGGTCGATTTGTGTTATTTAACCTCTGTACACCACCACAGTGGATTTTAAATAAAACTGTCAAGATGTGATTGAAGTGCGTACTTTAAACTTCAATTCATGTGGTTTAACAAGACATTTAATGAGTTTAGAGATTACAGCAACATTTTATATAAAGTCACTCATTTTCAGAGCCTCAAAATTAATTGGACTAACATAATTTGAAATACAGGGACTGTTTTTAATACTTGGATGAAAATCCTTCAAGCCATTGACTGTCAGAAATCCATGGATGTCATCAAATTCTGCATTTCCTCCTTTAAAGGACTCTCCCAGGCCTCTGCGGCAGTCACTTTCACTTGCTGCTTATCTTTGGGTGTTTTATATTTAATAAAAGAATGCTCTGTTTGGTTTAGATTAGGTGACCAACTTGACCAGTGAAGAATAAACCCATTTCTTTGCCTTGAGAATTTCTTGGGTTGTATTTTCAGCATTAACTTGTGAAGCACTGCCCGATCAATTTTGCAGCATTTGTCAGAATCTTTCTTTCTTTCTTTTTGCTCTACATTTTTCTTCCTTTCACTCTGGCACAAGTGAATCTAAGTTTTCCCGTTTAAACATTTTTTTTCCAGATATCTACAGACTCTTTATTTGTTCTGTGGAAAATACTAATCTGGCCTTCTTGTTCTTGAGTGTAACTACTGGTTTGTAGCTTATTGTAAATGCTCTGTATTTGCATTCATGAAGGCGCCTCGTAATTGCAGACTTTGACAAAGATACACTTACGTCCTCGCGAGTGTTCTTGGCTTTGTTAGATGTTGTGAAGATGTTTTTCTTAACCATGGAAAAAAATCTGTCATTATCCATCTTATTTGTCTTCTGTGGGTTTTCAGGCCCTCTGGTGTTGCAGAGCTGACCACTCCAACACCAAAAGACAGACTTAATTCTTCTTAAGAATGTATCAGATTTTTGATTCGGCCACGCCTAAACTTTTTGCTCTTTATCTAGGTTTATTTTTCTTTGTTCAGCCCAGTGATGGCCTCCATTACTTGCACTGACAGCTCTTCAGGCTCTATTTAAAATGACATTGAAAAGCTATCTAATGCGAATTCAACACTTTGAGCCAAAGTCAGATATTATGTTGGCTTCTTTTAACATGAAATAATGAGGGAAATAATAATGCGGTGGTGTACAAATGCAAAGGTAGAAAAATTGTGTCTTTGCCCATTATTGCCCTCAGTGTTTGTACTTGAACCTTGCCGTACACTGTTCTCTTCTCTACATTCAACTTAAATTGCACGTCTTTTTGTTATTTTGTTCCTGTTTTCTTTAGTTATTTTTCATCATTATCTAAAGTGAGCCTAATGATAGTTGTAATAGTTGGTGCTGTATGTGGTACAGATGGCAAAGCCTCTTGAGGCAAATGAACAATTAGTGCACTGATAGCAAAACAAGGCAATTTTGGCCTCATTTTTTTAGGTTAATGATTTTAAAAGTCAAGCTTTTTCACCGTGTTTTATTATAAATTAACTTAATTGTTTTCAGTTAATGAGTTATGTTTTACTAACCTCATGTTATTAAGTTAACCTAAAAAACAATTATAGAATAGAATAGCCCTTTATTGGCGATGTACATGTACAATACCATTATGGATAAGTAACCTAACCTTGATATGTTTTAGTCCCTTTTGCGCAAAGGCCCATGGCATCATGATCTGCATTTTTGCTCAAAATTTTAATTTTTTTAATTCAAAGTTTAATTCACAGCATTGTACTTTTAAACTGAGCCAAACTTCATTCTCACCAACACGGCAGGTCATCAACCCTGCAGCTCACTTCCCTTAGAGTATCACAGCTGTAACAATCTAACATGAAAGTAAATGAAACACAACCTTGATGCTTTAACAATAACAGTAACAAACATCAAAAACAATGTCGTATTACATAACATGCTTAATATTTCAGCTCTCTTTGCTGACACACTCACTCATGTCTGGGCTTATTAAAGCACAGACTACAGCTGACAAACAGGTGTCGGTTTATCTTCCTTCCTAGTCTCGTTTTTTGATCGTATGTACAATCGTTTCTATTTAGCATGCACAATTTTGAGCAGCTGCACATTAATACTTTCCTATTATCCTTCATCACGTGCACTAACTGAATATCAGTATGCACACATTCAGAATAGTCGAATATAATCATAAATCTATTCAATCATTTATAAATAAAATTATATAAGTTAAGTAAGAGACAATGAATCATAATTGCCAGAAGTGCTCCTTCAACTATGTCTTTTTTCACTGTGCTTGTAAACCTCCTTTGACAATAAACAGTTGCCCATTATGATGCATTTGCGCACGTATGTGCTAATCTTTGTCTCCTGTGGCCTGTTGTCAAGGTCTGGGCATGGAGAACATTGGGGGCATCTTCGTTGTGCTGATCTGTGGCCTCATTATCGCTGTGTTTGTGGCCATTATGGAGTTTGTGTGGTCGACACGCCGCTCGGCAGAGACTGATGAGGTATGCCCCCATACCTGCCCTCGCCGACCCCACAGACACACCCCAGTAGGTTCCCATGGCATCCCGCCATCCCTTTTGATTATGTTATTTGGTGTGTGTCCCTGTGTTGTGTTCGTGTGTGTGTGAGAAAGAGAATGGATGGGTTACTTTTTCAGCTTTTGCCTCCATTTGTATGTGTTTGTTTGTGCCGTAACATTCAAGGTTCACTGTGTTTTGTGCATGTGAGATGAGAGGAATGTTTAAGTACGTGGCTCTGACCTGCTGTAGCGTTCGAATTTTACGACAGCTAGAGAATCTAATCGCATGTTCTGCCTGTTTTGATTTCACTGTGCCCTTTTAGTGTTCGGTGTTTAACAGTATGGCAGCAAGTGTTTGTGAGCTAAACATGATAGTTGGATAAGCAATATTGAGAAATGCCAATATTTGCTTGCATAAAGAAGTAGTGTGAACTTTTTTCCCTGGCATTAAATGTCATGATGTATCTTCTTTTACATGCCTCACATGTACGCTGGTATTCTTCGTTTCCATTGTTGTGTGTATTGCTTCTCACTCATGTCATTGTGCGTCTCCCTCTGTCTCTCTCTCTCTCAAACGCACACACCCACACACACACACACACCCATGCACACACACACACTCTCCTCCTGTCATTCGACCATCAGTGTGTGTTCTCCAATAACGAGTACTGTTTCTGTTTATGTGAGCACATGACTTTTTATAAATCATGCTTTCATTGAGAATGTGGTTGGCCTGTAGTGGACACGTTGATGCATTTTGTTAGTCATGTGTGCGTATCGCAGTAGTCATGCAGCTGGAATGATGATGAGTATTGGTGGATGTGAAAGTTTGGTTTAGAATGTGTTTATGTGTGTGTTTGTGTGTGTGTGTGTGTTTGAGGCTGTGCACAGTTGCTGTACGAGTGAATGCTTCTGTATTTGTGCGCCTGAGTGTGCCGGCCTGCCTGTCCGTTCATGGTGCCATAATGAAGTGCCCATAAACTAAACATTTTGCTGTTCCGTGTGTTTGGATTGTAATAACTCTCTCTGCTTCTTGGATATTCTCCCATCTCTATCCATCCACACATCCTTCCTATGACCTCTCCATTTATTTTCAAACCATCTTTCCATTTGTTGGTCTCTGCGCCCTCGCTTCTCCTGCTCCTTTTTGTTTACCATGCCCACTGTGTCTGTTCTGCCTTGTTGCCGGCTTGTTCTTTTTGTTTTGCTTTTCCTTTCAATTTTCTTGTTCTCCCTCCGCTCTCCTATTTATGTACTGCCTTACCACTTGTCTTGTTCTGCTGCCTGCCTACTTTGTGTCTATGGCACCTCCTCCCCTGCCTTTGCCTCCTTTCCTCCTCCTTCCCTTCCGTCTTTCTTCTTTCCTCCCTCCTTCCGTACGTCCTTTAGGTGTCTGTCTGTCAGGAGATGATCACAGAGTTCCGAAACGCCGTCTCCTGTAAAAAGAGCTCTCGAATGCGCCGCAGACGGCCCCTGAGCAGCTCAGCAGCCTTGCGTCACCCTACCCGCATTGCTCTGGGGGCCCCTCGGCCCCTGCGCCTGGTCCGGGAGATGCGGCTCAGCAACGGCAAGCTGTACAGCGGAGCTGGCCCCCTGACAGGTGGAGCTGGAGGGGGAGCCGGAGGAACGGGGCAACCAGATCTGGGCCCTGGGCCCCAAAGGATCCTAGATGATCCGCTTGGAGCCAACACCACCCCACCTCCACCTGCCCCCACCCCTGTGATGCTGCCTGCGCGCAGCTGCACCCACGTGAGGATCTGCCAGGAGTGCCGAAGGATCCAGAGCCTGAGATCAGGTAGCAGTATAGGATCAGCGTCAACAAGAATACCCCCTTCATCCGCCCCGCTGCCCCGGATACCTCCACCCCCACCCCCATCCTCGTCCAATACAGACAGTGAGGGTGGAGGCGTGCCCAGCCCAAGGCGACTACATCACAGCCCCCCAGCTCATACCCCTCGACCCATTCCACCTCCGCAGAGCAGCAACACCTCAGACCTTCTTGGGGACCAGGACTGAGGAATGAAGCGAGTGAGGTAGAGGGGTGAGATATATGGGTGAGGGACATTTGCGCTGCTTAGAAAAAACACTGTTTCCACTGATCAGATTCATCCGAGAACTGAAATGTTTGAGATGAGGGAACAAAGGAGTAAAAAAAAAAAGAAAAAAAAAGAAAAAGGAGTTGAACTCATGATAATGCCAGCCAACACGGAGCAAGAACGAGAAGAAACATGGGGGACCAAGACTTCATCCACTTCAGAACTGAAGACACAGAGAGGTGGTCATCGGTTAAGTGTTTGCATTTGGCTAAGAAGAACAGTTCAGTTTGGATAAAAGAGAGAGGAGATGCACATGACCACGCGTCAGTGCCCGCTGGCCTCCTTTTGTCTCCTTACTCCCCTCTCGTGTCACTTCTCATTTGAGGGTCCTGGTTTTCTTTCACGGACACTTCACTGGAAGCTAACCAGCCCTTTACTGAAATGAAGCCTTGCTGGTGGACATACTGTATCTGTATGTGGTTTTAAAACAGCAACTGACTTCCAGAGAATTTATTCCTGATGTTTTTTTTCTGTTGTCTTTTTGTTACCATTGTTCTAAGTGGGAATTTCAGAGTTAAATAACAGACTACGTGTGACAATATGGTGGATTATAACATACCAAGACACTTGACAACAGCTAATTGTGTTCGAGAGTTTTGTGCCCCTCCCTGTGCCCCATAGCTGCTTTTTGGATGGGATCGGGGAAGCTGGATGAAACGACTTCAAGGCAACGTAATGCAAACGGTAGCAGAGAAAACTGTTGGTCTGCCTTTCTTTACACTGTGTGTGCGTGTGTGTGTAAAATTTGTGCTTCCTGTAAGTCTGTCCGTAACTGCTCAAAACGAGGAGAACCGTGTACCCAGCAACAGCTTCTTTCTACCAATGTTAGATATTCAGACAGACACAAAAAGGGAGAGAGAGGGAGCGAATGAGCGAGCGAGCAAGAGGCTTTGAAATGTGAAATTAATGTCCCTCGTTATCCTGGGTAACGCTTGCCAAGCCCTTACTTCTTTTTCACCTCTGTTCACACCATGTAGACAAGATAGAGAGACTGGGCGAGTCAGAGACAGAGAGGCAAGATAGAGACGAGCAGGAAAAGAGGAGGTGGAAAGAGCCAGAGAGTTAAAAAAGGACACTACTGAATTTGAATAAGAATTCCCTCACTGAACTACTTCCATTAATAGATCTGTCCTGATCTGTTAATTCTGGGCATCTTTTAAGGGGCTTGTTAATGCGCCAGCAGACTATAAATGCGGCTTCCTCCCATCTCTCTGTTCGACAGGCTATCTTGGCCGTCCACAGCAGCGGCTCCTGCCAGTATGATAGACTCAACCCAGCCTTGTCAATACCGTCTCAAGCTTTTGATCACCTAATTACTCCCCTCAGTGGCTGGGGACCCATTCAGGAGGGGGTCGAATGCAGGGAAACGCGCTGATAAATAGATGTAGAAGAAATGTTTTTTCTCTCTGGCTGGGAAGCGAATCTGTTTTAATTATGTTGTTAATGTTATAGCCTTACAGTTTTGTGAAACTCCAATGAAAACAGACTCTAGTGTACAAGCAAAGTGTGCCTAAAGGGAGAAATACTGGTGGGTTTGCATGTTTTTGCCCTTTTGCTTTAAAACTTGTTCAGTTTTTGCTCAACATACAAGACCTTTTTAGACCAGCTTCAACAACTGTGGCACAAAATACATTACATACAACAGTTATCAGTCTGGATTTTTTAATTGTCAACAAATTGCAGTTCAACTAGGGGACATGTTCCTTTGTATCGACCCTGTTAAATACTGACTGCAACAACCAGTGCCTGAAAATAGTCCCCCAGTAAATATAGCCTTTACTATTCTTTCTCCAACATCTGCTAAAAACTGCAGTTCCCAGCTGTGTTGCCTTTTTAAAATGGGACTGCACTCCGTGTTTCAGCGGGAATATAGACATTGTTTACTAATCCTCCATCTTCCTCTGTTTGTGGGCACTGCCGCCGTCGTATTCACTCAGATGCAGTGTAGTGCTCGGCCTGTTGTGGTCTAATGGAAAAAAAAAAAAATCAGACCAGCTTTATGTCAGCAGTAAATCCAATTATTTACATGAATGCGAGAGAGGCAGCAGGCGTGTTGTTCTCCTTAGATCAAATATAAGCGTAATTAATTTTACACGCTGCCACGGTATAGCGTATGTATACCTCTGCCGAACAGTTCATGTTATGTTTGCATGATTAATGCAGACATATTACTCAGAATGTTAATGTTCCATTATTATCATGTGCAGCATTTGCATTTTCTACAGGTCACTGACTCGATGTGCATTGAACCTGTTGCCCAGTCAGTTTCCAAATTAATCCCTGCTGAATGATTCTCTACTTAGTGGACTAGGGGCGTTCGATACACCCACTTAGTTGTGGTTAGTGTACTTACAGTGACAGTTGTAATAAAGTCTTTCTGGAACACCAACATTCAAGATGTAAGAGTTAGCAAATGCAACGGTTACAGTATAAGACAGCGTCTGTGTTTTGTTATTGGGTTTCTTCACAGATTGATTTCCTGACAGAGTTTATGAATGTAATGCTTTAGAAGCTGATTCCTAATTATTGGAAAACACAGTGTCCCCGCTCCCTGCCCGCATCAGTATCTTTCTTTTTTGTCTCCCTCTTGCCCGTAGTTTGGAATTGCCGTTCTCCAACGTAAAGATGTGTCCCCTATTATCTTCCAAATCCCAACTGCAGCATCCCATAACCAGCAGTAATGCTAAGTGTGTAAGATAATGTGCAAAGCCACCAGTTCACCCTTTACAAATCCCTCAGAAAAATGAAGGCATTGTTGTCTAGACTAACACTGCATTGCTATATAATGTTATGCATTTTGCGGGGAAGCAGGTTTGTTGACACTGTTGTGCTCCAGATAACGAATGATAACATTGTTTGCACACATTATGCCGTTTCTTGTTGAATGATTGCTGTCAGCAGAAGCAGGCTTGATTTGATGCCTCTCTCTCTCTCTCTGTTTACTTCTGCCTTTGTGTCCAGAATGCTGACAGGAGCGAACCTTTTTCACAAATCTTTACAGCACACACAAACAAAAACACACTCATCCGCTACGCCTTCGTCTCCGATTCCTTTGTTGTCTAAAGGCTGTAAACCCACCGGTTGTTTGTTGTTTTCAAAGTTGTCTTCTGAGTTTCTTTAATGACTTCCATGGTTCATACAAGCTCCGGAAACCTGATGTGTGACAGTACCACACAGCCATCAAGTGGCCACAAACAGCTTTAAACCATCAGCTGAAAGCATTTACAAGCTGCGGTGCATTATTGTGGAGAAGCGAGAGGAAGGTACAAGCTCTAAAAAAATACATTCAAAAAAAAAAAAAAGCCAAAATATTGCTAGTATTAATCTAAATGGGAAGGGAGGGTCACAAAACAGATCCAATGGGATGTCTGAACATTCACTCCACGAAACAAACATTTGTTTACTTTTATGTTGTCTTCTTTGGTATTTTTTCATATTTCTATACTAGTGCTAAATGGATTATTAAAACTAATGACTATTATGATGAAATTGTTATTATTACTATTGAAGACGAGAGGCTCTGTGGTGTGTGTGTGTGTGGGTGAAGGGTGGAGGATGGGAGGTGTTGGGATGAAGGTGAAATGATGTTCTTCAGAGCCCGCCCTGTTGTTCAAACCTATAGACACACAGACTTCTTTTGGAATAAAAATATTCAAACAGTCCCACAGTGGTACGTGTCTTTGCTTTTTTTAATAGAAAGCTCACTGATGTCATGTTTTTATTCTAATAGAGGGATGAAGTGATTTAGTTAAGGGCCAGATTTTAGAAACAAACAACTCTTTCAGTCATTTAGGCCCTCAACGTCAATAAATACACAGTAACGTGAAAAAAGAGAGTTTTGATAGGATGATATCCTGTTAAAAGTACAAAAAGTACAACCAGTGATTCAGTAGTTTGCAGAACTACTTTCAGCAGCAAGAACCTCAAGTAATTGTTTTCTCTTTGAAGTTATTCTTTACAGCATTACTTCTGTTCATTGAGGTTTGCAGACATTGGTCCCTGCACAGCTTAAGATCAGTCATGTTGAGGTCTGGACTCTGACCGGGCCATTGCAACACCTCTATTATTTTCTTTATTTAGCACTTCTGTTGTAGATTTGCTGCTGTGCTTGGGATTATGTCCTGTTCTTTCTCCTGGCAACCCTTCAAAACAAGCCATATTTCTTCAGCTTTTTTCTAATTGTACTGTCATCAACTTTAACATTTAAAATGCCCACTAAGGCCTGTAGAGTCTGAGAGGTAGCTCTTGGGTTTTTGGTTTTATGTAATATCTCTGAGCATTGCAGAGTGTGATCTTGGGGTGAATTTGCTGTGACGTCCACTCCCAGAGAGATTGTAGCACTGTGTTAACACACACCTGAATGCTCCAGACCAGCAAACTGCTAAAACTTCTGCTTTTGTAGAGGTGCTCACACTTGCTGATGATCACTTAATCAAGCTGATTTGATTAGCACCTCCTGGCTGCTACCTACCCTGTTAATTCTCATGTAAACACTAAGGGTGTAGTTAGTTTTTCATAGCGCTGCATAGAGGCCAGTGAAAACTTTCTTTTTCACATGCCTGTGTGACACAACACCTTCTGATGCTGGTTTTACTAAATATTTTGACCAAACTGAAGACCTTATATGTACTTTATATTTTCATTTTTTTTTTTTTACAAAATGTAATTTAATTACTACATAATAGATTTTTATTTCAGGTTTTCCACACTTAAACTTTACATATTTTTTTTTAGGTGGTAACCTTAACCTCGCTCAGTGATAAGCTGATATCAAAGTGCTTTGATACTTTACAAATACAAATAATAGTACTGGTACAACAATGTTATTGAGAAAAACTACCCAAAGGATCATAGTAAAGGTAGCTGTTCTGCAGAGATACGCATATCAGACATGTATCACTTAATACATACACACATAGGATATATTCATACTGGCTCACTTGGACACATATGGACTTTATATACTTTTATTTGATAGTTAAGTAGTTTAAAATGTATGGAATGTGTGTATTTCACAAGGCTTCTGGTTTAAATCGTATTGATGCATCCTTAGGCTTTTTAGCATAAGATTTGAATCTTCTGTAGACCGACCTTATTTAAAATTTTTACCGCCAACAGTAACTGTCAGACAGATATAGTGCAGTAGAGATACAAACTTACATTTCAAGTACTAGCACAAGTGCAAAATGTAAATAGCGCATACACTTAAATGAATGTACTCTTTGCAGTTTCTGTCCAGCACTGAATAATGCACTCCCTCCACTCTTTCTCACGGACAAGACAAAACTCTAGAGTTCAAGAAGAGAATAAATCACCACCTGTCAGATCTGTCAAAACTTTTTTTTTTCTTTTTTAGCAACAAAGTTCAGTTATACAGCCAATCTAGAGACCGTTACACAGAGAAAAAAACAACAAGAAAAGAAACAACAGCTTTGTGTTCACAGCACAGATTGTTAAGATAATCAGATTTCTCAAGAACTGACTTTCAGTATTAAAAACACACACAACAGATTCAAATGAGCTGTCAAACTAGTTTACAACAAGAAAAAATGATTTTGTTCATACAAGCTCTGACAACACCGAGTGAGCAGACACTTTCACATCACACCCACAGACTCACACTGTGGGGAAATGCTGTTTGAAAACCAGAAGGTGACAGTTCGTAAGGTATAGACCAGTATGGTATGTTTGCAAACCACATTTTCACCCTTTTTTTTCTCCCCTGTTAAAATAAAATAAAAAAAACCCCCCAAAATACTGCAACACCTGCAGACAGGACTGTGACATGATCATTACACAAATGTTCAACAGAAATGACTGGGAGAGATATAGGAGGACTGTTGTTATTACTACAGCCTGCCTACACACTTACAGAAAACAGTCCTGGGTTTTTGAACATGTTGTATGATATGGAGATAAGCAGGCACCTAATTCATAAGAACAAAACCTCGAGTAACAGTCCAGTCAAGTTTACGGTTTCACAATCAGGCTGCTGTCATGCAGGAACACTCCAGCCTTCCTCTCTACTCACAAAACCTCTAACACTGTACAAGTCTCAAAACCCGGCAGCAGAACAGGAAACAGGAGTACATGCTTTAGTTGTGGCACATCGTGACTTCCAGTTCAGTTGAAAAACAAACAAACTAAAAACAGCTTAACAAGGTTTTTCAATTCAAGCTTGTTCTCTGTGAACGAGCAGTTCTGTTCTCAGTCTCTGCTGCTGTCAAATAAAGTTACCAAAATAAATAATACATCCTGGTTGTGTTATTTTTTTAAATTACTTTTTATTTTTGGTCTGATTGGTTTGGAGGAAGAGAAGCGAGCAAACACTTTTTCTTTTTGTGTGTCCCGTCTCATGCTGCCAAACTTCATGTTTTCATCTTTTATTTAAACAGAATTGTACTAAAAACACCTTCTTTGCAAATTTTGAACAAAACCAAGAACAAGGTGTGAGTTGTAAGGAATCTTCTTTTCTTTTTTTGTGTCCATTTCCCGTTGTGCACGGCGAAAATTTACAACAGATCATCCTACCTACCACTGATTTACATTGCATTACTTCCACGTAAGACTTGTGGTTATAAAGTTTTAAAAACTGGATTAGAGCAGATTTATGCAGTTTAAATTGGCTTGAAATAATGGAAATCAAACAACCACAGCTCAGCTCAGGATACAACATTCAATGCAGAAAAAAAACAAACATTCAATGTGTGTGATTTGTCTAGAGTAAATGTTAAATAAATAATAAAATTAACAAAAATGCAGTGTATGCCATCTTGTCATTTATTTATTTTGGCAGTTCTGGACACACAGCAACTCTAAGTCCTGCCTGAAGTTAATGCATCCACCGAGAACAATGTCACCCTGCTCTGCCAATTTATCCAAGAACCAAACAATACAAAAATTACTCAGGTTCAGTGGTCTCTCCTGCAACCAGAGCGGACAGAAGGAAATATGGTCCTCGTCATTATTTTTAACAGCCAGTTTGTGGTAAATATTCCCAATTCTCCACTGAGCGAGAGGGTGAAGTTGGCAGGACAATCGATAATTTGCAGACTGTGGAAATTGCAGATGCTGGGTCGTCCACCTGCAGCATTGTCATCTTTCCCAGTGGTGAATTTGAAGGAACCACTAAACTGGTTGTTAAAGCTAAGTGAAGTATCATATGCAACCTGCCTGAGTAGTGCCTTGTCAAAATTAATTGTACTCAATGGCAGACAATCTATACAAGCGTGGCCAGACCGAAACAATTACTGACACCAGAGTGGAACACACTTTTATTTATGCTCTGTTACATTTTTCCTTCCTGGCTAAATTCTTTTTGCCGAATAGTTACTTTATAGTTACGTTAAAAATATTTAATATGTAGGTTTTTTTCTCCTAGTAGGAGTAGGACTACACCATGATGGCCCATATATAATATGTCTGTTATTATGTAATACTGAGTTGATACTTACACTTAAAGCAATTCATCTGCCTCACATCCACGGCCAATTTAGAATCACCAAGTTACCTAACATGAATGTTTTTGGACAATAGAAGGAAGTTCAGTTTGGGGTTCTGAATCTTGCCCAAGAGCACTTCCGCATGTACACTGGGAAAGCTGGGGATTGGACGACTGTCTGCTTGGTGCCTGGTGGACAACTTGCTCTATCTCCTGTCCCAGAAAAGAATGTCTTTATAAGGACAAAGGCTCCATAGAAATGGTTTTGCAAAAAGATTTGCTTGAATAACAGTAGTTACTGGGCTTCAACCACTGGTTGGAGCAGCCAGAGTTGGATTTGTGACCAGTGGATCCACCACTGGTTTTAATTCCAGAGGCAAGACTCACATAAGTTTAATTTGTCATTAAATAGCAATAAAACACTGTGAGTTAGTATTTAAATTGATCATGAAATGACTGAAGTTTAAGTCTTACTGTCACGTGTCCTCCCCCAGAACAGCCAAAAGAGATGGTGATATTACCAAAGATGATCGATGCTGGACTGTTTGAGCTGATAATAGTGATCACAGTAACCACAATACATGTCACTGTTATCAGAATAAGGTGAATACAAGTGTGTGTGCAAGTCTGAAAGCATATAATTTGTCTGGCACCAGGATTTTATGATGATATATTAGTAACATGACAGGATTTTTATACATTAAACACATTTAGCTGAACTCAGATAGTCAAGCTGTAACTAACTCCATTTTTTTTTATCACTCAGACATCAGACATCTTTAGTCAGACCATACTGGTGAGTTCCTCTTTTCCCAGTATAGCAAGTTCAGTTCCTTTTATTAAATCCATTCTGTCTCTCAGATACAGTGGATGCAGTGATGTGTGACTGAAAGAGGTGAGCTCAGTTGATTTGGCAGGTTTAAGTTTTCTTGTTCAAATTTTGATTGTTCAGATGATTCATCTGTTTGAACAATAAAATAAATTTCAAGCCAACTTTGATGAGAACAAAGAAAACAAAACTAAGCTCTGAATTATTACACATACAGGTGCAAGATCTTTTCTACGGTGATGCAGATTGAGACTGAGGGTGTCGCACTTCAAAGAGAGATACAATCCAGCAATTATATATATGTTCTTTTTCTTGGTGATGGGAAAAGGCCCTACAGCTTCATTATCTTTTTATTTACTATCATATCATCATAGCCATTAATAATTAAGTAAACCTTAGGCTTAAGTCAGCCTCAAAAAAACATCAAACTCTTTCTGAACGCAAGTCTGTCAGAACAGTAACAGATGTGTGCTTTGTTCTGTGGTTTAAAGCAAGCATTAATAAAACATTAGGTTTAACATTACAGTAAAACTCCTCGTTTTGCAATTTTACAATGAGCCAAAAAAGAAGAGTTATAGGAACTGTTGTGATATCACTCAGAGCTGAAGGGACAGCACTTAAGGGGTTTTTGTGGGCAGTGGTGGTGCACTGTATGTGGAAGTGGGGGTGTGAGTTGTCATCTCAATAAATGAGGCTTCTTTTTTTGGGTGAACACATTTGGTGCATTGTGAAATGAAAAATACAACAAAGAAGGCCGAGGAGCTAGAAAATAAATATATGTGACAAAAATGGGACAACATTCCTCTCCCATGAGCCCAGCAGCTGGTTTCCTCAGTTCCCAAATGTTTATGGACTGTTGTTAAGAGGGGATGCTACACAGTGTAAAATCCAGCATTTTCAGGCGCTTGCATTCTGTTTGTGATATTTACATTTTACACACTGTCTTAACTTTTGTCAGAATTCAAATCATGAGCGAATGCGACTTTTTTAAAAAAGTGCTGTTGGTAAACGAAGCGATTAAACAATAAGAGTCCAGTTCTGAAAGTGGGTGCTTTCAAGACCAGCTGTCAACATAAATGATGGCTGTGAGTTTCCTCTTCTTTAGGCCAGTAATGCAGCAACACCCCAATACAACAGGGACCCCGTGTGGTGAAATGATGAACAACACTTCATCTTGGTCTTGGTCACTGAATGCCTTTAAATTGCTGTTAATATGCTGCATTAATCCCTACAAATAGGAAGATTCAGTATTGTGATCATTAAAAAGAGTTGTGCATTACTAAATCAATAACAATAGAGTAATATATCAAATCATATTGGGAGCAAAATATCAATTAACATCTGTCTTTTTTGTATATCATTGCAGATCTGCAATGCTTAGTGTTCAAATACTCAGTTTGATGTATTCTAATTTATTATGCTTTCCAAATACAGACCACACAGCTACTAGTCATGATGGAACTTTCTGAGAGCAAAATTAATTAATGAAATAAAATTTTAAAAAGTCTGCCAAAATGTTGTGAGAATTTTTGTAACTTTTAAGCAGAAATGCCCAAAGTCTCTTCCTGTGTGACTTTCTTAGAGCTATTGTAAATCTTGTTAAGGTTCAAAATTGAGGAAGGAGAGTACAAACCACCCATGGTCCAGAAGGTCTTGGTCAAACAATGATTTTAATGACTACACACGTGTGGGAAGAACACTCTGTACGCCGACAGCAAGTGATCTCCGACTTAATCAAAGCATAAACAGATATTTTATAGCATCAGGGTTTGATTTACTGACGCCCCTTCATGCGTCACAGATACATTTTATACATAGATCAGATCAACACCACAATGACTTTTAACCCAGAAGATCATCTTCTATTTTCATGGCTGGTACTTTCCGTTCTTGTCTTAAAGTGAATTGTTCCTCTTTCTTGCCGAGACATGACTAATCTCTCCTCTAAATAAATCTAACTCATGTGTGTGTGTGTGTTGACCCCACATGCTCTTTCTCAATTCACCTGTTGCACTTCTGACCTTTTACCAGACCAGAGGCTCACTGAGACTATATGTATGTCTTCTACTAAATAAATGTTTTAACCAAGAACCTCTACTTAAACCTTAATATGAAATGACCTGATATATAA
Organism: Diplotaxodon limnothrissa; assembly: GCF_057381915.1. Taxonomy (NCBI): domain Eukaryota; kingdom Metazoa; phylum Chordata; class Actinopteri; order Cichliformes; family Cichlidae; genus Diplotaxodon; species Diplotaxodon limnothrissa. The sequence continues at coordinate 24,849,880 of NC_140606.1, read as the reverse complement.
GTGTTTTGTAAGCATGTATTGCAATTCCTTCTATGGCTCCAAGTCACTTGCACAATAGATTGTCCGGACATCGCGCCGAACAAAGCTTCCAACCCCCAATTAATTGACCGAGCTCCAACTCTTTAATAAGCACAGATATGCATTGTGTATAAAATAGTCATAACTGCACCTGAAATACAAGGTCAACATAATAACTGTATGCATAACATCTTAAGGCCTTCTTAAAGCTATCTGTTACATTGTTAAAGCCTCGTCTTAGCCTGCTGCTCAAAATAACTTTCACTTCTGCAAAACTCTCCAAGCCTGTTTCCTGTCCTGTTACTTTTAGCCTTTCTGAAAGACACACACTGTTCAACCCCTGAATGCAATATAAACTCCAGATTATATTATTAATGCAATGGTAATAATGATGATTATTTAACAATAGCAGTAAAATAATTTCCCTGCTCCACACTCCCTCTCTCGACCTCTGGAACACCAGAGGTCGCAATACATTGTGTCCTCGCTCAGACCCTCTCTAGCCGTCCTCTGGCTCAACCAGCTCCCATTCGAGAACACTCCATGTGTAAGCTTAGGTTTTCTCGGTCCCTCTCTGGTGGTTCAGCAGGCCTCGAGATCTCCAGGATCCTCGCCCCTCCTGTGGTCGCCGAGATCTTCTGCAAAGGAAACAAAACACCTTTTCCTGCACCTCCCTAACTTATCCTATTTGGGACTCTGTAATCAAAAGCCTGATCCTAATTATGTTCTTAACTTATTGACTTATATTTATATATATTCTTCAACGTTACTCATCCCTTTAAAACTCTTTAAGCCCTGCTTTTAGGTCCGGTTGCTCGCTCTATTTTCCCTATATGATCATCAACATCCTGTACACACAAACTGTCCACCTTTTTAACAAAAAATCATTAGAACCAGCCTATTCTACTAAAAGCTCCAAAAGAAAAACAACCACTTTAATCAATTAAGTTTAAGCATATAAGCAATTACTCCTGTATACATTTCATCATAGCTAAATGCTGCCTTGAAACAACTCCTGTGTGTTAACACTAACTTCATTTTAAAACCTCACATTTCCTATGTTATCACCTGTTTTTGGTATAGCCTTTTTATTTCATTTGCTCCCTTTAATGTAACAATACCTTCTAATTCTAATTTATCAGACTTAACCAAAATATATGCTTTCCTTCCTCTTTGGTCCTTCTTTAAGTTCAGTCAAAAAGCTAAATGAATTTGAGGCCTTTTGCCTGGAATCAATACTGTCATGTGTGTTTCTTAACTCTGTGTCTGTAAGCGTGTGCAATCCTTCAATAACTTCAATAACTCATATCAAAAAATGCAATATGTATAAAAATCATTTCTATTTACAAGCTCTCCCCTTTATCCTAAAAATACCTCCTATATAATATCTGTATGTGTAAGCCTACATTATAACCACTACTTCTAGAAATCAAAAAGAAATCAAAGCTGTTCTACTCCTTCAACCCTCACTAATTTTCCCTCTAAGAATTATTCACAGCTTTGAAAAACCGGCATTGTATCTTCTAAACAGGATTCAGTTCTGTCATGGTCCCCTTCAAAATCATTCCCTTCAAACCACCAGTCTTATCTTTGCCATCTATTTCCTGCCAAAACTGAACTCATCATACCAGAAAAGAGAAACCGCAGAATTGGTAAGGTCTGTGAAAATGGAAAAATTTACGCATCAGTAGCATCAGCAACAACAACAAATAAGTATGTACAAAAGTATAGCGGTAGCAGATCTATGCACTCTCTATGGGACTAAATGACAGATAAAGCGCTGCATTGAAGTTTCTTGAATTTGTCAAAAAACAAAACAAAACAACAACCATAAAAACCAAAACATTAAATAGTAAATAAAGAAACTTTGATTTAAGAGCTTAATATTGTAAACAGCAAATAAATATATAAAGAAATAAAAGTTTACTGCAGACAATATTTCATACCCTCAGTGAAATAACACAGCAAATGCTAGAAAACTGCCGGTGATAATGATGGTGTTCTGTACACGGCTGCACCATTACAGAAACTTTGCAAACTATATTTTAACAAAAATTACACTCACAACGCAACACCTGAGGACAGGATTGTGACTTTTATACTGAGCAATGTTCTTCACAACAGACTGCAGCTTTACAAAACTTACAAACCATACACTCCATCTTTTCATTTCATTTCTTGTATTTGATTTAAAGCTGCAGAAGTAAAGTTTCATATCATAAATAATCAAGTTAACTTTCCATTGTATTTGCCACGTAAACATTGGCATGACATACTGGTTTCTTCATTGCCCAGTGCCTTCTCTATTGATTGTGTAATTTTCTACTTTAATCTTCAACTTCTTCTTTGATGGTTTTCAAAGGAAAAATAACTTTCTGTATTCTGTGGCATTAGTGGCAGCACTCCTCTGCAGGATAAAAGGAGTTGGCTGTGTTACTTAAATCTCCTGCAGAAATACATACAATATAAACACTGCAGAATTAAAATCAGGTGCAGTTTGTTTTTGCAGTAGTGGAGATTACCATAGAAGCTTTTCACTGCATCATGGTAAAAGAAGAAGTTATTTGCATTGATAAAATGTTGGAGGCTTGCAGAAAGTAGCTCACTGTGACTGTTTGTTCTTTTTTGTCCCTGCAATACAAAAAACAAAACAAAACACTAATTCCAAATAAATTGGGACAATATGTAAATGTAAATTTATCCAAAAATATATAATATAGAAAATGTATGAAATGCTTATACTGAGAAAATGTGTACTTTTATTTCATTTTAACAACGTGCCTAAAAAAGGTTGGGACAGGGCCATTTTTACCGCTCAGTAGCGCCCCCTCTTCTTTGAACAGCAGTCAGTAAACAACTGGCAACTGAGGAGACCAGCTGCTGGACTTCTGTGAGAGGGATGTTGTCCCATTCATGTCTGAAAAAGAATTCTTGGGTCTTCTTTTGTGGTAGTTTTCTTTCCATGATGTACAAAACGTTTTCAGCTGCCTAAAGGATGCAGGCAGACGAGATAAACTCTCAGACTCTTCTACTACAGTTTTTGTTTTAAAAGTTGCAGTATGCAGTTTAGCATTGTCTTGCTGAAATCTGCAAGGCCTTCTCGGCGTTACACAGAACAGTTCCACTTCCCCTTAGTCCATTATAAATGAGCACTGGCCCAGAGAAGATGATGATGTTTTTGGGTCATGCTCACATATGACTTTCTTCTTTGCAATGATAACCTACATTTCTACAGACAACAACTTCTAGAAATGTTGTGTGAGAATCATCCTTGTTTTTAATGCAGTGCTGCCTGAGAGTCTGAAGATCATAGACATGGGTCAATCCTGATCATCAGCTTTGTTGTTTTGTACAGAGTTTTCTTCAGATTGTCTGAATCTTTTGATATTATATAGACCACATAATGCAAAGTCTTCATAATTCAACATTGAGGAAGAATTTTCTGTAATTGCTCCAAAATTCATTAAACAATTTGTTGCAGACTGGAGAAACAGCACATGTCTGCTTTTGGGTCGTAAATAATGCCAAACATATTCTTTTGTAATTTCGAGATTTGAGTCTGTGTGGAGGGTGTTTTATGCACTGTTTCTAAAAACATTTATATAATAATCTAATAGTTATGAATCCATGGGTTGTTTGCTAAAATATCCGGAGGTTATTCAGTTCAGTTCAATTCAATTTTATTTATATAGCGCCAAATCACAACAGCAGTCACCTCAAGGCACTTTATATTGTAAGGTAGATCGTACGATAATACATACAGAGAAAAAACAACAATCGTATGACCCCCTATGACCAAGCACTATGGTGACAGTGGGAAGGAAAAATTCCCTTTTAACTCCTTTTAATTTCTTTTATTTAAAAGAATAAAATAAATATTTAGTCAAAAGTCTTTGTTGGTTTAACTTTTATCAGTGGGTGTTTTTTAGTCATTGCTGGACTAAAACTAGTTAAGAAAAATATAGTAAAGTAATGATAGGATGTATACAACTTAACTGCAAATTCCATTAATGTACATTTTTCACTGTCTTTCCAACACTGAGTAATGCACAGCCCCCATGCTATCTCATTCACAGGGAAAAACTCAAAAAATCACAACCTGTCAGATCTGTCCAAACTTTAGCAACAGAGTTTTTTTTCTGCCAATCTAGAGACAGCTACATAGAAAACACAACTCTGTTCTCACAACACAGGTTATAAAGATAATCAAATTTCTTAAGAACTGACTTTCAGTATGAAAACGCACACAACAAATTCAGCTCAAATGAGCCTTCGAAATTACTTTGCAACAAGAAAAACTGATTTTGTTCACACATGCTCTGACAGCACTGAGCGAGCAGACACTTTCACACCCACAGACTGACACTGTGAGGAAATGCTGTCTGAAAACCAGCAGGTGACAGTTTGTCAGGTACAGACCAGCGTGGTATGTTTGCAAACCACATTTTAACCCTTTTTTTCATACAGTAAAAAACACTACAACACCTGCAGGCGGGATTTTCACATAATCTTTAAGTAATGTTTTGAATTAAAATACTGTGGGAGATAAAAGAGTACAGCTTTTGTTACGACTACAGCCTGCGCCATGTCATGGAAAACTACCTGCAACCAAAAACACTCCTTGATCCAACATATCTAACAGTATAGAAGCAAGCAACAATCAAGTCAAAGAGAAAACCTTTAAACAGAATAAACGTCCAGCAAATTTCACTTTCACAACCACAATCTAGTCCTGTATTACATGTTTTGTGTGTGTTTAAGGCTGTTGTTACGTTTGAGGATTTAGAAAAGAAGAAAGAAAAAAATGAGCACCAACCAAACAGTCTACTTGCAATTACTATTCAAGTCTCAAAACTTTGCAACCAAATTGAAACTGGCTGTCATGACTGGAGAAGAAAATAAAGGACCCACCGACATAGACAGGAATAAGACTCAAGTGTAACAGAGCTAACAGATTAAATAACAGAGTCTGTCTTAAAACATGATCACTTTCCCAGGTGATGGAGTCGGGGGGCGGGGTGCTGTCTCAAAATCTCAAAAGATTAGAAGAGCTCATTTTGAATTTAAGTGAATTTCTGCGCAAACAGTATAAATACAACATGTGTCTTGGTTTAGTTCAGAACACACCGCAACAGTAATGGGAAAATTGTCCAGAAGACGGTCATCAAGACCCTCCACAAAGGTGGTAAGGTCATAGCTAAAGAGGCTGTTTGCAGAGCGCTGTACCAAAATATACTGTCTTTTAGGTACATTGGAAGTATTTTAATTAGTTCTTGGAAAGGTGACAGTGATGTCTGTTGTTTGAAACAATTGTCAAGAAAAGTTGAGTGAAGAACTTGCGAGAGGTTCATAAAGATTGAATTGAGGCTGGTGTTAGTGCATCGAGAGTCACCACACACAGACATCTTCAGGAAAGTCATGTTAACCAGTAATGCTGAGCAAGGGACAATGTGACAAGCCTCACCTGGCTGAGGAGAAGAACTGAACTGGTCCTCAGTGATCCAGTCTTCTTTTCAGATGAAAAGAAATTTTGCATTTAATTTGGAAATCAAATTTTAGAGTCTGAATGAAGAGCAGAGAGTCACAGAATCCAAGTGTTTGAAGTCCAGTGTGAAGTTTCCACAGTCTGTGATGATTTTGGGTGCCATGTGATCTGCTGATGTGTCTAAAGTGAATACACAGTCAACACAGCCAACTACCAGGACACTTACTTCATGGCTTTACCTGCTTTATGAAGATGCTGATTTCCTTTCTCCAGCAGGACGCAGCATCCAACATACATGAACTGAACCCCACAGAGAAGCTGCGACATGTTATCAAGAGGAAGATGAGAAACACCCGACTCCGAATTACAGTTGAGCGTAAGGCCTCTGTCAGAACACCCAGTGCCTCATGCTGATCATCTTCATGCTATGGCACACTGATGAAGTAGTGGTGAGCATATAAATAAATAAACTTTTCACAAGTTGGACACTTCTGTATTGTAAACAAGTTTTTGTGGAACTTGTTCTAAAGATTTGAGACACTGTTTCCTGATTTTAATGAAGCCATAATCATCAAAAAGGGGTTTAATTATTCCACTTTGGATCTAATGCCTATAGATTATATGCATCTAAAGTTTGGCTTTTTAAATTAAATTGTGGAAAAATTAAGTTTTATATATAAAACTTGATAATTACAAACAGAACTATTACACATCACAATCTGTTGAACACTTATTTTCTTATTTCCTTCCATCCCATCAAATAAAAAACACAAATAAAAACCAAAATCTCCAATTAAAGATTTATTTATTCTTTTACTTCTAAATTCTCTTTTGGTTGTGTTGTTTTAATTTAATTTTAATTTTGCTTTGTTCTTTGTTTGGTTTGGACAAAGAGGAACTCTGTGTGCTTACTCACACTTTGTCATTGTGGTTCTCTTTGCCAACACTTTTTCTCGGTGTTTGCCACATGTTGTATCAATTTGAGTCTCCTGCTGCCAGACTTTGTGTTAACACCAAAGTGGACCAAATCAGGAACACTGTGATTCCTAAGACGTCTTCTTTTTTGTCCGCTGCCTGTTGTGCACAATGAAAATTTGCAACAGAATATCCCACCTGCTGTTCACGCTTATTTACATTTCATTACACACAGGTAAGACTCTTATGTTTGTACTTATTTTCTGCACAGTATATTCTAGAATAAATGTTATTAGAATTAACGTTATTACTAAAATAATAGTGGAAAAAAGCAGCTTTTTTAGCCCTAACTTTTTGCCACCATGTCACAATTTAATTTTGGCAGTTCTGGGTGCAAAACAACTCAAAGCCTCGGCTGAAGTGTCTGCATTTATTGGAAATGATGTCACCATGCCCTGCCAATTAAACCATCAGCCAGAGAATACAAATATTACTCAGGTTCAGTGGACTCTCCTGCAACCAGAGCAAGAGGGAGTCCCCCTTATTGTTTATAACAGTCAGCTTGGGTTGAATATTCCCAATTCTCCACTGAGCCAGAGGGTGAAGTTGGCAGGACAATCGCTGATTATTAAGGCTGTGGAAATGGAAGACGCGGGGTTGTACACCTGCAGCATTTCTGCCTTTCCCAGTGGTAAATTTGAAAGAATCACCAAACTTGTTGTTGAAGGTAAGTAAAGTTATCTGATCTGCTTGATTCAGAAACACTAAATTAATATTTTTAAAGAACCCTCAACATTTGCTAAAGTTATACTTTTGACTTTTGCTAATTCCCATGCATTTGGAAAGGATGCATTTGGACTATGGGATTGTAATCTTACTGTGAGGCGACTGTGCTAACCTCGTCACATCCGTGCAAATATTTAGGAACAAAGGCTGCATGGAAATAGTTCAACAACATGATTTGTTTGAAAAACAGTTACTCTCATAGGTTTGAATTATTAAATAGGAACATCAGAACTATTACCTTACATCATGTGTCTGAGGTTATAATCTTATTGTTGTGTTTCTCCCATAACGATACCAAGGTGAGATGGCGAGATTACCAAAACTGATCGCTTTTGGAGTATTCTTGCTGATAAATGGGGCCATGATAGCCACGACTTATTTCATAATAAGAAGAATAAGGTTTGTACAAGTGTGTGTGTGTGTCTGTCTGTGTCTGTGAGCTGTTAGAAAGCATATTTCTACCAGGACCAAAAATGTGTCATTATTAAATATTACTGAGCAACGTTTGTCAGCAAGTCAATATTTATAGCTGAGAAAATTCACTGCTGAAATCAGGTGTTTATACTGTAACCAATCATAAAACTCCAGGATGAGGATTTTATCATGACATATTAGTATCACAACAGCATTTTTTAAATGTATTTACTAAACATTTACAGTTGAAATCAGATACTGAAACCATAGCCAATCACAAATCTCTATTTTTATCACTCAGACGTAACGTTGTCTTTGAGCATCGGGTCTACACAGGTGAGTTCTACTTCTCTGAATTTCTAATACAGAGCAGCAATTTATTTTATGGCTTTAGTCTCGTTTCATTTCGTTTTAATAAAACGATTCTGTCTTTCAGATACAGTTGAAACAGTGATGTTAGACTGAAAGAGGTGAGCTCACAGCTGGTTTAATTTAAGATTTCTAGCTCATTTTTTTTTTCAAATTTAGTTACTTTGACAAAAACAAATTTGAAATCAACCTGATGAAAACAAAGAGAATAAAAGCAAGTACTGAACTGTTACACGTGCAGGTACAAGATCTTTTCTGCAGTGATGTCGAGTTCAAACCATCCTGAAATGTACCTCATCCTCCGCTGACAAGCATAAAGAGACTCAGGATGTTACGCTTCAAATGAAGATACTCTTTTACATTACTCATTACAACAGTTACATCTTCATAGCAATGGATACATAAAGTAAAGCCTACAAGATGCTACTGGTCTATATTTCCCTTAAAGCTTTTTTTTTTTCTTGTCTCAATGCATGCCTGCCGAAAGGGTAGTAAATGCATGCTTGGTTCGGTGGTTTAGAGCAAACATTGGCCAATCTTTGCATTACAGCAAAGTTTTTCAATTTACAATTTCACAATTTGCCTAAAGAGAGGAAGTCACAGGAAGTACTCCTGCATTGCACATTCCCAGAAGGGACACCACTTAAAGGTGTTTTGGGGCAGCAGTGGCCCAAAATGTGGAAGGTTTAATGGGTGTTAGAGTTGTCACTGCAATATATGATTGGCCACCACGGCGCTCCATATATTTGCCTGGTTTGTTTCTCCTGATGGTGTACCTCTGTGAAAGGTATTGAGGGCTATTTGCAATCAAAAGTTTTAGTTGAGTCTTTTGGCTGTTGGTTCCAAAATCAATTGTTGGCTGTGAATATTTCTTCCATGAGCCAGTAGAAGCTTGTTCTGCTACTGGCTCATGCAGATTGCAGAACAAGCTTCAGCGCAATGGGGACCTCATGTGCTCAATTGATGTAATGCAATTAGCCTTTAAATTTGGAAGTGTTCAAATCAAACTTGAAGACCTCCCTATCTTCATATATGTATGTGTATATATATACACACACACACACACACACACACACACACACACACACACACACACACACACACACACACACACACACACACACACACACACACACACATGGTTGTTAGACATTTGCATATAATGAGTATGCTTGTGTATAAATGAATGTCTTGTAATCTTTTTTACCTCATTTATTATAATTTCTCTTTTTATTTTGACTACTTTGGCCGACATTTGATGTCTTTTAAACGTGCTATACAAATAAAAACTTAACTTGACTTGACTGTTAAATTGCTGCACAACATCATTTGTATCATTTGTGTCATTTTCAAAACAGTTGAGGCTTTTTCATAACAGAATCATCTCTGCAAAAGACACACAAAAAAAATTGAAACCTTTTTCATACATGTCAAAGCAAAGTCAGTCAATCCCTTCAACTCTGCAACCAATCAGTACAAACCGTGTCACCACTAGTTTAAAGACAGACACAAAATCAAACTTTATGGCGTCTGGAAAATTGCCTGCAAAATATGTGTGCCTAGTGTAAAGTAAATAGCATTCAGACATGACAATAAAGTGTGTTTACACAATATCACTGATGAAACTGTACATGGGAAACTATCTTCTTTTTCTTTCAGCTGCTTCATTTCAGGGATATACACAGCTGATCCTCTTACTCCATCTGACTCTATTCCCAGCATCCTCCTCTGTCTCACCAACCCTCTGCATGTCCTTCTTCACATCTTCTATGTGGTCTTCTTCTTTTCTTCCTGCCTGGCAGCTCCATCTTTGGCATACTCTGTCCAGTACATCCACTATCCCTCCTCTGCACACACCCAAACCATCTCAGCCTTGCCTCTCTAACTTTACCTCTAAAACTGTCAACCTGAACTGTCCCTCTGATATATTCATTTGTAATCTTGTTCATCCTGCTCACTCCCAATGAAAATGTCAGCATCTCCAGCTCTGCCTCCTGTCTTTTTGTCAATGCAGTCTTCAAACCATAAATCATAAATCACACTTCACTCTTGTTGCTGTCCTCCTGTCACAAATCCCCCGGACTCTCATCTCCAACCACTCAACCCTTCCTCCAATCTCTTCTTCACGTATCTTGTGCACTATTCTTACATTTTTATCATTTCAGTTCCCTCACTTTCATTCACATACATGTATTCTCTTCATGTCTCCTGCTCTCTTTCATCTGCTCCTGCTCTAGCTCTAGCTGGCAACACTTCCATACCACTCAGAGCCTGTTTAGACTCCTCCCCAAACTCTGTGCAACGTTTAACCAACAATTTTATCCTATAATTACTCTCGTCCTCTTCTTGGTTTCCAAAGTGATCCTACACACACTACCATTCGATGCTGTCTAGCTTCATTCTCCCCTGACACCACTTTGCTATCGCTTTTAGATTGCACCTTGTTCCACTTTTATGTTCCTCCCTTTTCTTCACCACATCCATTTCCTTTCTTTATGCAAAATACACCACCATCTGTCCATCCCAATTCCTCCTCCTTAAAATAATGCCTGTCCAACACTTTCTCATCACCTCTGTTCAGTTCACTGACATGTCCACTGAAGTCTGTCCCAGTCACCACTCTCTCCCCTCTGGGAATACTCTGCACCACTTCATTCATCTTACTCCAGACTTCCCCTCTCTCATCTAACTTGCATCCAGCTTTTGGGGCATATATACAGACAAGATTCCACATCTCATGTTTGATTTCCAGCTTCAAAATTTTAATGACTCAGCAAGGTGACACCCAGCGAGCATGTTGGTCATGAAGGATGTCACAGATGATGCTTTGTTCTCTCTTGTTCCCCAAGAGTTTTCAGATATCTTGTGTTTATCAGGGTGGTGCTTCCTGAACTCATAATTATGGGAGTGCATTTCCTTGAACAATTACAGAAGCAATCCGGTTGAAGTGAAAATGTTTCAAGGCAAAACGTACATCAGGAGCATTTAGACAGATGTCATATAAGCTTGCAGTTAATGCAAACAGAAGAACAGAAAAATCATTGGTGAAGTTTTCTGTATAAATCAAATCCTGAAGTTACTGATGCTACTGCAATTTAATCCTATAACAGCACCAGCCAGAACCAATTATAAGAGGTGCAATAGATCCATGCTTTCTTCTTATGACAACTTCTGACCCACCATCTCAATGCCACAGCAGAACTCAAGACTCATCATTTCCTCACTTGTTCAACTTTGGTGAATATATAAACTGTAGCTTTAGTTTCTGTTCTCAGCTGACGGGAGTGGCACCCGGTGTGGTCTTGTGTTGTGTGTTTCAGTGTACCTTGGTTGTAATGAGTGTTTATTAGTGTTACTTTTGCCTTCAGCTGAAGCAGTGTTGCTAATCTCATCTGAGTTTACTTGTAGTTTCCTGCATTGCAATGCACTGACTAAATCATGCAAAACACATCTATAATTTTCTTTAAAGCTACACTAGAAGTTGACTTATCTGTCCATCCTTTTGGTGAAATCTCATTAATCTCATCTAATTTGCAATTATATTTAGCATAGACAATTGTGGCATTTAAATGTATGAAACTTTGTCAGAAATAGTGAAATATCTCGGCAACTACTGGAAGATTTAAGGTCACTGTTAACACATTTTTGTTAATTCTCAGTTTCCCCCTGTTTCTAATCTAGCTTTGCTCATTTCATCTTTATTAGTTTCAGTGCTCATTTTTATTTTTATTGTAGTGTGTGGGGGGGATGGTATGTTACATAAACTTTACAAACTTACACTTGCTGGATATATTAGTCAAACTAACCCATGTGCTGCTTTCTGAAATATCTTATAAAAATTAAACTAGTGTGGTGGAAAAACACACTGCTTTTTAAAAATAAATTGTGTGAAATCTGTTTGATATATAATCATATATACTTTTAATGATCTAACAGTATACAATCAAATAACTAACAAGAATAATTGTCAGAGAAATATAATGGAAAATCTTATGTATCAGCATACTTCAATAAAAGTACTACTTTGAGTTTCTGTCCAGCACTGAAGAGCTTACTGCACCAATACTTTCACAAAGACATGACAAAACTCTACAGTTCAAGGAAATTCAGTTATTATTAATAGAAATAGTAATAAAAACCAAACAGAAACATCTCGCACACTTTCACAGCACAGATTGCAAATGTAATAAAGTACTGACTTTCATTATGACATATGAAGAAAAGAAAATGCTCTGACAGCAGCGAGTGAGCAGACACTTTCACAACCACAGACTGACACTGTGAAAAAATGTTTGAAAACTGACAGGTGAGTGAGACAGTTCATCAGGCTTAGAGCAGTATGGTAAGTTTGTAACCACGTTTGGTTTTTGTACCGTAAAAAATGCTGCAACACGCACAAACAGGACTGTGATAGTGTCGCTACCCAATGTTCTACACAAGAGAGTCAAAGGTGACAAAATACTGAGAGAGATAAAAGACTACAATTGTTTTTTTTACTACAGCCTGTGCAAAGTCACAGAAAACTACCTACAACTCTAAGAAAACAATCAGGTAATCAGATGATCCCAGGTAAGTGAATAAATGCCAGGAGAGTTGTTGGCTGGGAAAGATTTTCCTTACAGATGGAGTGATGGAGAGCAGGCAGGATGAATCTGTTCAGAGGAAACCTGAGCACTGAATGGCCCCCGGGTCACATCTGGCCCATTGCTGTGTCTGAACAGCTTTTTGAAGGTCAATGGCATGTTAGAATTCAAAACAAACAACATATATCATGCAATTTGTCCCATTTTAACCACCAAATACTTTTTGATGGCTTATGTTTCTATGGAAAGACCAGCTTCCTTATTTCCCGTAAAATGGCAACAAACAGTAAAATATTTCTGCTTTCTCAGGTTTATAATTGCTCATTACATAAATTTGGATTACATACTCCATTACTGGATATGAGCTGTGTGTTAAGAAATTCAGTAAAATATTTAGATGGAATGATTTTTTTAAAAATAATATAACATTAGGAATATTGCTATTTTGTCACATGAAAACAGCTGGTAATAATCCCTGATTAGTGTGTGAAGCTTCTTTCCAGACATCTAAACTAAGACTTTAAGAAGGACACACAGTCGAGACTATAGCCGACACAGGAACATAAGCTGTCAAAGTAAAGCAGGAAATAGAAATTGCTGACTTGACACTGACAGAAAAGTAAACAAATACAGTGACGGAGACCAGACAGAGAAACAAACATGGAGACAAAAGATCAAGACAGACTTGATACAAAAGGGAACTAACCAGACGAAGGAACAAAGAACTAGAAACATAAATAACTAAAGTAGGAAGCAGAGGGGAAAAATACCAAAAACCAAAGGACTAAGCAATAAAGAACTAAAATATAATCATATAATAGAACGAATAAAAGGAATGAATAAAAAACCTACATAAAGTCAAGACACTGGGTCCAAACCCAAGGAGCCTAACACAGCAAAGTAAAAATTACTACATCAGTAATGGAAAGAGAATTTTAAAGATACGTGTGGATTTTCCACACCGTCGTTCCTTACGCACAATCCAGGGCTTCTACATTAGGGACTGTAAGACTGTAAACCATCTTTACCCTGAGATATGAACACAAAGAAACTTGCAAAATAAGTATTTGAGAAACAGTCACAATGTAGCCTGACCCAAAACCTGATTATGAACTTTTCATCATAGTCACAAAGATGTGCTTTTGGCTTTTAATTTTTAGGGTATTTAAAACTTCGGACAGCAAATGTTTACTGTAAACTGGTTTGTCATTGCTCACTTCAGATAGTCTGGCAATTTTTGCATAATGTAAATGTTTCCAATTTACTTTCACTGTGACTGACTTCCTGTATGAGAAACATGTGACAACTGTGACAGTAACTTTAAGCTAGCAGCACAAAGATGGGTTCATACCTTTGCGAATGAATTTGTTACGCAGTGTTAACGTTATATTTGAAGTGCTTATTCCAGATCTGGAGTATTACTGTGTGTGATCATCCATTTGAATGAATGATAACAAATCTCATGACAATCTAATAGGCATTGAGGGCCCATTCTAACCCCCATCTTTGAGGCTAATTACTGAATGATTCTACCATCTATGATCTGATAAAGCTCAAACTGGGTGATGAGGAAGTAGAACTTCTCTTTGACTCTTTCTCTTTGCAAATACTTCTTCCTTTTCTTGGTTTGCCACATATTCCCATAATGTGAGATCTGTTTCTTTCTGACAGACTCTGTTTACTTGAAAGTGGACAAAATCAGCAACACTATGCAATTTGCAAGTCATCTTCTTTTTGTCATAGTTTGTTTGATCTTTATTATTTATTTATGTATTTATTTCTTTTTTACTTTTAAGTTATTACAATCAGAACAGACTGGACTGGATAGGAAAGGGAAAGACAAAGACGAGAAGTTGAGAAGAGGCTCATTTAGAAAAGAAAATAGTGCACAGTGTGTGTCTAGACTGAATATTTAATATGTAAATATTTCATGTGTGTCTTTTCCATCTGGCGCATATATATATATATATATATATATATATATATATATATATATATATATATATATATATATATATATATATATATATATATATATATATATATATATGTGTGTGTGTGTGTGTGTGTGTGTGTGTATATATATATATATATATATACAGTATATATATATAAAATATAATGTGTATATATATATATATATACACATTATATTTTATATATATATACTGTATATATATATAAAATATAATGTATGGTGTGTGTGTGTGTATACATATCTATCGATCTATCGATCTATAGATATATATTATGTATAGTGTGTGTGTGTGCATTGAATGTCTTGTTGTTTATTTCTTGTAACTTTTATTTTATAAACCTGCTTTTGCAGTGCTGATGGTTATATAGAAATACACCATAATGAACCATGTAAACCATAATAAACTTGTGATACTAAGTAAAAATCTGATTGTTGCTTTTTTTTTTAACTACTGTGGTGTTGCAGACATAACCACACGATGTTAACTTGTCACTTCAACATTTTGGACAGGTGACGATCATGGTGACATTGTAGGATCAAGGGATCAGAAATGAGCTTGAATCATAGTAATTACTACGTGCAACTCCACTTGTGTTAGTATATAAAGGCTTCAAAGAAATATTTCCACAAACAGATTTGCTAGAAAAATAGTGGTTACAGATCATAAATCCAGTTCTCTGAGGATGCATGTAACCCCCAGTGGGCTTCAACAACTGGTTTGAGTGCGCAGAGTGAGGGACATCCCATCCACCCTTTAGCTCCGCACCTGATTGTACATCCAGTAAGAGAGTGTTTTAAATTTTTTATTAAGTGATCAACACTGTGAGCTTATATTACAATTTATATTCAAATTTGTCTTATTGTTGTTCTTCTTCCCCCCTAACAAGGTGAACATTCAATATAAGACTTACCAAGGCAAGCTAGTGAGCTCAGCATGGGTGATTACCAGACATGGGCAGTAACGCATTACTTGTAACGCGTTACTGTAATCTAATTACTTTTTTCAAGTAACGAGTAAAGTAAGGGATTACTATTGCAAAAACGGTAATTAGATTACCGTTACTTTCCCGTAGGAACGCTGCGTTACTTCGTTACTAAAACCGTGATTTTTTTTGCGAGAATGTCTCATGACAGTGACGTAAGTGAGTGCGAAGTTCGTCACAACAGATCAACAATGGATCACATATCGATTGTGGGAGAGAGTATGAGCGTGCAGCATTTAAAGCGTGGAAGTACTGACCTTACTTTGAGTTTGATTCCTTAAAAAGTGACAAAAACATTAGCGTCCGTTGTGCGTGGGAAGAAAACTTCTTTTTACAGCGAAAAAAAACCCCTAAACTTCCAAGCAAGCACCGAGTGCACTACGACGTAATGGGAAACTCACAGAGAAACTCGCGGATTCTTCAACTGACCGCGGCACACCTGCACCAGGGTAAACCTCCGCCTACCCCACTCCTGCTTTACAGGTGAAAATAGAGCAACAGGACCGCTAGTCTTTCATGTTATTTATTTTCTGCTGTGTTTTACTTGCATCTATTTGAAAGAGTGAGTGTAAACACAAAAAATATTTTATTTTATGTGCTGGAATGTGTAGAAAATAGGTTTAAATGTTAAACTAATTTATTCAACTCAGAGAATGTTGCATATAATTAAATTTTTGCTTGATGCAAAAAGTTAAAAGATTAAAACTAATAAAACAAGTTAAAAAAAAAAAGAGACTTTTCCATTTGATTACATTTTGTATGATGGATTATGTAGAAAAAGTAGAATTGGGCTGAAAGCTCTATCGCTTTATCACCTCTTCAGGTTGTAAATCGTGTTTTTAAAAAGTAACTAAGTAACTAAGTAATTAATTACTTTTGAAAATAAGTAATCAGTAAAGTAACTGGATTACTTTTTGGGGGGAAGTAATCAGTAATTAGTTACTGATTACTTTTTTCAAATTACTTGACCAACACCGGTGATTACTGCTGAACTACTTGGGCTGATAGTTGGTACCAGCCACAATGCTTGTCATTATCATCAGAAAAAGGCACGACAAGGATCTTATCATGATACCTTATTAATAACTATGCCACATTTAAGTTACTTAAAGTCAGCTCATCTTCACCTTGTCTACATGCCTAAATACACTGATTTGGTGTCACATGATGGGCTGATTAGATAGTTGTATTAACAGATATAAACAGTTCCACCTAACAAAATGCACTTTCCCCACCACACAACCAGACTCAAACGTTTTTTGTGATAAGTTGGATTACAGTAAAGGGCCAGACTGTAAGCTGTATATAAAAAATTTAATTAACATTTCTTTTAAATTTAAGAAACATGAAACATTTAAAATGAGAGAGGAAGACAAGTACAGAAGAGACGAAAATGACTAAGAAAACCCTAATTCCTTCTGTAACACCCATGTTTGCTTGTTGTTCGTCCTCCTTGTTTCTTATTACACATCACAACATAGCTCATGAATGGGTGTCCCTGTGACGCATTCTCAGTAGTACATTCATCATGTGTCTTCACTTCTAGTGGGAAAATATTGCTGGGTTTACTTATTCACGTCTTGGTAATCTGATATGGAATGACTTTCATAACGCACTCCTTAAACTGCCTTGTCTTATCTTTGACATCAGTTTCCTGTCAAGACAGAGCTCATCATAGCAGAAAAGGAAAACCACAGAATTAGTTTGGTGAAAATGGAAAGGTTTAAACTGCAACTGTATCAAGATCAACAACCACAAATAACCATGTGCAGAATTAACAGAAGTCTACTGGAGAACATTATCTCTAAAGCATTACATCGATGCAATCGAATTTCACAACTTTCAAATATCACACAATGAAAATAAATATAAACATTTGATATAAGATTTTATGGAAAAAAAAGTTTACACTTGTTTTGACAGCACAGAGTGAATCTGGAGACGTCACATGTGTACACATCTTGTGTTCAACATTTTCACACCCACAACCAAATAACGCTGACAGGAAATGCTAGAAAGTAGCATTCGATAGTCAAGGTGTTGAGCTCAGTTTTCCACCACGACAGACACTTTTGCAAACCAGTTTTTGTCACAAACTATGCTCACGACGCAACACCTGCGTACGGGGTTGTGACAGTAATATTGAGTAATATTTTTCACAGACCCAAGCAGACAGGACACTGGGCAGAGTACAGCACCTCAACTTTAACTATAAGTTATGAAGCTGGATAACATACAGTGCTGATCTTTACAATTATTGATTTTGGTTTATGCCTGCTGTAATAAACTCTGATAATATGAATAAATTCAATAAAGGCAACAGGCAGTGCAGTTGATTTTACTGGAGAACTTTGTTGAACCTTTCTGTTTCTGGTTTCTGCATTGCCCAGTTACTTCTGCATTGATTGTGTAACTTTTTTTTTATGTTTATCTTCCATTTCTTTTAATCTTCCTCCTTTCATGTTTTGCTGAAGTGTAATAGGAACTCTCACTGAATGTTGTCAGTGCCGCTGTCAGGAACAGAACTTCTCTGCAGGGTAATTTTACTTTTATGGCCACGTAACACTGGAAATGTCAGGTTAGCAAGCAAGAATGGACTGCTTCATGTAACTGAACCGTCCTGCAGAAATGCAGCGATAGACTGCAGAGTTAACATCAGGTGCAGTTTTTTTGCTGTAGTGGTGGAGATCACCATGCAGGTGTTTCATTTCATTCCAGTAAAGTTGTTTACATTCAAAACACTTTAGAGGTTTGCAAAAAGCAGCTCATTGCGAATGCTTGCATCTATTCCCTGCAAAAACAGCTGAATAAAGTCGTGGGTGGCAAACATAAGGCCCAGGGGCCTGAATCGAACCAGCGAACACTTAAATTTGGCCCACAGGACAGTTTCGGAAAATATCAAAAAGTGCATAGATTTTGAATTTCAACTTTGATACGATTTACAGCTTTTCCTATTGATAAAGACTGGCCACACCCATACTATACCAATGTAATTGCCAAAGAGGTAAACGATTAAACTATTATTAATGAGCCCACATTAAATGAACATATTTAGAATTTATAACATATTTTATAATTACAGGACAGCCTCAGTGAACTATCATAACTTTTTCTGTAATTTTAAACATTTATCATGTTGTTTTACTGGTTCAGCCATTTAAAGTGGATTCAGACCTGCGTGAAAGATACCAGCAATGACTGGCTGGATATTAAAGATCTCTGGTCGACACAACTTTGCATTTCTTTGTTGCAATTAGATGATTTTTTTTTCTTATGCAGTGATAGAGCAGATGCGATAGACTAGATCAAACACTGATAAGTCCTCTGACTTGCAGCCTGTGGGTGCTTTTCTAGCACATGCACACATGAAACCATGAGGCCAAAATATTCCTTTGGTTACGACTAAACACCTAAACAAGTGTTCATATTATCATCAGGCAATTTTTTTTATCACAATAACAAACTAAAGCAACACAAAAACACAACAGAAAATGATAAAAATGCTAAACGTAAACACACTCTGTGTCTGATTTGGGTTGACGAGAAACTATGACCTCGGAGTACGTGACGTCGTCAACATACACGCTCTCTCTGAGTTTGTAATTGGTTAAAGGAGAGGCATCTCTGGACGGTTTCACTTTGATGTCAGAATACACCACATCCTGTGAACACATGTAAGAAAACATGATAATTGCCCTCTTGTAATTAAAAAAAACTATGGCAGGACAACAGCATAAATATAAATTAAATGTATCTGACCAAAACGTATTCATTCAAGTTCAAAAATGGACCCTCAAACCATGGAGCTCACCTGGTCTCTCTCAGTTGCAGATGATTGCGACTCTCTCTCTGGACCAGTCGTATCTGAAAGACATACGTTTCGTTACAGAAAAATTAAAATAATTTAAGTATTTACAAAACCAATTAGTGGAAATTGTTGTGCATGTTCTTACCAATGACGAAACGAAACCCAGCGGAAGAATGGCGTCTGAGCAAACGAGACAAAAGTGATTTTGGTGATTTATAAGAGAAGTTTGGTTTTTAGCTACAATTATAAGTTTTGATCAATCTGATGATTATAGTTTAATTGCTGTTTGGTCCGTGAAACAGCAATTAAACAGAAACAGCAAACAGCTTCCCAGAGTCTAAAGTTTCTTAAGTCTTAAAGTCTTGACCATAAAATGGATTTCCTTCCTTTATGGTGAATTTTGGCCACAAAGACGATGGATCCCTCAAATATGATTCAGTCAACAGTAGTCTCTATAATATAAATAACACACGAGAACATACACTCACCTTCTAATGCGGATGAAATAAAGCATGGCCACCATGATCGCTAACAGCAACAAGACAGCAGTCACTATAGCAAGAACTATTCCTGCTGACAGTGGTTTCGTTTCTGGCGGAATAAAGTATGATTATAGTCCACAACTCATTAAC
Organism: Diplotaxodon limnothrissa; assembly: GCF_057381915.1. Lineage (NCBI taxonomy): Eukaryota > Metazoa > Chordata > Actinopteri > Cichliformes > Cichlidae > Diplotaxodon > Diplotaxodon limnothrissa. The sequence goes on along the minus strand of NC_140606.1, from coordinate 24,829,909 downwards.
ATCAAACTAACATTAAACCAGCCTACTAACAAAAACTAGCTTTCATGTTTTACAGTATAAACATTTTAACTAAACATGGAAACTTTAATCATGAGTAATATTAGATGTTGGTAAAAATTTCTGATGTTAAAATGAATACGACACAAAAGCAGAAAAAAGTTATTCAAACTGAATGTTTGGTTTGTGTCAGCCAAATTTTGAAGATTGAATTGAATAAATATGACCTCATATATAACATTAAATGTTGTTTTATATCAGTGTATAAAAGCAGTTACAGTCTTACCTCGAACAACAAGTTTGGTGGTTCCTTCAAATGTACCACTGGGAAAAGTGGAAATGCTGCAGATATAGGATCCTGCATCTTTCATTTCTAGAGCCTTAATTATCAACGAATGTTTATCAAACGCCACTCTCTCCTTCAGTGGACTCTCAGAAATATTCACTCCAAACATAGTGTTGAAAACAATGAGAGTGACTTTTCCTGTTCCTTCTTCATCCTGGAGAGCCCACTGAACCTGAGTAACATTGGTATATGTTGGTCCTTGGATTAACTGACAGCTCAGGGTGACATCATTTCCAATGTATCCAGTCACTTCAGGTGAGACTTCGACTCTTTGTGCCACAAAAACTGCCAAAAGGTAAATGACGACAGAAAGATGAGGGGGAAGAGAGACGAAAATAGAAAAGAGATCAGGTTTCAAACTGGTATTTATTCATGATGTTTTCAAGCATTTCTAGCATAGCATGAGTGTTTTAGAAAATCTGGTAAAAACATAAAACTGGGTCTTACCTGGGAAAAATGTAATGTAAATTAGCTGAATCAGCAGGTGAGATCGTCCGTTGCACATTTTCATTGTACACAACAACAGGAACTAACAACACAGAAAAAGAAAACTTACAAATCATACAGGATCTCTGATTAGGTACGTCAGCTTTCAAGATAAACTCAAAGAAACTTACAGAGTTACAAACAGAGGGATCCGTAACCTTTTAGTTCAGTCCAAGGCTAAAACCTGGAGACTAGACTGAAATATTCGACCACTGAAAAAAAGAGTTTGCAAAGAGGAACATAGGCTGATTTAAGTTCTTAACAAAACAAAACGAGACATTTCCCATAAAACCACAGACTCAAAATAACTCTGTTGACTAAGACGCAATGAAACTTGGGGTGGGTTGAAACTTTCCTTTTTTTAAAAATAAATGTATCTGCCTACAGCTATCCACCAGAAAAATATACATTCAAATAAAAAAAACTTACCCGTTAAGGGGAGAAAGAACGGCACAGCCACGTCAGAAACCAATTTGTTATCCATCAGAACTCTAACTGGAAATGTATTGTGTACCCGAACCATTACACAGTGATCTTTAACTTTGTGATTTTCAGCTCCTGTGTAGTGAGCATGATGTCAGGTTACTCCTCTCTGCCTCCTTTCATGTTCTGCTCAACGGGGACCTCGTGTGGTCAAATCAGGGTGATCTCAGTTAGATACTGAGCTATGCTGACTTTGTTTTATTGCCACATGAGAAAAATGCTGATAAAATGCTTAAACACATGTGCATTTAGCCAAATCCCAGTTTGAGCCTGTGGGAGCATTTTGAGGATGTAGGGCTCGAACTATTCCATTTTCTATTACATAAATGAAACATTTGCAGGTGTAGAAATGTCCGCGCTTTCGTTCCACTTTATTTGAAGGAAGTTAACATCACTTTAACAATAAATATTAACTGCCGGACGTGGTAACATTGGTTGTTTTTTAGGGCACATACATATATGGATTTGCATGTGACAAAAATGGGGGGTATTATACACTTCTGTTTTTTCAGCACACAGAATAGATCTCTGTATTTAACCTTCATGTGGATTGTCCTAACTTTAAAGTTTAAAGGTTGACTTTGCATTGAAAAATGTGTCCATGGGCATATGAACATATTGCATAAAACTACCTTGAGGACTGTATTTTACTACAGAGACTGAAAACAGCAAAAGCCTGACTGTTACTGCTGGTGACAAGGTTTTCAAAACTGTGGATGAAGTGGTTGACATGTCTGCTGTTTGCTTGTGGTTTGATGGGTAGTACATGTCTGTGACTTCAACATCCTCACTTCTGACTGTCAACCTGCTTGCTTGACAAGGTTTAATTAATTATAAGAGAAAGAAAGATTAAAGAAAACACACATGCAACATCAATTCCTGTGGTGACTCATGGACTCAGTGAGTCTATAAATGAGTTTCATGTGTGAGTTCAGACTTACTTTATTTATCTAACTCAGTTATTTACACGGCATTACCATCCGCATGTTGTTCTTCATTCTGCCTGACTATCTGCTCAACTCTAGTGTGGGCAGTGACATATTAAACTGAGCTCTAGGCTCAGACTGGTTTCTTTTTACTGCCACTTGTGATTACGGAAGTTATAAAGATCAGCTGAAATACTACCTCATTTTTGTGTGGCTGCAGCATACTGACTGGCTCAACAACGCAAGCCTAGTTCCCACCGTGGCTTTTAGCTTCTTTAAAACTTTAAATAAGATCCCGAATGATAACAGTAAAAAATAAAAAATTTTGCGCCTCATATCAGTGAGCTCTCATTGGGCCTCCTGAAGAAAGCATCAGCTCAGAGAGGCGCATATCGTTATCTCCACCAGAGTCGAAGGCTACATAGTCTCAGATGAACAACTGGGTAATCAGGTCATGTGAGTTTCAAGTTGTTTGAACTCAGCTTGCTTTGCACATGTGAATTAGAAATGTGCACAGCAAGGTGGAAATAACTGATGCAGGCACAGCTCTGCATCCTCAGCTGTACTCAAGTCAAAGCACACACAATTGTTTCTTATCACAGACAGTGGTCACTGAAAACTCAGTGCTTTGATTTAGTTCAAATATGGACCCAAATGCAAAAAGCTGTATTATAAAAGCTGATATTAAACAAAGGAGAATAATTCAAAAATGCTAGTTACAGGAATACAATTAAATTAAAGTAAATTACATAAAAAAAAATCTTTAGAGGGCTGACTAGGGAAGTGGAGACTGTTGGAAGAATGCACAGGTGCACTCAAGATAATCTCAGGGGGAAGCAAAACTTAAAATGAACCACAAGAGTCAACCAGCTGCTGAAGTAAAATGGGAAATAACTTATTAGACACCTACTAAACACAGAAAGAAGAAACTCACAGTAAAACGTGGCACAGAGATGATGGATTTGGCAGATGCAAAGCCAAAGGGGAATTCTGCCACAGACAGGAACTGAACCTGCAACTTTCTACTTGTTGAGCAATTTTTTAACCACTAAAGCTCTCCACTAGACTGAGAATAAATGGAGAAACCAGAGACTCAATGATTTTAATAACGGATCCAACTTATAACGTATAAGATGCAAGAATAAAAAAAATGGGGAATAAACCTAAAGCGAACCTATACTCAACTAAAAACCAGTGGGTCCCTAATTACTGTAAACATAGTGGTGATGCATTAAAAAAAAAAAGAAATCCAAATCAGCACTGGTAATATTTGTGCTGCTGATCAGTTTCTCCCAAAATATTCTCGCAGGTCTTGAGTGAAGCCATGAAACACTGCGACCTGTGGTTTTCCACAGTGGACAGTCAGTGTTGGTTACAATAGAAAAGCATTTATGACCTTATAATTCATTAAATCAGTCAAAACTTTTATTGCATCCAATAGATCACACAACAAGTGTGAGATACAAATCAACACAAGTTAATGATTACTGATCTGATTAAGTAATCCTATCGAGGAGTGATGAGTGGTAGCATCAAAGTATGCTTCTGTGAAATAATGATTTATACAAAGTGGTTGATTTTTTAATTAAGCATCCAGAGTCACTTATCGGGGAAAAGAACCTGAAAGGAAAAACAAAACAGGCTAAATTAATTAAATTATAAAAACAGATAAAGCAATGATACAAAAATACTTTGTGCCTTAACAATAAGGCAAACAAATAGAAATAATTTATCTCACTGGTCATAGCTCACATGCTCTTTGTCTTATATTAGCCCTTTCAGAGTGAGTGCATAGATGACCAACCCTGAGGATGACCCACAGGGAGCAATGCAGGATGCTTTAGTGAGAAAAGAGAACAACTGCCATCACTACATTGTAAAATATATGAAATGATGACAAAATAAAGACTGTACTATTATTGAATTAGTGCATTCTTTGGTTTCTTACCTCTCAGATCCAGAACTGTGGAGCTTTCCATCATGGTCACTGCGTTTTTGGCAGTGCAGGTGTAATTTCCAGTGTTTTCTGCCCCTAACCTCTCTATGATATACAATGAGTTATAAACATGCGTCTCATTGCCATTAAACATCCAGCTGAAGTGTGCTGGTGAGACCGAGTCTGCAGTGCACTGCAACATTATACTGTGACCTTGAGGAGCAGCTGAGGGTCCGCTGATCAACAGGTTGTATGGTCCAACTGCACAATTAAAATACAGTGTTAGGGACATTCAGACTATTACTGCTAATATAGCTGTCTTTAAAAAAAGTTAAAGTAAATTAATTTTAACTTGATTTATTCATGTTTTCTTTAATAGAAACACTGTGAATGCACGGTGAATACTCACAGCTGACAGTGAGATTATGGGTCGCAGTCATGGTGCTGACCGGGTTGCTGACTCTACACTGATAGGTGCCGCGGTCAGAAATGTGAACAGGCTGTATGGATGCTGTCTTGTTGTCCAGGGAAAAGCTGACACCGCCACTGGGATTAAGAGGCTGGCCATCTTTTATCCACTCTCTGGAGCTGATGGAGCCAGAGGCCTCACAGGTGAGGTTGGTGGAGCTTTCATCTTCTTATCAGGATGGCTGTGGGGCTGCGGATGGTGGCTCCAGACGATAAAAAGTGTCAACTTTGGGTGAAATGATGGAAAAAGAAGCAACACAGTTTGTGTGAAACATATATGTGTCACTTTAAGTAACATTTTGTGTGACAGTAACTTTAAAATGACATAAATCTATCAAACAGCTTCACCTTCATGATTTCATTGGGTCATAATTCATTAATTATGTTCCAATTTCAGATAGATTTTTAACTGTCTAACATTTAAAATGGTAGATATTTATTTTTCTGTTTGAATTTCTATTATTTTTTATTATTAAAGTGTACAAGTATGAATATCGTGGTGGTAGAGTGTAATTGAACTGCATCCTGTAAATCCAGTGCAATCTAACAACAACCCAAACTTTAATTTATATGTTAGTCCTCTGGGACCCTGTTTCACACACTTTCCCTCTCAGTATAAGCACACACTCTGTTTTCCTTGTCATGTTTGTTTTATGAACGTGTTATCAAAAGGAAATTCAAAAGGAGTTTTGCATGTTTGACTATCATTAGGCATGTACTCGTATAGGGCACACAAGGTTTGGTGCCCTATACAAATGTATAAAGACTAACCCACCATACACAGTCAGATTGGTCCTCCCCTGTTTTGGCAGCCCTGCATCTGGTGTGATGGTGATAGTGTACTCCACGCTGTCCTCCAGTGCCAGGTTTCTGAGCTCCAGGGACCCCGTGGCTTGGTCTAATGAGATCCTGCCGGCATATCCAGGATCAGTGATGTTGATGCTGGTGGAACTGATGATGTTCACCCCATTGAATCTCCAGCTTACTGAGAGGAATGGTTTCTCTGGAGGTCTGAGAGTGGTGGTGAACTTCACTGTGCCTGCTACAGCTCCACTCAGGGGTCCAGTGGGTAATATACCCTCACCTACACACATACCTGATTAACACAAAAAAAATTACAGAAGACTGAAAAAAAAAATCCCCATTCCTTTATTTCTGTCTACACATCAGGTGAATTTAGCCTACCTGATAAACGAAGCATAACTGCAGTCCATGGGATGGTCTTGTCCAATACTGACTTTTCTGACATGGTCTCTCTGCCTTCTGAAATCAAAAACAGAAAGAGTCTCAGGAGCTCTTGCTCTTTTATTGACCCACATCACAGGACCCTCTACAGCCCCCCCCCCACTCAGTAAGGAAAACCACTAAGATCCTTTGTGAAGCTGTTGTGTTGTGTGTACATACATACAGAAATGGAATTTGGAAAAAAAAAAACAGGATTTAATCTGAACAGGAAAAAAAACAAAACACGATCAAGCTTTTGACAGACCATATAAAATGCACCTTATTCAAGTATAGATGGATAAACTAATTTTTCACAAGTTTTCTCCAAATGTTTTAGCCTTAGACAACAAAATAAATAAAAAAAATGGTAGGGGGCATATCCTGCCGGCATATTCAGGATCAGCTTCTGTACTAAAATAAAACAACTTTAAAATGTAATGACTGCATTCCCTTCCTAGTTCTTTTATTTCTTCTAAAGCAAAGTATTTGTGAATTATTTTTTAAACATATATAAACATCTGAAGAAGGTTTATGAGTCATGATGCTGGTGGTGCCTTTTATGTTAACGGAGAGTTTTATGTGCTCCCCGCTAAGTGGGTTTGGGTCTCTTTTTGATGCAACTGCAGTGATCCATAGCTTTCCTTGCAGAGGAGGATCAAAGAGGAGACACTCAGACTCCTTCAGACAGCCTTACAAACAAATCATTTCCTTCAGTGCTTCCAGAATGAATGATTTATTAAAAGAAATAAAGATCTTATGTAATGTGTAAATATGTTCCTTTGTAATCATTCATGCACAATGAAGTATTGTTCGACTTGTATGACTGCCCTAATGCTGTGAGGCACCCATCAGATCAGCTGAAGAGATAAATGATTGACAGTGTGTCACAGTATAGTTCCTGAAAACAGAATTATAATGTGTTTTTGTGAGTGGGCATTGCATTGTAAATATGATATTATACGGTAAACTGGGTGTGTTAGGGATTTAAATAACTGTAGCAACATTTCTATTGTGACCTGCAGTAAAAACTATATTTTGTTACACAGGTAAATTAGTTTTCTTATAGATGCACTGGTGTCATAATGTATTAGAGCACAATTCTTTTTACATTTTGTCAAAAAAACATTTAAAATTACAAAAATTAGTCAATCAAAATAACAGAAGAGAAATGATTTGTCCCACATTTTGTTAGTTTAAATCACTGTAAATCTGTTATTTTGTTCACATAATTTTATAATAATATATTTGCTCACATAATTTCAAATGTAAGAATAATTGTATTCCATTTTAAGCGTTTTTCATATATCGAGTAATTTTCTTATGTTTTTTATGATTCCTGCATATTTTGTGTGGCTTGATATGCCACAATAATATATATCAGACAAAACCTACAGCTTAACAAATTAAGCAAACCTTATGATATAGTAACAGTGAATGAATCTTAAGTCTGTTCCATAAAACAAATGCGAATTTGAGACTTTTACCTAAAATGACGCTCTGTGATGTATTTATCCAATTATTTTACTCTGGCTTCAGAGAAATGCTTCTGTATACTGTATGATAAATTAAATTCAGGTGACTCGATGTATTTGAATATAACATATTTAGTTGTTTGGATCACTTTGAGTTTTAAATTAGTCCTCGCCTCTACAACACACGTGCAATTTTTAAGAAGAGGGAAAATAAATAACTCTAATAATAGATATATAAATACCTTCAAAATATGGTGAAAACGTTAAACTATAGAAATGTTTTCATTATGAAATTTGTTAAAGAACAATTATAATATAAGAAAACTGAGATTAGTGACTGTATCAACAACAATGACAACAATAAAAACATTTGTTAAATAATAAGTATTTAGAAGAAAATCTGGATTGAGAGCTTGAAATATTTGCCATCAAAGCACTTCTATCACAAGCTGATGCTGATTCAATGAGAATAACATTAATGTAACATATATTAATATGCCACAACTCTCAGATAAATCAGATTAATCCATTTTCATAATGTTGGTTTGCCATGTTTAAACTGTGAAGGTTCCCTTCAGTGAGTTACCCTCTTATTATCAAAGATCATTTTCTGTTGTTTCATGTGCATTATCAATATATTTGAAAAGTCTAGTAAACGGGATGGTGATTTTCCATCTGGATCTACAAAAAGTACTGGGAACCAGCAATCCTTTCAGCAGCAGGAGGGAGAGAGCTACAGACTGCAAAAAATAACTGTCACTACATTTGCATTGTTTTTCTCCAACACAGTTAGCATTAATTTAGTCAGTATATGCAAGAAACAATGGCAATTTATTTTAAGAATCAACAGGGCAAACAGTTTGGGGACTTCCTGCATAATCTGGAATTTCTTTGACACTTATAAGATAATAATATAAAGATAAAAGCTAGAATCACTTAATACTTTCAAATTACATCAACTGACTAAAGCTCATTAAATAAAAAGTGAATTTAAGATATGGCACATGAAAAGAGTAAAAGAGATAAGCAGTTTAAGAATATTGTTATTGCTGTATGAGCTTTAAAGATAAGATTAGCTGAGTAACATTCAAAGAAATGCAGAACAACTTGACCTTATGTATGTGGTCATCACCATCTGATGAAGAAGTGACCAATATTGTGAGTATTAATTTGGCTGGAAAGCATTACAATCAGCTTATCACCTTTATCGTTACAGTATCTAACATCAACACTCACAGCTTGTAAAATTAGATAAGGTGATGCTTAAAGAGCTTTGAGGGGAAACAAAAACTCCACAAAGGAGGTCACAAATTGTCTTCTTTGTGTACAATCAACCCCCTCGGTGACTGCATTCACAGAGTCACTCAATTTCCTTTCAAACCAACAGTCAGCAGAGGTGTGGACTCGAGTCACATGACTTGGACTCGAGTCAGACTCGAGTCATTAATTTTATGACTTTAGACTTGACTTGAAAAAATGTTCTAAGACTTGTGACTTGACTTGGACTTTTACACCAATGACTTGGGACTTGAATTGGACTTGAACCGGTTTACTTGAAAAGACTTGATATTTTACCCCAAATATAAAATTTAACATGCATATTATATAGAGATTGAAAATGTGACGTCATTCACGGGTAGAACCGCAAAGGATTCTGGGAGCTCGTGGCAAGCGGTACTAGCGCACGCAGGCTTTCAATTAAAATCAGTTACACAGCGATAAAAAGAAACACAAAAATGTCAAGAAGCTGTTGTATTATTAACTGCAATAGCCGGTCGCATGACAGCCACGGGAAGCCGACGGGTAAAGAGATCGGTTGTTATCGGATTACGTCGTTGAAGAGAAATTGTTCGAGCCATGTTTCCGAAGTAACAAAGAGGCGACTGGATTGCAGCCATTCAAAGATCAAATATAACGTCCCAGAACACTCCAGCTCACAGGTTAGTCTGCTCCAAGCATTTACACGAAGGTCAGTCTGCTGTTGTAGTTAATACGTCATTTTTCTTAACATAATTGGTGATATAGGTTACAAGCAAGTCTGGCGCTGAACAGAAATTGTCGCTTCTTTGTTTATTGTGCATAAATAGTGAATTGTCCTGACACAATATTGCGTTTCGCTTCTGTTATTATGGTACATTGACAAAAACATATACTTTTAGTCACAGGATAAAACAGTTGTTTTGTATCACTAATTGTCCAGTACGATTACAGCATACAATGTTATTGTCACTGCTACATTTCTGTGATGCTACCAGAAATTATTTCCACTGCTAATTAATTACCGTTGAGCTCAAAGGTCCTATTAATAAACTGTTAAGGAATGTGTATTTATGACGACGATTTGTGAGACTGGTAAACTTATGATACGTACGATGGTCTTTCGTTCTACACGGTGCATTTCAAGGTCCTGCACCCATCCGTCGGTAAACTGTACCTGGGCTTGTTGCAGTGACCTGAAGTTACTAAACTTCATGAGTGTATGCACTCACTCCAAGAACCGTATGATTATAAATATGCATATAAATATGCTAAGATGAGATAGCTGACTTCATCTAACTTGCAAATGTTGTCCAGGCTACGTTGGTGATGCAGTTTTTTTTTTTTAAATGATATTTAAAAAAAATAATCATTTATTTATGTATGATATTTTTGTCATGCGATTTTAAAGCTGGTCCTACAACCGCATCCAAGAATAACATGCAGCTTATCTCAGAACTGTCGGTGAAAATTATTCTTGGAGCTAGGTTTAATTGAGCTGCATTTTAAAGAGGTGCAATTTCACAATTTGTGTATATTTTCTAAGTTCACTATTTTGTCATGTGTTGAGAAAAACACAGATTTAAAAATTACATGGTCTAATATTTACATTTAGCATAACTGCAACATTATTTTTTCGTTTTTTTTAAAAGACTCGAAAGGACTTGAAATTCAAAATTTCAGACTTGTGACTTTACTTGGACTTTTACACCAGTGACTTGAGACTCGACTCTGACTTGCCTGACATTACTTGAGACTTGACTTGAGACTTGAGGATAAAGACTTGAGACTTACTTGAGACTTGCAAAACAATGACTTGGTCCCACCTCTGACAGTCAGCCATAAAATGCCGGCTCACTGGGAGGAAAATTTCGTCCTGCAATCAGCCCACTCCACCTCCAGTGTGATCACTGTCAGTGTGACCAGTATCAGTGTGAGTGTGAATGCAAAGCGAAGCCAACACTTCCTCAAGTCGTTTGATCATTGTAGTGTTTCTGAGTCTATAAGATTAATCCATTTAGATTAAACATTTTGACAGCTATGGGATGAATTTCATCTGTGTGGAGTTTGTGCACTGATGTTTGGTCCCCCCCTATGCCTGTGTGGATTCTTTCTGGCTTCCTCCCACAATCCAGACACATGCATGTTAAGATTAAATGGTGGTTTTTAATGGCGATTCACAGCCATAGCTGTAAATGTGAATGGTTGTCTGTCTCTGTATCTTGTAAGCTGTGACAAATTAGTGACATTTCCAGGGTGTACCTCCCCTCTTGCCTCATGATAGCTGGGATATTCTACAGGCAACTGACCCTCAACTGGATACGCAGAAGAAAACTGATAGATGAATGGATCAAACTGCAGGGAAATGTGGTACACAAATTGCTGGTTTGCATCTGCAGATTACAAATATTCTCCCAATAAGCTAAGGCTGCATTAACACGGTCTTTTGTTTTGTTGGCTTTTTGCCTGTTGGATAGTGATGTTAAAGATGGATAGAAAAGTAGGGAGAGAGAAAGATGGGAAAGACACACAGCAAAGGGATGTGGATTGAGCTTGAACCCAGGACACTGCTCTTCAGCCTCCAGCAGCATGCGGCCTCATGTGGCACCACTGACCTGAAATGGTGCTCAATTTGGTGGCCTTAATACAGGCTGGAAAAAACTTCATACTTGTATTGCTTTTTTTTTTGTTTTTGCCTATTTTCACAAGTAAAGTTAGGTGTATTTATCCCTCTGTAGTAAGCTGTGACAGAAGCAATCATACAAAAGGCACTCTTTTTAAAAGCTTTATTGGGAATGCATTTACATACAGATACATGCTGTGTCTTATAATAAAGACAAGGTGTAAAAATAAAACTCACATTCTTTAAACACCTTATAATTATTTTAATTACTTGGACCTTTTTGCACACTTAACACATGTATTAATTAATTAATTTATTCTTTTCTAAAATGTAGTTACTAAGAACCCGAGTCCTTTTTTCTGTTCTTCATTGTTTTCATTCTGAGGAGGAGAAGTTAAGAAGTCATTAAAAGGATGATTCAGTATTTATGTTGAAAACTACGTCTGCAGAAACATTCAGACTCACCTTTGTGGGAAATGAATACAAATCATTCTGTACTGATTTCTTGTACAGCTCTGAATGGATCTGCTTCACACTCATTTTTGCCAAGGAGTCAGAACAGAGCTATGTTAGAGCTAATGATTCACTTATGATTGGCTATTAAGTCTTTCTATTGCAATGGAATAAGACAAGAATTTGAATGAGCTGAAGAGAAACCTTTTCAAATGTTGTATTTTTGTTGTTTACTCTAAAAACAAAAATCCCATTGTTAAAATATGGTGAGCCTGCTTTGACTAAAAAGTCAATCAACTATTTAGATAAACCTTTGAAGTTACAATGTAAAACAAAATTATATTAACTTTTTTACTTTCATTATTAATTTTCCCATGCTGTCAAACTCACTACTGACATCATTACTCTGATCAAGTCATTTTGTTGGTTGTCTTCTACGAGACAATCAACCTCCGTGAGAGTCTAAGTGCTCTTCTTTCTTTCTGACTTTCATCCATGCGACCCGCCTCCTCCCCATCTCAGTCTCATCCTGGTCCCTCAGAGCCACATCAAAGGCTCCATCTTCATCTTCACCAAAACCAGCATCTATACCCTTTTAAATGTTTCTGCTATGATAAATCATTGGAATCTAATCTACAAATAACTTAATTACCTTCTGTGTTCAGTTTTTCCAAACCATGTCTGATTATTGAAATAGAGATGGTTAAAAAAAGAAAAAAGCCCCAAAGCTCAGACTCACAAACACACAGATGTGAGTGGGCTCAGGGTGCGACACTCGCTCTGTTTCATTCTTTAATCTAACAAGATGTGATTACAGTAAGTTGTTTGTTTCCATTGCAGTGCAATGAATACTTTGCTTTATTTTGCATACTTTGTATCTTGTGTTTTGTTGAATAAGATAAAAATAACAGGCTGTCTTTAATCTGTTTCAATACTGTTCTCAGTTTCACACAATAGAATAATTTTCCTCTTTATGTAAGACCAAGCTGATATACTCAGAAAGTGAATAATGACCATTCAGTGCTTTAAAACTGCTAGGATGTCTGATGACTGATCATTTATTAAACCCTGAGCCATTTAATGCTGCGGAGTCTGGATCTCTTGCACCACTGGAGCCTACAGGTCATGTTATTTACAGTCTATGAGGCTTATTGGCTCAGATTTTAGGATGAGCTTCAATATAACCTTTAGAGCCATAGTTTCTGCTGAAACAGGTGGAATTTGTACAGAGTCTGATAATAACTGGCAGGTGTGCTGTACTGTTGCCATAAACTCACACTGGATGAAAAGATTCACTGGCCGGCTGATTTCATAACTGACACATTGCACCTGAATGGCCCCTGATCATAACAGGTCACAATGATGATAGTGAGAGTGGAGCCTCCATCAGTGAGCTGAACTCTGGCACCTTCTGTAACCTCAGAGCTGTCATTCAGTCAGAGGGAAGAGAGGGAGGATCCAGAGGAGGAGCAGGACAGAGTGACAGAACTGCTGAACTCCAGCAAAACTTTGTGGTTTGAAATCACCGACACATCTGCGACTGCAGCCGAGGGTGGAAAAAGGAATAAAAATGGGATGCAGGACGAATATTGTAACAATTTATCTTACTAAAAACTTACTCTGAACTGAAGCTTGAGATGGTTGATTTCACTGAGTTTCATCATTCAAGGCCTGACTGATGTAACATGCATGAGTCTGAGCTGTGGTCCAGTATGGATGAGCTTAACACCATTCAAAAACCAGTAAAACAGGGCAGAAGGTCTGGAGATGGCCCAGCATGTCAGCCTGATGTTCAATCCTTCCTCGTAGTATTCTCCTGATGGAGCTGTCCTCAGAATTATATTTTCTGGCGACCTGGTAAAAAGCGGTAAGCAGTACAGAATGATTAACTTTTACGTGAAGAACTGCATAAATGAACTAAATACAGTTATTTATTTATTCACTATGAACCACATGATGTAAAAAATTAAACAGTAGTTCACACAAAAAAAGCAAGAAAGATAATTTTTTTGTAGTAATTATAATTCAAGCTGAAGAATTTTAAAAAGCTATGTAATAGACACGATAACTCACAGCTGATGGAGAGCTTCACCAGATTGCTGATGTCATTACTGAAATTATTAAACACATAACACATGAATGGCCCCAGGTCATAGCGGGTGATGTTGATTATAGTGAGAGTGACGTCTTCATCTCTGAACTGAACTCTTGCATTGGCTGTGACCTCAGAGCTGCTGTTCAGCCAGAAGAAGGAGGGGGAGGAGCAGGAGCGGGACAGCCTGATGCAGCTGTTGAACTCTGACAGATCTGTGGTGTTAGCAGTCAGCACCACACTGGAGATTTCAGCTATAAGAAAAGAAAATGAAACGATGTTAGGTGTTACTGATTATTTATCAAACAAAACCATTTGTGTTAATAACATTTGATTAAATATGTCAGTACAGTTATAGTTTCAGCTTGAAGTGTGATTCCTCTGACTTCTGCTGTTTAAGGCCTGACAGATGTAGTTTCCTCTGTGACTCTTCTGAACGTTCACCAGCCTGAGCTTTGATCCAGCATCAGAGAGCAGGCCTCTATTCAGAAACAACTTAATTTCAGGAACAGGACCTGAGTCAACTGAACAGATGAGGTTCATGTCAGATCCTTCGTCATAATATTCTTGGTATGGACACTGGGTCAGATGAATGTTTTCTGGTCCATCTGCAGCGAGAAACATAAAAAAGATATTGTCATTAATAAAATATGAGGCAAAAACTGAAAATAATAACAAGATTAATAAAATTACAGGAATCAATCAATCAATCAATCAATCAATCTTTATTTATAAAGCACTTTTCATACAAAAAAAAAATGTAGCACAAAGTGCTTTACATGGTTAAAAGCAGCCCACCCCACCCTCCAACTCACTCCCCACACTCTCATTAACATAAACAATGTGAATACACACATATCCCCCCCCCCCCACACACACACACACACACACACACACACACACACACACACATGCACACTTAAAGAGTAAAATTGGGTTGGGTACGCATGTGCCAAGTGAGGAAACACTATAACAGGGAGCCGTCTGCACCGGGAGCCGGTCACAGACCGCAGCCTCTGGGCTGGGCACACAGCAGGAGGGAGGCAAAGAAGCCCCCCCAACCAGGCTGAGAGGACCCCCAGAGCCCCAGCAGCCACGGTCGATCACAGCCCCGGTGCAGAGAGCGCCCTCCTAGGAAACACTGGAGATATGACACAATAGGATATGTACAGGGTAAAACGATAAAACAAATAAGAACGGGATACAATATAAATATAAATAGAGTAAGAAGATTAAAAAATTAATAAGAATAAAATCAATAAATATTAGGTAAAGCCTAAATTAATAATAGAATAACAGGATAGAATAAATAAGCATAAAATAAATAAACGCTAAGTAAAAGCTAAATTAAAAAGGTGGGTCTTGAGCCTGTTCCGGCAGGCCGTTCCACAGACAAGAACCATACCACTGAAAAGCTGCCTCTCCGTGAGTATGTGTCCTGACTTTAGGGACAATCAAAAGGCCAGTACCAGAGGACTTCAGGGTCCGCGAGGGTTCGTATGGTAAAAGCAGATCTGAGAGATAAGAAGGCCCAAGACCATTAAGACATTTAAAAACCAATAAAAGAACTTTAAAATCGATCCTGAAACACACGGGGAGCCAGTGCACCGATTCTAAAACTGGTGTAATGTGGGCCCGCCCTCTGGTCTTCGTCAGCACACGAGCTGCCGAGTTTTGTAAAAGTTGTAAAGTTGAAATATTCTTTTTAGGAAGACCAGAGAGCAGGGCATTACAGTAATCAATGCGACTGGTAATAAAAGCATGCATCAACATCTCCGTGTTGGCCCGAGAGAGAATAGGGCGGACTCTGGCTATATTTTTTAGATGATAAAATCCAATTTTGGTTACATGTTTAATATGTGGGATAAAACCGAGCTCAGAGTCAAAAATAACACCCAGGTTTTTCACTTGTAGCGAAGGACATAGTGAAAATGCCTCTAATTTAGACAAGAGTTTCTCTCTCTGAGCCTCAGGACCGACGATTAAAACTTCAGTTTTGTCCTGGTTAAGCTGTAAAAAGTTTTCTGACATCCAAGATCTTATATCTAAAATACAGTTAAAAAGGGCATCCATTGGTCTGGTGTCATCAGGAGACACGGAGATGTACAGCTGAGTGTCATCAGCGTAACTGTGAAAGTTCACTCCATGCCTCCTGATGACACCGCCGAGAGGGAGCATATACAAATTAAAAAGTACAGGGCCTAGAACCGACCCTTGAGGCAACATCCAATTCTGACTTTTTTTTTGTGACGGCACTTTCACTAAGCGGTTTACAGTTTGAAGAAACTACTGTAGAACCTCAGGGGCAATTAAATATTATGATCAGTAAAATACAGCTTTACCGCTTTCCCCAATGTTTTTACTCATCATTAAATAAAGGTATTAAATATTAAATATTAAAGGTATTAAATAAAGGTTACATGGGTACAGCCATTCCCAAAGAACTGCTGCCCACTTAAACCAGAAAATCCTGTGGGGCCCATCTTCACTCTAATTAAAGTACAAACGAAAGAGTGGTGTATTTCATTGACTTTTTTAATCAAAACACATAAACAATACAGGCTTATGGCTAAAAATTGCTAATGCTACTGATTTACATGCAAAGCAACAGCGACACAAAGAGGAGTAATTTTAGGTCAGAGTAATGAGTAAAACTAACAAACTCCTGTTATCAGTTTTAATTGAAGCTTTTATAAATTTCTGCTTTAAATAAATTTAAATAGATATGCACCTGTAAGCACTATAATTTCAAACTGGATTTTCTGTTATCACTGCAGAACACCTGCAGTCCTGACAAGATGCCTCGGTCCACACGTTGGACATCACTTTGTATTCAGATTTTAACATTAACGTGCAAATTCATGTAATTATAGTACCACATTTGGTAACTGATACGCAATAAGTTTATATAAAAACAAGAGACACAACTGTGATGTGTTGGTTGTTTTAAATATATTTAAAATAAAGTAGCAAATATTAGAAGATTTATTAAAGAGAAAGTATTAATATTTATTTTACACGGAGAGTAATAATCTATTAGTTAAAACATCTTAACATAGCTTGTTTAACATTATATGATATCAAAACAACATAAATTATAACGTTAATTCTCTGCAGCAGGTGAAGATCTTCTGAAAATCTACAGAAATGGGAAAATATTCTTGTTAATTATCAAAATTGTTCCTTCTTAAATAACAGTGATAATAAATGTTAAACTTACCTTGAAAAGGGAAGGTCATCACTGAGTTTATATTTTATATTTTCTTGTCATATATGGAAATGTTCTCATACATATTTTCATCTTGTTCTACGAAAGCAAAGATTTGTAACAGTGGATATAGATATCTATTAAAACAATAATTTTGATTCTCTAATTTCCTTATTTTGCTATAGCAGACATGGAAGATGACTTTAGATTTCAAAAAGAAAAAAAATACCATACCTGTGTTTTGTTTCTGAGGATTTTTGTTGAATCTAAATATTTGAAATGAAGCATTATTAAAATGTGATCATGCAATTAAATGCAACACAAAACGGCAACACTAAGGTTTATTTGAATTTAACAAGGAATCCACAAATTAATTATGAAAAGTGTTTATTCTGCATAATTAACATAAACAAGAACTGAAAAGAATTAATTCTTCTTCGTGATTACTCTGAGACCAGCAGAAGATGAACGTCAGCAAGTGACTGTTTGCAGAATATGAACCATTTGTTGAATCGTACCACTGAATACTAGACATATTTCAAAGATTACAATTATTATGTATATTCAAAAAGGAAAAATGTTTTCCTGGTGATTTTTCAAATACATTCTTAACTTACTTTTTCTTATAAATGTAGTACCCTCCACCAACAGCTGCAGTGACGATGACACAACATGCGATTACTATTCCAGCGATGCAACCAGCAGCACATCCTGATGATTTCTCTGGAAAAATATTAGTAAAGATAATGAATACTTTTTTATACAAAATTGTCTTATCATCCCAAAACCATCCAATAGCTTCTTTCTTTATTTGATTTTTATAATTTTAGAACGATCAGAGGACTTTTGATTGGTGCTCTTGTTGCATCGAAAGTACTTGTGTTTGGAAAAGTGGTGGATGCACTATGTGGTTTCAGTTAACAATTTGCTGACAATTGATCAATGTCTTGCTAAAGGGTAGTGTGGTGTTAGAAACAACTGTTATGTTATCTGAAGATAAACTTCCAAAATTTATTGATAGATACGATGGCCCCTAGAGACAAAGCATGTACAAACTTCAAAAAACACGTACAAACTGAAAAGTGCAAACTCCAAAACATGTGCAGACTCCAAAGCACGTACAAACTGCGAAATACATGTAAACAGCGAAACACATGCAAACTCCAAAACACAACGGGTGTGCTCCAGGACATTAGGGGGAGTGTTGAGGTTGATTTGCAAAATAAACGGCAAGTTTGTTGCAAACACATGGAGTTGGATACAACCACACTCATGTATTCAAATAGTTTTTACATTTTAAATTGACCTGTTACTGCAACACACCTAATCCGGTCATTGGTACTTCCTGGCTTTTTTAGCCACTAGGTAACAAAAGCTCAACACCGCCCGTAGTGTCCTGGAGCACTTCCGTTGTGTTTGTATGTGCTTTGGAGTTTGTATGTGCTTTGTCTCTAGGGGACACCGTAGATAGAAAACTAGAGCAAATGTACCACCTGTTAAATTTTCAATAGTCCCATCAAAGAGTATGTACACACACAGATACCTGTTACAGTCAGTCCATGCACCGCTGATGATGATGTTCTCTCAGTTATATTATTCCAGGCTTGACAGGTGTAGTTTCCACTGTCAGAAAGTTCAACCTCTTCTTTAATGTACTCAGCTGAATTGGTGAGTTTCTCTGTCCCATTGAACAACCAGGTGAATCTGGCAGATGGTGTGGATTCAGCAGAGCAGGTCAGTTTTAAGGTGCCTTTGATATTTATCTCATTTGGACCATTTGGATTTGAACATTTTCTGGTCCATCTGAAAAACGGGTAAAAAAAAAAATCTATGTGTTCATTACTTTTAAATTTCTGCATCACTAGACTACATATCATATTAGTTGTACCATTCAAAGTTTGAAATTATTTTACTGTATGCATGAACAAGACGTGTAGACTGACCAGGATGTTACTTACAATTAACAGTCATGATGTATTTAGCTTCATCACTGCTGACAGGGTTGCTGATATTACATAAATATTCTCCTTCATCTTTCCTCTTCACAGTGTCAAAGGTCAACACTCTGTTATTGTCAGAAAGGGTCATGTTGTCAGTCAGGGTCAGATCTGAGCCATCCTTCATCCAGTTCCTTTTAAAGACTGAGCCAAAAGCCTCACAGGTTAAACTGACAGAAGTTCCCTCAATTGGCAGGTTTGTCGATGGTTTGGCCGAAGCACCTGATATTTTCTCTGTTTGCCAAAAAATAATTGATTTAGAAAATAAGTAATATCATAATAAGAACAAAAGCAAAAAATCAGTGATGGTGAAATAAAAGAGAACAACTGGAAAATCTATAAAATGAGATTAAAAACACCAAACAAAACCACAGGGATGAGGAGAACTCTTGAGATATGGTATTGTAATTCTCTGTAGAATAATTTACAGGATAATGATTAACACTAAATTCTAGTTATATTATCTACAACTAAAAACATTTATTATTGTTTGACATTTTCAAACAACTTGACCTTAAAAGTCAAGACGTATAATATTAAATTTAAATGTGCCGGACACTTTTAAATTGCCTATTTATCTCCAATACCAATTTAATACTAATTGATATGAATTTGTGGAAACACTGTACAAGACTCTAATATCAGGCAGACACTTTTTTTCTAACCCTATTTACATATAACTGATGTTTTGTGAGCAAATGAAGAGGACATTGACAAAGACAGACAACTTTTTATGACTTTTTGTGGTGCCAAGGATGCTACTTCTATAAGAAGGTTTATGCAGGTATGGAATTGGATGCAGGGGTGGTAAGATTATAACATGATTACAGAAAAGCTCATGTCCTCTAACATTGACCTGGTAGCTTGAGGGTCCTGCACAGTATCAATGCTGTTTCTGGGTCTACGATCGTCTGGTCTGGACAGAGAAGATTTTCCTGTTTTTCCTAAAGAGCATGTTGTTGTAAATTTTTTGCTCTGACTGATCCTCTTTTTTCTATCAACCCCTTTTGTTTTCTGCGTGAGAAAATACGTCAAAAGCCTGTAGTATATGAGTAAACCATTTTATTTGAAAATTGTTTTTCTGTATTGTTTATCTCCACAAATATTTTTATATGTGTGAAATTATTGTCTGAATATAGCTCTAGTCAAAAAATATATGCATGAATCACACACTTTGACAATAAATCAAACCTACCCAGCACAGTGATGGCTGAAGGCTCAGATGTTTGAGATCTCAGAGTTTTGTTGTTAAAGGCCTGACAGCTGTAGTTTCCACTGTTATTCATGTTAACATTCATCAGTCTGAGCTCTGATCCAGTATCAGGCAGCTGATCTCCATTCAGAAACCACTTAAACTGAGCAGGAGGTCTGGATCCAACCGAGCAGGTGAGGCTGATGTCTGACCCCACAGCAAAGTATCCTTGTGATGGAGATAAGATCAAATTGATATTTTCTGGGCCATCTAAATGTAGAGGGGACATAGAAAACTTAATGTTTACTGTATGAAACATTTAAAAGAGAGAGAAGTTTACTTACACAATTTATCAATGAGCTGTCGTAGTATAAGACAAAGAGGAGCTTTTTCAACAGCGTGTCTAAGATTTTTCACATGATAAAGAAATGAAACGTATGGAAACGTACATTAAAGACTCTGTCGGCTTGACTCTGGGCTTAAAATGTACGAGGTAATGTGTAAAATTACAGAAATCTGTCATTTAATTACTTTGGGGTATTGTGAATGCCCTTGAAGGAGTTCTTTGTCAAAATAAAAAGGTGTAAAACCTAAAAAGAATAACAGTTAATAGCCCAAAATTTCTGTCCTCTTTCACCTTTTCCAAAACCATCCAATGGGCCAGATGGGAATCTTTGTCAGGCTGATTCTGGCCCACAGGCTTTGTATGACAACCCTGGTATATACTAGAGATGGACCGATCCGATATTACGTATCGTATTGGTCCGATACCCAAATTTATGACATTGGTATCGGACATAAAAAAGTGGTATCGTGCCATCTCTAGTATATACCATTCAGTTTGGCTTATTGTGAAACTGTGACATTATTAGTCAGATCATTCCACATTATGTCACAATAAAAAAAATCTACTTACTCTTTAATGTATGAAAACAAAACCATCTAAATGAAACTAACTGCACTGTAAATTAGGTATTTTAAACTGTAATTTAAATCCCCTAATAATTTCAAAAATTAACAAATCCCAGTAACTCACAGCTGATGGAGAGGCTTACTGGATCACTGGTAACAGTACTGACAGGATTGGACACACGACACCTGAATGGTCCCTGGTCAAAGTGGGTCACATTTACTATAGTCAGACTGGAGCCTCCATCAGTGAGCTGAACTCTGTCACTTGCTGTAACCTCAGAGCTGCCGTTCAACCAGAGGAAAGAGAGAGAGGATCCAGAGGCAGAGCAGGACAGAGAGATAGAACCACTGAACTCAACCAAGTCTGTGCTGCTGGAAGTTACCAACACATTGGAGACTTTCTCTGTGAAAGAAACAAGAATAAAATAGTTGTATTTTTTGGCATCAACAATAGAAAATAAGCATTAAAATTACAAAAAATCTGATTGCAGCTAAACCTAAAATAGAAACAATATATTTACAATTAAACCTTAAAAGAAGTACTGTACCAACCAAAACCTTCAAATACTTGAATTCACATAACTGACAATATCAATTCCCTTTAAGTGACTATTCTGAACAGAATAAATTAGATTAATTGAGTTCTCAGTTCATTCTTTATAGTACGGGGGTCAATACTACCTTATAAAATAAATAAGCCATACAGTTTCTTACAGCCACTTTTTAAAAGTCTTTGTTATCACAGTCTTAAGAAATAGACGAATTATTGCAAGAATGCATTATTGCAGAGTAGAGATGTTACATAAACGTACTAATCATTACAGGTATTTTTACATGTTCAATATATTGTAAACTTGTTTAAATATTGCAAAAACAGTTAAGCTGTTGAATTTCTACATCTGCTCACCGTATATCAACAGAATAGTACGGCCATTCTGGGTTTTTCCATCTTGTATAATGTTAACAGTGTATTCTCCAGTGTCATCCAGAGTGAGACTCCTGAGCTCCAAAGACGCAGTAGATGGGAAGAAGGTGATCCTGCCTTCATACTCAGGTGCAATAGTTTCTTCTGAGTTAATCATGACTACTATAGTTGTAGATACATTAAAACTCCAGCTCACAGATGAAAACGGTTTCTCTGTTGGAGACAGTGTTGTAGTGAAGATCACAGTTTCTCCTACAACTGCATTCAGACCATCAGGCAACACACCAGCTCCTTCAGTGAAGCCTGCGGGAGAAGAATAGCAAAGTGCTGTTGTTACTCAAACATATAAAACAGTTGATGAATATATAAAGATTTGCATGAAATATGGCAGGTCTGAAGAGTTTGAGTTATCTTTATTAAAGCCTAATGTCAGCTTTTCCAAATAATACTGCACAAAACTAAGCATTCCCAGAGAAGCCCCAAGAGAATTATAAGGATCATGGCATTGCTCTCCTACTCTCATTTAAAACACTTTTGTACAAACCTGCTTCTTCTCTGATCCATGTAATCTGAGTAGGAATTTTTTTTCTGTTTATAATATTAAGGTCACATATGATTAAACATAAACTAGAAATGTATTCAACAGATGTCTCATAAAGTGAAAAACAAACAATAAACAAAGTAAAACTTTAAAGTCAGTGTGAGCAGACAGTTTTTTCTGCCACATCAAGCAGTGAGAGCTCACCTGAGATGGACCCAAAAATGAAGAAGTATATCACAAACATATCAGAAAATGTTTCCATTTCCAAAGCAGTCCTTCACTCTTTGCCTTTTCCTTTGCTAATACCGGTACATGAATGTTCATTCAGTATATGGTGTCATAAGGAAGTAATGTTGTTATTCTGAAAGGTTAAACTTCATGAACTTGTTAATCATTAACAAACCTTTCTACTAAATGTTTGTGTCAGATTCTGTTCAGTCACATTAAGCTTTCCTTCTGTACTGTAACAGCTAGTTACAGAATTCAACATGATTTATTGTCAGAGAGAAATTAATTGATCTATTTTGGCAATTAGGCTCCAATGACCCATCACAGCAGTGATAGAACACAAGACAGGAACCCAGAGTCTAGATGTTGGTCGTGAAGATCAACCACTATCACACCAAAACGGGTAACAGACACGCTGGTCCACCTTGTCCATTTCATGCTTTGCCTCTCCAAAGGCAATACTGGGATGTGAAGTTGGAGATGTTTTGTGTGGGTGTGTGTGGAATTGTTGTCATAGTGATCCAACAAAACCATCGGGCAACACACCAGCTCCTTTAATTAAGCATATAGGAGACATTTTTGTTTGACTAAATTAAATTAAAACATTGCATTTGAAAATGGAAAAAAATAGCTGTAATGTTTTTATTTAAGTGTTTAATTGGAAGTTCACCTGCAAAAACTATATATAAATTGCTACAAGAAGCAATGATGTGACACTGACAGATGCAGGGACAAATCCAGACAACAGAGCCAAAAGAAGATACAAAAGAAACTTAACAGGTAAAAAACCTGACCAAAGGTTTTTCTTGTTTTTCTAATTTGTATCACCCTGTCTCCTCTGTCCATCTGAAATTTAGAGAAATATATCTCAAGTACTCAGAAGCTTTTGGAGGAGCTATGATGAAGGATCAAAGGAGTGTCCTTTGCAGAAATGCTTTCATTCAGTGTCTAAAAGAGCAATGATATTGTTACACCCCACTTAAAAACAAAGTGTTGTCTGGGATGGGGAGTAACAAAGTGAAAAAGAAATGATAAACTGCCGCAAAGTACATTTATTACACAAAACAACTAAAATAAAACTGAACACAGGGAAGCTCTTTTCTTCAGGGTCTCCAAGGCCAAAACAACAAACAAAGCACCAACTTTCTAACTAAAAAACAAACCAATAACTCTCTACCCAAGAACAACAATACAATGGCTGAGCTCCCTGTCCAGCCAAAAAACAGGAGAAAACAATTGCAACAAAAGAGCTTGAGCTGCTGTTTCCGTCTGTTTTAGTCTTTTAGGATGATCAAAAAATTAAAGCGTTTTTGTACAACTTCATAAAGATAGCTATAACTTTTGATAGGAGACCCACATACACATATTTATGGCTTTATCTTATAGAATTCAAAATCCCCGTGCTGGGCAAACAGGTTTTAAAAAATTCCTGTCCTCCATTATTTGTCTGTGTGTAAAGGGAGCTCTAAACATAAAGAAATATTGTGATAAAACAAAACTAGTTGAATTAAAAGAAAACAATTTATGATGAAGCTGTTCCAATGATCACATTTAATTGAGCTTTAAATCGGGCTTCAGAAGCACAGATGTATCATTTAAAAGATTTTTGCCATGACTTCTGTCTCCTCACTGATGAAGATTAAAGCAGAGAAGTAAAATTTATTAAAGTGACACAAGAAAATTTGTGTATTTAAAATTCATTGGAAAATTCACAAGGAGATGTAGATAAAGGGTTACAAAAGAAGAAAAGAAACAAAAACAAAAAGGAAAACTCAAAAAACAAAACAAACCCAAAACAAACAACTTGTGATTTCAACATTCAAGAATCAGTGTTCAAAGACTGAAAGAAATAGGAGCATTAAGGATTACTAGAGAAACGAATGAAAACACGGCTCTCTTTATCTCATTTAATCAGTACATAAACCTGCTCCTTAAGACACTGATCCATGTTATCTGATCTTATCTGAGTATTCTAACAATTAATTAACTAAACTATTAATAAATTAGCGCCAAGTTATTTTAGTGAACTTCTCAAATCACATACTCCTGCTAGAACACTTAGATCTGCCATTCAACTACTTCTGACCCAACCCAGATCTCGGCTGAAGTCCCGGGGTGACCGTGCGTTTGCTCTGGCTGCCCCGGTACTGTGGAATACCCTCCTCTCGACCTCTGCGCATCTGATTCCATTGCACTGTTCAAATCACGACTAAAAACCCACTTATTCAATCTTGCCTTTCCCTCTAGTTAATATTTCTTTTATGATTTTATATTATGCACTTTCATGCTCATTTAATTTCTTGTTTGCTCTGTACCTGTTGCTTTCCTATGTATCAGTGACAGCTACCTGCTTGCATACTTAGTACTTGCTTTGGTCCTATTTCTATTATCTTCCTTCTGTTACTTGTTAAGCACCTTGGCATACCCTTGGTTTTTAAGTGTGCTTTATAAATAAAGTTGATTATTATTATTATTATTATTATTATTATTATTATTATTATTATTATTATTCCTGTGTAGAATATCCAGGTTTCAAATGATTATACATGAACTAGAAGTATTCAGCAGATATCTCATGAAAACAGTGATATAAATATTAGCCAAACAAATTAGTTTAAGGACATATTGAAAGGAAAATGAGGACGTAAAACTTTAAAGTCAGTGTGAACAGGTTTTTTCTGCCACATCAAGCAGTGAGAGCTCACCTGAGACGGCACCGAGAATGATGAAGTATTTCAGAAATGTTTCCATTTCTAAAGTGGTGTCTTTCATTCTGACTTTTCCTTTACTGATACCAGTACATGAAAGCTAATTTCAATATATGGTGTCATAAGGAAGTAAATGTGTTATTTTGAAAGGTTTAACTTCCTGAACTTGTTAATCTTCAACACAATTTTCTACTAAATGTTCACCCCCTCATTTTCTTTTTGCACAGTTAACAAGCAATCAAAAATCAAACAAATAAATAAATAACCTGTTTCAGTAAATGTTGTCCTCTATATTTATATGAGTTTTCGGTTTCCCCCCCCAAACAACATTTAATAGTAGTAGTAGGAATAGAATAATAGAATAGGAAAATATCTCCTATTCCATAAAAGTTGGCTATGGTTTAAAATATGAATAAAAAACAAAATATAATGATGTACAAATCTTCATTTGCACCATTTAAAATATGATTAAAAAATAAGGTCATTTTGAATTTGATGGCAGCAACACATCTTTAAAAAGTTTTGGCTGTGGAGCATCCCATCTTTAACAACAGTCTGTAAACATCTGGGAAGAGAAGAGACCAGATTCTGAACTTTTTGGAGAGGAATGTGTTCTCATGTTTTCTGATATATGATTCTACCTGCTCAAGAGACCTGGCTCTTCTTTGCTGTATTTTATACTTCATGACACTCAAAATTTTTTCAGTTGGTGATATATGAAGCTATGTTATTATGGAGTAACATGATGGAGAACATGTTTCTGTAAAACATGCAAACACCTTTCAGCATTTATGAAGCCAGTTTTAAAGTACTTTGGCCCAGAGAAGAAGGCAGTTTTCCTGGATGATGTTCAGCAATTTTCAGTCACAGTTTTTTCCAATTGATTAACGTCTGCCCATTGTTACTTTAAATAAGTCTGCCTCTCTAAGGTGATGTTTTTATACTCAGTTATGTTACTGACGTTCCACAAGCATTTTCTTTTAGTACCGCTCAGATCTTCAACATTTTGATGCCCCTGTCCCAAATTTTGAGGTATCCAATGTAGCTGGATTGGCAAACGTATGACATGAGAGTGTTAGGATGCCTGGGTCGTTGACCCAGGGTTTTGAGTTTATTATATTATTTATCATTTCTAGTCTTTGGTTTCTAAGAGTTCTGTCTTATGGTTTATGTCTCTGTGTAATCCTTAGTTGCTGTCTCCCCTGTCTGCTTTATCCCCGTGTCCAGTCAGTGTCAGTGTCTGCCCTGGTCCCACGTCTCTGTTCCCTCTGTTGTAGTGCCTGCCTGTGAGTCTGTGTCTCTAAGTTCAGTCTGTGTTATGTTTCCTGTTTTATTTTGAAGGTCCATGTCTTATGTTAATGTATCTGGTTTTGCTTCCCTTGTTTCGTTAGGCCTAATTTGCCCCAGCTGTGTTTCCCTCCTATTGCCCAATCCCTGATTGCTCCCTCTATGTATTTAAGCCCTGTGTTTCAGTTTGTCAGTGTTGTGATTGTTAGATTATAATATTATTTTATGCCATGTTATACCCCTAACTAAAGATTGTGAATTATTATGTAGTTTTAGTTTGCATTATTTTCCTGAATTAGAAGAAGCTGATAACTATTGCATTCGTTAAACTGATTTGCATTACATTAGACTGCTGATTTATTGTGGATGAATGATATTGTTTTATGATGTTATAAGAAATATTGTTTGCAGAAAGTCATTGCCTTATTTGTCTGATTAGAAGAGAACAGAATATACTGGAGTTTTCTGCCCCAAATCAGCAGGAGCAGATAAACGGGGAGCCAAGGTCGTAGCTTAGGCGCCGTGTGAGAGAAAGCATGTGAATGTTTAGGCTTTTATGATAAGGTGGGGGCACCAGAGGCTATAAGAGTTTGAGTAATCCTCCACCATTTTGAGATCAGAGGCTGTCTGCATACAGTTTCCATCTCCCACGTGTGTGATCATTAAAATCATCGTTTGACTCGACCCGACCGGACCAGTGTTGTTATTGTGGTTTTTCTCTTGTCTCCATCCCCAATATTTTGAACCATAACATGATCTACCCCATCTAGCTGTGTGGCCAGTCTGTGTAAGTGTATTTTGTATTCCTAGTTTTGTTACCTTTTTGAGTTCAGCATTAAAGCTGTGTTTTGAGTTACTTTCTGTCTCCGGATCATTAAAACTGGAGGAAGTTGTCAGCCATCCGAGTTTTAATGGAGTCTAAGTTCCTAAATGACTGTAACTGTTCAATCAGAGGAAAGTCAAAGGAGCAGAGTGACTCTGTAAAAGAAGTGGTAAAATGGTTTCATCGTTGATATCAGCTAACAACGAGGCTGAAGATAAGCATTAAAATATTTCATTGAAGTCCATCTAAATTATGTTATGTTGAGGCTTTTTCAAAGGTTTGTATTATATTATATTTAGCTTAAAAACACAAAGTAGAACTATAATTTTATAAAAGCTTAAAAGTTGCAGTAAAAGACCACTAAAAAAATGTTTCATTTCTCTGACATCATGTTGAATATCTACTCAGGTAAAATGACTCAATAATGTCATATATTAAATTTAGAACTTAGTTTAAGCTTTGTTTACAAAGTATCCAAACTCTGTGGTGCCTCCAGCCTCGTCTTTATATTGGTTATCAGTAAGACCTAAATGTATAAAAGTTCATTGCATTTATTATAGTTTTTTTTAATCAGTTTTCAAACTCTTTTGTACAGAATGTGTTATGCATTATTAGAGATGTACAAAAACAAGAAAGAAAACTCTCCTCTCAGCTCACCTTATTTATTAGACTGGACATGATCAAAGCTGCTGTCCTTTCTCCATAATCTTCATAGAATCATTCTGAGACAGGATGTTTCTAATTTTAGAGATATAGTGCAAATGCAAGAAAGCTGTTCTACACATTTGTTTAATATGAAGGACGTATCTGGTAATTCCACACAGTGTTATTGGAGGCCAATGCCATCCAAAGTATCTGGCTAGGCACCATGTTTTTTAAGAGGTTTTTTTTTTAGGGTTTTTAGAGTCAAACAACCTTAATTTCAGGTAAATTTAAAAGCAGGAAATTAGAGGTCATCCAGACCTTTATATAAGTAAGTAAAAGTAAGTAAAATGTATTCATATAGCGCTTTTCACAGATAAAAATCACAAAGTGCTTTACAACACAGGAAATTGGAATATAAAAACAATATAACAGTAAATAAAACAATGTAAAACAATAATCTCTGGGCCTTCAGGTCACTTGCTTAGTTTGTGAGAGTTTGTGAGAAACCTTCTTTTGTTTGGTGTAGTAGTGCTGCTGCCAACAACACTATGTTAAGAGTTTTAATACAATTAAGGGGTTTACCTGATTTGGAAAAAAAAAGTTTATATATATATCATTTGACCCAAAGTTCATAAGAGTTGTAGATTTCAGTTCAGCATTCAACACAATCATTCTGCAGCAACTAATAGAAAAACTCAGACACTTGGGAATG
This sequence comes from Diplotaxodon limnothrissa, assembly GCF_057381915.1. Classification (NCBI taxonomy): domain Eukaryota; kingdom Metazoa; phylum Chordata; class Actinopteri; order Cichliformes; family Cichlidae; genus Diplotaxodon; species Diplotaxodon limnothrissa. Next base: position 24,800,968 of record NC_140606.1, on the reverse strand, counting down.
AAAACTTTAACTTCTAGGTTCCAAGAGTAACACCTTTTCCTGAATGTGGAAAAAACCAAAGGGATTATGGCAGATTTCAGGAACAGTCATTCCCAGCATACCCAACTGAACATCTACTGTGCTGCTGTGTCCAAGAAGGCCTAATCTCTCCTCCACTCCACTAAACTCTTGAATAGCTCCATTCAAGAGGCTGTCAGAAGACTGAACTCTTTACTGCTTCCCACCTACCCCCCTACCCCCCAACACACTCTCACACAGAAGTTAAATTCTTTTAATGATGCTGAAAGTCTTTGGCACATTAATGCAACCATTCCCACCAACAGCATTTTGATTCTCCTGTATGTCCTGTACATGTACCGAAATATTGACAAAAGGGATAAAGTGAGACTCTAGAGATAGGGTGAGATGGAGGCAGATACTTGACTTGAAAGACAGCAGCTAGAAGAAGAGTAGAGAAGAAGAAGATGACTTGGATCCAATTTTTAACAATGTCCTTGGAACATTAAGTAATCTGCTGCACCAGTCCAGAAACCTCAGGGGTAGTTAAATATTCAGGATAAAATTTGACAGTACTGCTTTTCTCAGTGTCTTCAGACAGCACAAGGTCTTTGTGTAATCATCCAGATTTTTACAACATGTAGATCGAGTTCAGCATTAAAACATACAGGACCACATTTATGAGTGATAAACTGAAGTAAGAGCAAGGGCTACAACTTCTGTGTATTAGTTGTATTTATTTTACATTTAATGATCAATAAGAAGACACAGAGCTTTATCAAAATAGTAGCAACTACATAATTCAAATGTCAGAAAACCTTAATATTTATTGTTGTAGACTAATAATTTATAAACAATCTTCATATGTTCTGTTAAAATATTTTCATAATGACCAAAAAAATATTACAACCAACAAACTAACAAAAAAACAAAACCTTTTGTCTTCCTGGAGCAGATAGAGGCTTCACAAATGTTTCATCTGCAGGACAAGAAAAAATATACAACTTATTCTAGTAAACAGTTTATAAACTGCATGCAAGTGGACATTAACTTTTAACAATAATGGAAAAATGACAGATTTTTATACAGAGAAAAAAATCTTTCACTCTTTTCTTCATTGTATAAGGTATTCTTTCTTAATAAAGCACAACAGTGAATTTAATACTTACCTTAAAATGGAAATGTAAACAAAGAGCTCAAATTTTCTTGTCATATGGTTAAGTGTTCTCATACACATGTTCTCCTGGTCAAAAATAACAGATTTTGATACAGTAATTTTATTTATACTTTCTTTATTTTGCTATTAAAGATGTACAAGTTAAATGTATATTAAAATATTACTCACCTGTATTTTGTGTCTGTGGATTTTTGTTGGTTCTAAATATAATAAATGAAGCATATATCAAAGTCTGTCCACAAAGTTACACAAAACTGTAACACTAAACATTTACATTTATTTAAATCCAACCTTAATGATAAATGACAAAGACTTGTTTGTTTAAACAAACAGTGCACTGAAATACTTGCACCTCTGTGGTTATTTCATGAAATGATATGATGTTAAATGAATTACATGTAACACTGATAAGTTACGCTTATGTACCAAAGGTGTTTAGAAGTGGACTGAACACACAGATTTCAAGAGTAATAAAACCATTGAGAAATGATCCACCTACCTTCGCCTATAAAAGTAGTATCCTACACCACAAGCAACAGCAACGATGGCAAAACATGCGATTACAATTCCAGCGATACAACCTGCAGCACATTCTGATGATTGATCTGGGGAAGTTCAAATAGAGATAAAATAAAGATGACACAAAGTTGTCTCACCATCTCAAAACTTTCCAATAATTTCTCTCTTTGTTTATTTTCATAATTGAACAGGTTTCAGAGGACTTTTGGTCAGTGCATTGCTGTCTTTGTCTGGAGAGCACTTGTATTTGTCAAAATGATGAATTCACTGTGTAGTTTCAGCAAATATTTGCTGAAGATTCATGTTTTGATAAAGGGTAGTTAAGTGTTAGGATACATTTCCAAAATTTAGTTCATAGAAAACATTAAAACTCCAGGAAACGTACATCATTTAAACTATCAGTGGTACCATACTATACGCACACTGCAACATCCAACAGTATCAGTGCACACAGGTACCTGTCACAGTAAAACCATACACTACTCATGATGATGCTCTCACAGTTACATTATTCCACGCTTTAAAGGTGTGCTTCCTTCTCTCAGAAAAGAGAGACTGGAGCACAAAAACCTCTATTTTTATGTAGTCAACCTTATTGTTAATAATCTGTCCCATTAAAGAATGAAGTCAATCAGATTGTGTGGATTTAGAAGAGCAGGTCAAATTTAACCCCTCTGTAAATTTCCACCTTACTGCAGCTTGTATGTTCCAGAGATTTCAGGTGCTATGTTGTTGGGGGGAATTTGCCCTTGGTAGGGTCCCCCAAGGCAAATTGGTCCTGGGTAATGGATTCTGACAACATCTATGAGGAATAAATAAGAAGAAGCACTCGGAGAGTGCATTGCAGCTCACTCTCTGGCAGTAGTTACTTTAAAGGCAATAGTATTATAATTTTTAATAAATTACATTTTGTTTTCCTTGTTCTTTTAAATCTACTTTAAGAAGTTTGTAGTGCAGTACAAATCAGATATGGGTGGCATGATAGATGTTTACATTGATTACAGAAACATTATGGAGGAGTAGGTAATGGAAAATAATATTTTTTAAAAATAGACATGAATAATTTGAGCTTATTATATATTATTACACTACAATATTTCTAACTAACCAGGTACTGCTTCCTCTCATCTAGTATAGTGAGGGCGTGCTATGAACATCTGGCAGAGTTCCTAGTCCACAAGATCTTGAATTCTCCCCTCTAGTAGAGCTTTGATTGCGTTACAATTTAGGCTGGAAACATTGAGTCAAAGCGGACCATGCTCCACACCACCATTGCTGAGCTGGCTGCATTGAGCAGTGACTACAAGGTCCTTGGACTATCCTGCATCCACTAGGAGATCCTGTGGGGGGTGTTCCACTTTGGTGGCTTCAGGATTTCATGTTTGTTTTTTGTGGAGGATGTGGCTCTGCTGTATTCATCAGCTATTGACCTCCATCTTGCACTGGAGCTATTCGTAGCTTAGTATGAATGAGAATCAGCATCTCCAAATCTGAATCTTGAATCTCAGACTGAATCCACGCAGCATCCACAGAGATGTGGACACTGTATGGTCTGCAGGGGTAAAGAGAGAGCTGAGTGTGAAAGGGAAGGTGATGATTTACCATTCATTCAGCCTTTCTATCCTTATCTATGATCACAAACTCTTGTACGGTGTACATTTTAGGACATCCTCAATGATACAAGCAGCAGAAATAAGCATTAAAAGAAATGAGCATTTGAATAGGATGCCTCATTGATGCCACGTAGGAAAAAGGTTTTGGGCTTGTCCTACTGGAGGAGGCCTGGGGCAAGACCCAGGACTCACTGGAGAGATTATATCACTTGGCTGGCTTGGGAACAACTCATTCCCCTAAAGGAATGAGCACTATTGAAAATGAATGAACATGAACAGCTGGATAGAAGTCAAATTTAAGGTGTCTTTGATATTGATATGGATCTTTTTTGGAGCTCCAATTTGAACATTTTCTGGTCCATCTACATAGTAAAGTAATACAAACAATAAATGTGTTCATTGCATTTAAAAAAAAAAATACATTGCTTGATTAAATATGTTGTCCGTGGTGCCAATATTGTAGTTCAATATTGTATGACCATACGTGTGAACAGTGTAAACTGAACAGCATGTTACTTACAGTTAAAAATCAGAACATATTTAACTCCATCACTGCTGACAGGGTTGCTGATATTACAAAAATATTCTCCTTCGTCTTTCTTCTTCAAAATGTTAAAAGTCAAAACTCTGTTATTGTCAGAAAGGGTCATGTTGTCAGTCAGGGTCAGTTTGGAGCCATCCTTCATCCAGTTTCTTGTAAAGACTGAGCCAGAAGCCTCACAGGTTAAGCTGACAGAAGTCCCCACAGCTGGCAGGTTTGTTGAAGATTTAAGCAAGATTGAAGCACCTGATATTTTCTCTGTTTGCCAAGAGACAGATTTTTAAGAAAGAAAATGCACATACAATTCTTTACATACAGGTTAGAAACTAACAGATGAAAGACAGGTTTATCTGCTTGCTGGTGATGCTGACAAGACAGAACAAGACTGTGTGATCCTGTGTCAAAACATGTAAAGCTGAGTATTGCTAAATATTATTACTCTTTATCGTTACATCCTGATGATATGGTTCTTTAGCTTAACTATGTTGTAGCAATGATGACTGGCAATGCTCTGAGACGTCAGAAATGAACTAAAGGCTTTTTAACGTTTTTGGTGGCTTACACAAAATGTTGTAATGTTAGGCTACTCGCGTATAGCTCAATGTATTTTGTTTGTGTTGTAAATTCTTCGTTCTACCCGAGTTTCTTTTCCTACGAGCTATTTATCTCTTCTGCATGAGAAAAAATATCAGAAGTTTTCTCCTTTCATTTTTCCCCCACAAATGTTTTTTTTAAATATATGAAAGTATTATCTGAGCAAAGTAGTTGCAGAGAATGCGTAAATCATACATTTTTAACAGTAAATCAGACTTACCCAGCACAGTGATGGTTGAAGGCTGAGATGTTTGAGATCTCAGAGTTTTGTTGTTAAAGGCCTGACATCTGTAGTTTCCACTCTGACTCATATGAACATTCATCAGTCTGAGCTCTGATCCAGTATCAGGCAGCTGATCTCCATTCAGAAACCAGTTAAACTGGGCAGGAGGTCTGGATCCAACTGAGCAGGTGAGGCTGATGTCTGACCCCACAGCAAAGTATCCTTGTGATGTAGATAAGATCAAATTTATATTTTCTGGGCCATCTAAATGTAGAAGGAACAGAGAAAATTTTTATTGTATAAAAAATGTATAAGTATATTACATTCATTTTTCCTTTGTTAAAGGAAATTATTTAACACAACTACATGACTCCACATTAGGTTACCAGAAAAAAACAAACACCTTATCCATCCATCTTTTTATTTGCTTATCAGACACATCTAATATTCTGAAATCTTAAATGATATCACACTAACATCTATGATGTTTGTGTGCAGATGTTTTCAGATAAATTACTGAGCATTTACTTTAGTAACTCACAGCTGATGGAGAGGTTTACTGGATCACTGGTACCAAAACTGACAGGATTGGACACATTACACCTGAATGGTCCCTGGTCAAAGCGGGTCACATTGATTATAGTCAGATTAGAGTCTCCATCAGTGAGCTGAACTCTGTCACTTGCTGTAACCTCAGAGCTGCCGTTCAACCAGAGGAAAGAGAGAGAGGATCCAGAGGCAGAGCAGGACAGAGAGACAGAACCACTGAACTCAACCAAGTCTGTGCTGCTGGAAGTTACCAACACATTGGAGACTTTCTCTGTGAAAGAAAATAAAATAGTTTCATTGTTGGCATCAACAATAGAAAATAAGCATTAAAGTGATTAAAATCTGACTCCAGCTAAACCATGTCAAGACAAGGAGTATATACTATAAAAACCAACCGAAAAAGACAGAATAGCAATAATAAAATTATCATTAAAACATTTAAAGAAGTACTGTCAAAACCTTGAAATACTTTCATTCTCATAATTTAAATATCTACTAGCTTTAAGTGACTATTCTGAACAGAGTAAATTAGACAAATGGAGTCCTCAGACTAATCTTTACAATATGCTGGTCAATACTACATTTAAATAAGCCATTCAGTTTCTTACAGCCACTTTGTAAAGTTTGTAATATCACAATCTGAATAATATCACAAATTATTGCAAGAATGCAGAACAACACATAACAAAAATGTACTAATAATTCCAGGTATTTTTGCACGTTTAATATAATGTAAACTTGTTTAAATATTGCAGAAACAATTACACTGTTGGATTTCAAGATCTGCTCACCGTGTATCTCCAAAGTTGTACGTCCAGCATGGTTTATGCCATCAGCTTGTATAATGCTAACACTGTATTCTCCAATGTCATTCAGAGTCAGACTCCTGAGCTCCAGAGACCCAGTAGATGGGAAGAAGGTGATCCTACCTTCATACTCTGGTCCAGTATTGTTTGCTAAGTTACTTGAGATGATTATAAGCTTAGAGAGATTTAACTTCCAGTCCACAGTTAGAAACTGTGTTTCTGTTGGAGTCAGTGTTGTGGTGAACATCACCTTTTCTCCTACAGCTGCATTCAGTGGACCATCAGGCAACACACCAGCTCCTTCAGTGAAAACTGCAGGAGACAAATAGAAAAGTACATAAAACATATGTCAGTCAAACAAATAAAACAATTGTGGAATAAATGCAATGAAATACAGCAAAGCTGCGGAGTTCACCTTATTTTCATTAGAGGTTGAGCTTTTCCAGATAATACCGCACATATTTCTGATCGAGTTTCAGGAACTCACACAGTAAACGTGTGGTTATTAAAACAGTTAACCAGCTGTTGCTTTCAGTGAATTGCTGCTGTTCTAAGTCTTTGGCAAACATCCAAAGGAAAATATAACCTTTTGTAAAGAGACAATAAGTTCTACTGAACATCATAATTTTTGAGACTTACCTGCAAATGCCACTAAGACAATAAGAAGCTGTAGTAACAAAGCCATTAATTAAATATCTGTGAAGAGTGCAGCTAGGAATGTTCAACTATCAAACTGACCACGAACCTACTGACTCAATATGGTAAATGAAACTCTACTTAACCCTTTAAACCCTTAAGTATTAACAAGGTGCAGTGTCAGTTTCACATGCAAGTAGAGTCATAGACTTTTTTATAAGCTGATCCACTAGAAAACTTGCACGATGCCTCCCTCATGTGGTGTAACTGTGTTAGTGCAAGATATAAACTTTTTGAAGTTAATATAAAGATGTTGACGTGGAGTCACAGGATGTTTTTCCGAGTAATACAATTACTGTATGTGATCAGCACTTAATAACGGCCCAGCAGACTGTTACTGTTGTTCGCAGAATCCCAGATGAGCCATCAGGCTTTTCTGAAATGCTTATCCAACTAAGAGTCACACACATAAGAGGCTCAAAAGTGTAATAATCTAAGTTGTGATATGACAGATAAACAAAAACAAGACACTATCACAGAAGATGAGATCAGAAACTGTATTTGATGACTGACACTTTAAAGACCTTGTACATGAGCAGAAGGATTTTAAATTTGATTCTGGATTTAACAGGGAGCCAGTGAAAGGAAGCCAATATAGGTGAAATATGCTCTCTCTTTCCTAGTCCCTGTTGGTACTCTCACTGCAGCATTTTGGATAAACTGAACGTTGTTCTGGGAGTTCTGAGGACATCTTGACAATAACAAGTTACACTAGTTCAGACTAGAAGTAATAAATAAAAATTCTAAATAAAAATACAAAGCTGCCTCTGGCTGCATCAGCTACAGAGGCCTGGCTAGCTATGGGTTGTTTTTTTTTTTTAAATACTCTATAGAGTATTTAAAAGTAGAACGGGAGGGAGAGCCTTCAGCTTTCAGGCTCCTCTTCTATAGAACCAGCTTCCATAGAAGGGATTTGTTTACTTTTAAGATTAGGCTTAAAACTTTCCTTTTTGCTAAAGCATATAGTTAGGGCTGGATCAGGTTATCCAGAATCCTCCCTTAGTTATGCTGCAATAGGTTCAGGCTTCTAGGGGATTCCTATGATGCATTGAGTATTTCTTCTTCAGTCACCTTTCTTACTGACTATGTGTTAATAGACCTCTCTGCACTGAATCATTACTGGTTATTAATCTCTGGCTCTCTTCCACAGCATGTCTTTTATCCTGTCTTCCTTTTCTCACCCCAACCAGTCACAGCAGATTGCCACCCCTCTCTAAGCTTGGTTCTGCTGGAGGTTTCTTCCTTCCCACTGTCGCCAAGGTGCTTGCTTAAAGGGGTCATATGAGTGTTGGGGTTTACTGTAGGGTCTACCTTATAATATAAAGCGTCTTGAGGCTACTGTATAAATAAAATTGAGTAAAATTGAATTGAATTGAACTGAATTGAATTGAAGTTTTTATAAGGATTGTGGCTCAGAGTTTAAGTATACCATCAGTCTACAAACTGACTTCTTATCAAACTGATCCATGTTATCTGAGCAGGAAAAACGTATTCCTGTGTGCAATTTTCAGGTTACACATAGTTAAACATGAACTAGAAGTATTCAACAGATATATCAAAGACTGCAATATAATGTTATTCAAACAAATTATTTGAGGACATATTAAAAGTAAAAATTAGGAAGTAAAACTTTAAAGTAATATGAGCAGACAGAGTTTTTTCTGCTTCATCGAGCACTGAAAGCTCACCTGAGATGGAACCGAAAATGAAGAAGTATATCAGAAGTATATCAGAAAATGTTTCCATTTCTAAAGCAGTCCTTCACTCTTTGCCTTTCCCTTTGCTGATACCAGTACATGAATGTTCATTCAGTATATAGTGTCATAAGGAAGTAATGTTGTTATTCTGAAAGGTTAAACTTCCTGAACTTGTTAATCATTAACATAGCTTTCTACCAAATGTTTGTTGTTTGCTTCTGTACTGTAACAGCAGTCCAATATGGAGGTGTCACTTGGAAGAATTCAACATGATTTATTGTCAGACAGAATTTGCAAGAATGAAATCTATTTGCCAATTAGGCTCCAATGACCCATCATGGCAGAACAGAATCCCAGTAGTGATAGAATTCAAGACAGAGTCTAGACGCTGTTCGTGGTGAAGATCAACCAATATCATGGCAAAAAATACAATAGACACGCCGGTGCGCTGTGTCCATTCATGCTATGCCTCTTGTTGAGAACAATAGATTAATGAATATACATTAGAGTTAAAGAGACTATAGTTTGGGATTGCATGTAATATTGCAATATGGCAATTACTGTGTGAAATAATACAAGTAGAGGAGATTCCTGGAATTGGAACAAAGAACTGGGTTGCAGAACAGCCAACCCCCACCACCAGGACAGGAAGCCACAGGTACAAGCCTGGGGGAGGACAACCCCAGGGTGAAGCGCAGTGAGAGTAGTGGAAGACTACTGAGGAAGGCTGCCAAAGGGCAACACCCCCCCTTACTCTATAAAGGTGTGTGAGGAATAGGGCTGCCACAAACGATTATTTTGATAGTCGACTAGTCACCGATTATTTTTGCGATTAGTCGACTAATCAGATCATGCATCCATTGGACGTACAACGTACAGCTTATTGCACCAGCATGCATCTGCTCTTATATAACTATCATTAGCTTAAAGATTTAAGTGTTTAAGGTATGTGCTAACTAAAAATAAAGACAAGATGATAGTTTATTGAATTTAAATGAAATTTGCAGATTGTTTCAGTGCAGTTTAATAAATGCAGCTGTCTGCTCCTTGCTATCTAAAATATAACAGGACACCGGAGTATATTCTCAAGCATCTCACACTTCTGATAATCAGTTGTCTGCTTGACATTTATTCAGCTGTGTAAAAACCAGGGGCGATTCTAGGATCAGAGCTTTGGGGGTGCTGAGCACCCAGAGAGCTGCCCAGCCAGACAAGATAAACTTTACACGTCACAATGAGACTTCTTCCCTGTCTCTGTTAGTCCCCGCATCCTTAAATGTCTCCAGTTGTCCCAAGTTCTCTCTGACTGTCTCCTTGGTGCATTTAAACCCCTGCATCCTCCCTGTCCTCATCGTCTGTTGTCTTCGTCTCCGTTATGAGTCATCATAATTTTACCATCTCTGTGCAAGTCTGCAAATTTCTTTCTTAAATCATGAGATTCTTAAATTCATCAAGTCTCTCTGTGCCTGGGTCCTCGTCACAAAACATGACATCACTGTTTTGTGCATTTTAACACAATTTAATCCCCACATTTGAGAAAGAAAGGCAAAACACTTTTTTGAAAAGTCTGTAACAAAACCATCAAATCTGATAAAGGTTATTTAAATGCTGCAAAAGAAGAATGGATTGGAATAAAAAAAAATACTTATCCTAACCTTAATTACTGGGGGAGAATAATGAATGATGCTCATGGTAAAAAGTAAACTGACTGCATTTTTTGGACAGAGATTCACTTTTAATGTGTATGTATAATATAATACAGATGCATAAAAATACACTCCCAAAACTGAATAAATTGTTACAAATAAATTATTACAAAATATTAATAAAAACTATAAAAATGGAGGCAACTTTGCCTGTGGTAGAATGTATACAATGTATGAAAAAATCTTTAGTGCAGATACTAATTTTACTAATTTAATAAGACTAATTTTGTGTTGTAAGATTTATGAGTTTCATGCTTTCATAGTGGTACTTGGGAGAGCTTGACATTTTTTATCAGGTGGTACACACTGTAAAAAGTTTGAGAAACACTGATAAGCGTATGTGTGCTTTTGGAAAACATTTAAAGCTGCAGTACAGAATCTTTGAAACAAGCTTAAAACATTTTTAGAATATAAACAGAGCACTCTGCTTCTCTTTACAGCTCCTCACTCCACCAGGGCTGTTTGGCACTTTCTGATAGTGTGCAAATGTGATGTACGTACTGCAGCAGTCATACAGACAACTGGACGGTCCAAAAGTTGGCCTACCTATTACTGGCTGAGGTTTTAGTAGAGTTGTGGCTGAACCACATAAAAATATATCATTAATTTTAATCTCCCCAATAAATGATAATGTTATGTTGGAATGTTGTTAAAGAGGGTCAAAAATGTTTCAACCCAGTTTGTTTTGCAGATTCTGTACAGCAGCTTTAATATAGTGAGAACACAACTTCCAGATTGTGTGAGTAAAATCAGGTTTTTATTCTCTTTGTCAGTTTAATAGTTTCTGTTGTGCCTGTCACTGTTTCCTGTCTGTTTTCTTACCTGGTTCTTCCTGACCTTGCCCTTTCTCCTCACATTCCCCTCTTTCCTCTCTCCTTCTTTGGACTGACAGTCATACAGAAATAGATTGTATTCAATTAGATGAAAAATTACATTAATATGAAAAAATACTGTTAAGATCACTAACAAAAAGTCCTCTCTGTCTACTTTCAACCAAAAGACAAATAACCAAACCACATGAACATCTAATAAAAGATATAAATATTGAAACGCTGATCCAACATTATTCTTGATTGACGGATCATTTGATTTTACACTTTTACCTGAATGTGGTTCCTTTTTTGAAAAAACTTCCTTATATCCATTATGAACCTGGCTGTCTCTCTGTACACACACACACACACACACACACACACACACACACACACACACACACACACACACACACACACACACAACAGGAGTTATAAGGTTAATGGGCATTCAGTCAGTTAGCTAGTCCATTTCAAACAGGACAGTGGTAACAACAGTAGGCTATGGACAATTTTAAGTTTTAGATTTTAAATTGGCTATATACATTTCAATGGGAGCAACAGGACTGTCAAATGTTGCTGATTCTACTACAGAGTAGGACGGATTGTAGGGTAGCAAACCTCGTCAGAAAACATGTTTTCAACACTGCAGGTTACCTGGTGTAATGTTTTTCAGCTAAAAAGAAACATGGTCTGACTCCTACCTAACTATATAAAGAGTAACTGAAGGTTAAATGCAGCTGATATGTCCTGTTTTAAGCCAGGCACTCACACCTCCCCTCTGCTGCGTCTCAGCCACTATCGCTCTGGCAGCAACAGCACTAGAGCCAGAGCAGGGGAGAGATGGAACTAACCATTTTGGGAGGGGGGGTATCTATACTTTTGCTGTTAAAATATTACGTCTCAACCAAGTACTGTATGGTTTTTATATTTTTAGCAGTGTTTCACACAAACAGCAAATATTGTCCAAAAAAAGGAAGAAATCTTTGGGGGTGCGTTGATTCATTTTGGGGGTGCTTCAACCCCCAAAAATGGGCTAAAATCGTCCCTGGTAAAAACTATAACTTTAATCTTAGCCAAACCGATTTACTCAGGAACAAATAAAATACTGAAAAAAGCGAAACAATAACATTTTTAAGTTATCTAAGTGACTTATATATCATGTTTAACCTGAGTAGCGAAAGACGGCGGTGGGTTTGAAAACGATTTGCCGGGAGTCCGGTGTTCTCACCGGCTCTAGTGAGCCTTGAACCCTGGCTAGCTATCGAGCTGGTGGGCAACTATGGGCTCAAAATGTGGTCATAAATATTTTGTACTTGTAAAAAAGATTTGTATGTGTAAAAAAGATTTGTGTGTGCGTAAAAAAGATTTGCATGTGTAAAAAAGATTTGTGTGTGGGTTGTTAGATTTTGTATTGTTGATTGTCATGCATGTGTAAAAAAGATTTGTGTGTGCGTAAAAAAAGATTTGTATGTGTAAAAAAGATTTGTGTGTGGACTTAGAAAAAAAGACCCCTGCAAGTTACAAGTGCGAATTTTGACCCTATTTTTCTTCCTTTCATCTGATTGGTCAATGTCATGTCAATCACAAATGTAACAATCCAATCAGAGAACAGATGGGTTTGGCTATCGGAGGGGCGCTTTTTTTGAACTGCAGGTCTTTGAAGGGAATAAATGCCCTTTTACATGCCAACTCAGCGTTTTCCTTCATCACCACGAAGGAAAACAGTCTGTGGTCGTCCGAGTTTGGTGATTTTTGTGTCACAGGTCTACGTGTTTAATACAGGGACTTCCACAGCCTTTTCAACAGCGCTGCGGACCGCGGGGTGGGGGCGGGCAGTGTTTTGGAAATGACAGTCTTCATTACAAAGCTTTCTTCGTTATGAATTAGCATACATGTTTTTATTGAACATTTGAAGAACTAGCAAAAAAAACAGAAACTCTTGTAGAGGACATAAAGTCAGAGATAGAAAAGACAAGGAGCAGGTGCATCTAGTACAGGTAGAGCTGCTGCAAAAACCCACAGAGCCCAGCAGCCAGCGTAACAAATTCTGGATCCTTTGCTTTTAGTTAGCAGTTAGCATTAGCAGCACATCCTGCGTCCGATGTGAAAGATAAGATAAGATAAGAGATAAGATAGAACTTTATTGATCCCTCGGGTGGGTTCCTCTGGGAAATTCGGTTTCCAAAAGCACAGCACCGACAGAAGTTACAGTAACAGAATGTTATATATATATATATATATATATATATATATATATATATATATATATATATATATATATATATATATATATATATATATATATATATACACACACACACACACACACACACACACACACACACACACACACACACACACACAAAGGAGTTTTATGCTGCGCACTGTGACTCACAGCAATGGTCCTGGGTCAGCCCTGACTTTGTGTTAAACTAATCCTAAAGTAATAATGGTATTTCTAACCACTGATATACCACAACTTTTTCCTTTCAACAGCTACTGAAAGTTAGGGGACCTAGCTGCTATCGATTATTTATATAGAGATCCTCCAGCTTCAAACTGTATCATTTCATTTCATTTCATTTAAGTATTTATTGTCATTGTCACCCTTCAAGGACCTGCAGTTCAAAAAAAGCGCCCCTCCGACAGCCAAACCCATCTGTTCTCTGATTGGATTGTTACATTTGTGATTGACATGACATTGACCAATCAGATGAAAGGAAGAAAAATAGGGTCAAAATTCGCACTTGTAACTTGCAGGGGTTTTTTTCTAAGTCAACACACAAATCTTTTTTACGCACACACAAATTCTTTTTACACATACAAATCTTTTTTTACACATACAAATCTTTTTTACGCACACACAAATCTTTTTACACACACACAAATCTTTTTTACACATACAAATCTTTTTTACAAGTACAAAATATTTATGACCACATTTTGAGCCCATAGGCAACAGACGTTTCCAAAAATGTAGGGGGGCTTTTGAAAATATGTGGTGTCTTGATGAACTGAGCAGATATTTGAGGTTTACACAGCTACATTCTCGCCTGAAAATATGTTAAACGTTTATTTTGTGACCCAGTAAGAATAATAAGAGTAATATTAAAACTAACTAGCGGCCGCCATTGTTGGAAACTGAGCAGGGCCACGCAGTGTTGCCAACTCCTCAGTAAGGAAAATCGCTATTGCTAGAAGTAGCTAAATGACGTCATCGCCTAATTTGCGTTGTTGGAGAGAGAAATAACATCGTAGAAGAGACATAAAGTGAGTAAAAAACGTCCTAAATGCATTTCGTTTATTTAGAACAACAAATTAAATTTCTTTTAGCATTTTTTTTTAACTTCTCAAGTACAGCCCTGCTCCTTTATCCGGGCTGACCCAAAATAGGCACTCTGGTGGAATTACTTTGTGTGTGTGTGTGTGTGTGATTAAAAGTAGTTTTAAACCTTGTGATCCACAAAACAGCATAAGAGTAAAAGAAGAACTGACTGCGTTACAGTCAGTGCGGGAGCAGCGGCTTCGCTCATGCGCGATTCATTTGCAATTTGGACACATACAGTGGGGCAAAAAAGTATTTAGTCAGCCACCGATTGTGCAAGTTCCCCCACCTAAAATGATGACAGAGGTCAGTAATTTGCACCAGAGGTACACTTCAACTGTGAGAGACAGAATGTGAAAAAAAAAATCCATGAATTCACATGGTAGGATTTGTAAAGAATTTATTCGTAAATTAGGGTGGAAAATAAGTATTTGGTCACCTCAAACAAGGAAAATCTCTGGCTCTCACAGACCTGTAACGTCCTCTGTAAGAAGCTTTTCTGTCCCCCACTCGTTACCTGTATGAATGGCACCTGTTTGAACTCATCATCTGTATAAAAGACACCTGTCCACAGCCTCAAACAGTCAGACTCCAAACTCCGCCATGGCCAAGACCAAAGAGCTTTCGAAGGACACCAGGAAAAGTATTGTAGACCTGCACCAGACTGGGAAGAGTGAATCTACAATAGGCAAGCAGCTTGGTGTGAAAAAATCAACTGTGGGAGCAATCATCAGAAAATGGAAGACATACAATACCACTGATAATCTCCCACGATCTGGGGCTCCACGCAAGATCTTATCCCGTGGGGTCAAAATGATCATGAGAACGGTGAGCAAAGATCCCAGAACCACACGGGGGGACCTGGTGAATGACCTGCAGAGAGCTGGGACCAAAGTAACAAAGGTCACCATCAGTAACACACTACAACGGCAGGGAATCAAATCCCGCAGTGCCAGACGTGTTCCGCTGCTGAAGCCAGTGCATGTCCAGGCCCGTCTGAAGTTTGCCAGAGAGCACATGGATGATACAGCAGAGGATTGGGAGAATGTCATGTGGTCAGATGAAACCAAAGTAGAACTTTTTGGTATAAACTCAACTCGTCGTGTTTGGAGGAAGAAGAATACTGAGTTGCATCCCAAGAACACCATACCTACTGTGAAGCATGGGGGTGGAAACATCATGCTATGGGGCTGTTTTTCTGCCAAGGGGACAGGACGACTGATCCGTGTTAAGGACAGAATGAATGGGGCCATGTATCGTGAGATTTTGAGCCAAAACCTCCTTCCATCAGTGAGAACTTTGAAGATGAAACGAGGCTGGGTCTTCCAACATGACAATGATCCAAAACACACCGCCCGGGCAACAAAGGAGTGGCTCCGTAAGAAGCATTTGAAAGTCCTGGAGTAGCCTAGCCAGTCTCCAGACCTCAACCCCATAGAAAATCTGTGGCGGGAGTTGAAAGTCCGTGTTGCTCTGCGACAGCCCCAAAACATCACTGCTCTCGAGAAGATCTGCATGGAGGAATGGGCCAAAATACCAGCTACTGTGTGTGCAAACCTGGTAAAGACCTATAGTAAACGTTTGACCTCTGTTATTGCCAACAAAGGTTATGTTACAAAGTATTGAGTTGTATTTTTGTTATTGACCAAATACTTATTTTCCACCCTGATTTACGAATAAATTCTTTACAAATCCTACCATGTGAATTCATGGATTTTTTTTTCACATTCTGTCTCTCACAGTTGAAGTGTACCTCTGGTGCAAATTACTGACCTCTGTCATCATTTTAAGCGGGGGAACTTGCACAATCGGTGGCTGACTAAATACTTTTTTACCCCACTGTAGGTGTGAACATCTTCTGCCCTGATAGCAGCTGGGGGAGGACTATCCTCCGCCTGTGAGCGCTTTGGCACGGGCGAGGTGCCCATTCCAGCATCCGCTGCTTGATAAGAGTAGGAGCAATACGTGCTTTCACGTCAAAAAGTCGTCATAAATAAGGCTCCAATAACACCAGAAAAAGTCGCTAAGAGAGTCTGAAAACTTGCTAAATATAACGAAAAAGTCGCTAACTTGGCAACACAGCGACAACCACGATGGGCCGCTATGAATTCTGGGACACAGCTTCTTCTTCTTGGGGGTTTAACGGCAGCTGGCATCCTTGTACATGCAGTGCTGCCATCTTCTGTTTCAGTCAGTTATTACACTCTTAAATCCTACTACTTATTCCTGCGTGTTTTGGGATCTTACAAAGCTTCAAACGACGCGTCGACTATTGAATTAGCACCCACAGGCAGCTAATGGGTGCTAAGCTAAGCAGGCACACATCACATACTTACTTCGATCATTAACGCACACTTCTCAAGGAATGACCAACTCTCTGCAGGTAATCTGGAGCAGTAAAGCTCAAGTGCCGTGACCACGTTCCTCCCTCCCCATTGTCTCTGGCATACAAAGCGGTGGGGTGACCTCTACTTTCATTTATCTGTGTAGCCAATTTAATTAAAAACTTTTCCATAACATTTTGTTTCATAGTGTAATCTTCACATCCTTTACCTAAAGCAGACTCTCTGTTGATTCATCTGCTAATTATATTCACAGTATTCATTCACTGTCTTTAGGGATTAACTTGCTCAGGATAGCTCAACGCACTAATACAATGGCCTCTTCACCAGTCCCTCCTGTACTTTCTTGCTCAGTGTGTCAGATGTTTAGTTACTCCTCAAACCCTTTAGTGATAACTATACTTGTAATAAATGTTTAGAGTCTGGAGGCTAGGATCACTGAATTGGAGACCCAGCTCCGCTCCCTTGAAAAACCCATAGCTAGCCAGGCCTCTGTAGCTGATGCAGCCAGAGGCAGCTTTGTATTTTTATTTAGAATTTTTATTTATTACTTCTAGTCTGAACTAGTGTAACTTGTTATTGTCAAGATGTCCTCAGAACTCCCAGAACAACGTTCAGTTTATCCAAAATGCTGCAGTGAGAGTACCAACAGGGACTAGGAAAGAGAGAGCATATTTCACCTATATTGGCTTCCTTTCACTGGCTCCCTGTTAAATCCAGAATCAAATTTAAAATCCTTCTGCTCATGTACAAGGTCTTTAAAGTGTCAGTTGTGAAATAATGTTTCTGATCTCGTCTTCTGTAATAGTGTCTTGTTTTTGTTTCTCTGTCATATCACAACTTAGATTATTACACTTTTGAGCCTCTTATGTGTGTGACTCTTAGTTGGATAAGCATTTCAGAAAAGCCTGATGGCTCATCTGGGATTCTGCGAACAACAGTAACAGTCTGCTGGGCCGTTATTAAGTGCTGATCACATACAGTAATTGTATTACTCGGAAAAACATCCTGTGACTCCACGTCAACATCTTTATATTAACTTCAAAAAGTTTATATCTTGCACTAACACAGTTACACCACATGAGGGAGGCATCGTGCAAGTTTTCTAGTGGATCAGCTTATAAAAAAGTCTATGACTCTACTTGCATGTGAAACTGACACTGCACCTTGTTAATACTTAAGGGTTTAAAGGGTTAAGTAGAGTTTCATTTACCATATTGAGTCAGTAGGTTCGTGGTCAGTTTGATAGTTGAACATTCCTAGCTGCACTCTTCACAGATATTTAATTAATGGCTTTGTTACTACAGCTTCTTATTGTCTTAGTGGCATTTGCAGGTAAGTCTCAAAAATTATGATGTTCAGTAGAACTTATTGTCTCTTTACAAAAGGTTATATTTTCCTTTGGATGTTTGCCAAAGACTTAGAGCAGCAGCAATTCACTGAAAGCAACAGCTGGTTAACTGTTTTAATAACCACACGTTTACTGTGTGAGTTCCTGAAACTCGATCAGAAATATGTGCGGTATTATCTGGAAAAGCTCAACCTCTAATGAAAATAAGGTGAACTCCGCAGCTTTGCTGTATTTCATTGCATTTATTCCACAATTGTTTTATTTGTTTGACTGACATATGTTTTATGTATTTTTCTATTTGTCTCCTGCAGTTTTCACTGAAGGAGCTGGTGTGTTGCCTGATGGTCCACTGAATGCAGCTGTAGGAGAAAAGGTGATGTTCACTACAACACTGACTCCAACAGAAACACAGTTTCTAGTTGTGGACTGGAAGTTAAATCTCTCTAAGCTTATAATCATCTCAACTAACTTAGCAAACAATACTGGACCAGAGTATGAAGGTAGGATCACCCTCTTCCCATCTACTGGGTCTCTGGAGCTCAGGAGTCTCACTCTGAATGACATTGGAGAATACAGTGTTAGCATTACACAAGCTAATGGCACAAACCATGTTGGACATACAACTTTGGAGATACACGGTGAGCAGATATTGAAATCCAACAGTGTAATTTTTTTCTGCAATATTTAAACAAGTTTACATTATATTAAACGTGCAAAAATACCTGGAATTATTAGTACATTTTTGTTATGTGTTGTTCTGCTTTCTTGCAATAATTTGTGATATTATTCAGATTGTGATATTACAAACTTTACAAAGTGGCTGTAAGAAACTGAATGGCTTATTTAAATGTAGTATTGACCAGCATATTGTAAAGATTAGTCTGAGGACTCCATTTGTCTAATTTACTCTGTGCAGAATAGTCACTTAAAGGCAGCAGATATTTAAATTATGAGAATGAAAGTATTTTAAG
This sequence comes from Diplotaxodon limnothrissa, assembly GCF_057381915.1. Taxonomy (NCBI): domain Eukaryota; kingdom Metazoa; phylum Chordata; class Actinopteri; order Cichliformes; family Cichlidae; genus Diplotaxodon; species Diplotaxodon limnothrissa. The sequence goes on along the minus strand of NC_140606.1, from coordinate 24,782,046 downwards.
GTTTTGACAGTACTTCTTTAAATGTTTTAATGATAATTTTATTATTGCTATTCTGTCTTTTTCGGTTGGTTTTTATAGTATATACTCCTTGTCTTGACATGGTTTAGCTGGAGTCAGATTTTAATCACTTTAATGCTTATTTTCTATTGTTGATCCCAACAATGAAACTATTTTATTTTCTTTCACAGAGAAAGTCTCCAATGTGTTGGTAACTTCCAGCAGCACAGACTTGGTTGAGTTCAGTGCTTCTGTCTCTCTGTCCTGCTCTGCCTCTGGATCCTCTCTCTCTTTCCTCTGGTTGAACGGCAGCTCTGAGGTTACAGCAAGTGACAGAGTTCAGCTCACTGATGGAGACTCTAATCTGACTATAATCAATGTGACCCGCTTTGACCAGGGACCATTCAGGTGTAATGTGTCCAATCCTGTCAGTTTTGGTACCAGTGATCCAGTAAACCTCTCCATCAGCTGTGAGTTACTAAAGAAAATGCTCAGTCTGAAAACGTCTGCATCAGAGTTTTTTTCTGGTGACATGATGTGGAGTAATGTAGCTGTGTTAAATAATTTTACAAGTACACAAGAAAAACTGAATGTAATATACTTATACATTTTTTATACAATAAAAATTTTCTCTGTTCCTTCTATATTTAGATGGTCCAGAAAATATAAATTTGATATTATTTCCATCACAAGAATACTTTGCTGTGGGGTCAGACATCAGCCTCACCTGCTCAGTTGGATCCAGACCTCCTGCCCAGTTCAAGTGGTTTCTGAATGGAGATCAGCTGCCTGATATTGGATCAGATCTCAGACTGATGAACATTCAGATGAACCAGAGTGGAAACTACAGCTGCCAGGCCTTTAACAGCAAAACTCTGAGATATCAAGCATCTCAGCCTTCAGCCATCACTGTACTGGGTAAGTCTGTTTTTAAATAATTTATTATTTAAAATTTTATGATTCAAATTCATATTTCTCAAATTTTCTATACTCAGATAATACTTTCATATATATATATATATATATATATATATATATATATATATATATATATATATATATATATATATATATATACATACATACATACATACATACATACATTTGTGGAGAAAATAAAATACAAAAATCCAGTTTTTAAACACGAATGGTCTCTCAGATACTTTTGACTTTGGACATTTTTCCTTACGCAGAAGAGAAATGAAGCTGATAGAGAAAGCTTAAACAGAATGAAGATTTTAAAATACAGGCAAAGAAGTACCCTTTAAAAGAAAGAGTAATGCTTGTTGTTTGTTGACCATGTGGCTGTTATGATAACAAGGTTGGTTAGAATCTTATATTGTGAACTATAATGAGAAGCCTAACATCACTGGATGTTTTCATAGATTCTCTTTGTTTGAGTTTGTAAAGTATGAAAGTCTCCTTTCAAGATGGAAGGAAGGGATTTTATTTAGGCTATTTTGTAGAAACGATAAAGTGATGCACAAATAAACTATTAAGCACTTCACCGTAAAACAAATTTGAACACATTTTCACTGTAGGACAAGTCCACATTAACTGTGATGATTTTACTATTTCATGTAAAGGTGGACGTTTGCCTATCAATTAACAAGTCAAGTAAGCTACTGACTTAAGAATTGGGGAAAGTGGCATTTTGTTGAGTTAACTTTGTGATTCAGGATTTTACAATTGTTGCTAAAACAGCAAAGCTAAAGTATCAACATGTTTATCGTAAATAATGACAGTTTGTTTGTTGTTTGAGTTGCCCTTCATAGCTCCCTGCTCATAATATGTTGACAGTTTGGGAATCATAAGTTGACCATATGGTGGCTAGTGGTCTTCAGTTTGAATAAATATTACCATAAAATGTAATAGAACCCTGTAACTGACTAGCGACCTGACCAGGGTTTACCCCCTTTAACCCTATGACAGCTAATATAGGCTACAGTCCCCCCTGTAACGCTGAACCAGATACCGTATTTTTCGGATTATAAGGCACACTTAAAATCCTTTAATTTTCTCAAAAATCGACAGTGCGCCTTGGGTATGAATTCTGGTTGTGCTGACTGACTTCGAACCGATTTTATGTGGTACATGGCTCTTAAAAATCTGTCAAAAAATGTTTTACTACAACTTTGGTAAGCTATGAAGCCGCACTGCTTGATAGATTGTCGGAGTTTTACAGCTACCATAGTCAGGAGCCTCCCCGAGAAATCTGGGTCCAAAACTCCATCCACTTCAGGTCCCAAAGTCAAACGAACACTGTGGCATCACTGAGAGTTTAAAACTGTCTAAATTCTTTCATCTTTAATAAAATGATCAGCGTTGCTGCTTTACCCGGTGTAACAATTAAGTTTAACATCCAGGCATCTATGAAAACAGAATTTATGAAATTTATGAGTTACAAGTTAGCAGGAAGTTAGCTCGCTAGTTTTCACCTAATCATGATGTACCATGTTCTGACTCAGGGATTTCTGAAAAATTAAAACGTACAGCTCTGCCATCGCTTCCAACATAAATGAAGACAGAAAACTAAACAACAGTGACTTTTGTAGGGTTACTGAAGTTGGACTAGCTGGTATATAAAGATGTGCTACGTGATCGCTAGCGACACAGCTATGTTAGCATAATATAAACACAGTGACGTTGGAGGATGAACGCTAACTTTTTTCCACTCGATAAATGTTAACGTGAGGGTTTCCGATGGTTAGGGACAAATGCAATCGCATGGCAGGATGCTGTAAATGGACCAAACTCCAGTCAGGAGAACAACGGAGATAATCCAGCAACAATATGAGGTTAGTCATTAATATACTGCAACAACATGAAAATAGTGCAGCTGTGAGATAATTCAACATTAATGAATCAATGGTACGGAAGTGGAGGAAGCAAGAAGAATGAGTTGAGTAAAGTTTGACTTATCTGACTGTTTTGTTTTGCTTAGTGCACCTTATAGTCCGGTGCGCCTTATGCATGAAAACAGACCCGTTCATCGTCAGTGCGCTTTATAATCCAGTGCGCCTTGTGGTCTGAAAAATACGGTAAGTGAAAGAGAATGGATGGATTGATAATTTGTTTTTGGCTTGTATGTGAATTTGGTTTTTAATTGTGTGAACCATAGATTCCATGGAATCTGATCTTTTCACAGGTCCCAAAGTAAATCAAAGATTTGATTTACTTTCATGGTATTACTGCTAGTCCTCTTCGTCCCATATGAGACATAGGGATGTCCATGGTCTGTCATCTTGCTATGCTGCACTGCGTGGAGGGCCATGGGTACCAAAATGAATTAAATAAGTACACAATTAAATAATTAATTAAATTATTTATTAATTATTTAAAATCTGAGTTATTTAATTAATTAAATATATACATGATTAGTTAAACTTCCATTCATTTCATTTATAACATTTAATAAATTATTTATTTATGTATTTCGTATTTTAATTTAGTTTAGTTTATTTATTTATATAGCACTTTTAATTACAACAGTGGTGCTGACTAAAGTGCTGTGCAAACATACAAATTTTATAATAAAATAACACAATAAAATAACAATATCAATTAACATCAATGCCAAATAGCTAATAACAAATAAATAAGTAAATAACTCTCATGAAGTATTAAAAGACAGTGAGTAGTGTTTTAAGATAGGATTTAAAAAGATTGAGGGTAGGAGCCTGTCTGATTTGGAGAGGCAAATCATTCCATAATTTAGGCACCACGACCGCAAACGCATGATCACCTCTAAGAACCAGCGTCGATCTTGTGTGGCCAAGAGCAAAAGATCACCCGATTTAAGAGCTCTAGGGGGCATATAAGGCTGCAGTAGGTCTGACACATACCCTGGGGCCTGTCCATTCCGCACTTTATAAGTCACCAATAAGATTTTATAGTTGATTCTAAAACGTACAGGGAGCCACTGAAGCGAGGCAAGCACCGGGAAGATGTGTTCATTTCTCTTCATTCATGTCAAAAGACGAGCAGCAGCATTCTGGACCAGCTGGAGCCTTGCAAGAAAAAGTCTGACTTATGCCTACATATAAAGAAATACAGTAGTCCAGTTGGGATAGAATGAAAGCATGAATTGCCCGTTCTAGTTTTTTAAAAGACAAAAAAAATCTCACCTTGGATAAAAGCCTCGGTTTAAAGAAAGACTGCTGTACAAATAAACTAATCTGTTTCTAAAAGGTGAACTTATTGTCAAATATAACCCCCAAATGTTTAGCATGCAATTTGATAAAAGGTTTTAAACTGCGCAAATTAAAATGGTTCTGGAGGTTCTGGAATTGCAATTTGGTCCAAAAACAATCACCTCGGTTTTATTTTCATTGAAATTAAGGAAACTAGCAGCCATCCAGGCCTTAACTTCGCAGAGAAACTGAAATAAAGGTTCCAGCGAGGCAGAACTATTTCAGTGGCTAGTAAAAGACCGTTAAGAACTTTTAAAAGTGCAGTTTCGGTGTTATGAAAAGCTTTAAAACCAGACTGAAACCTCTCAAGAACATTGCGACCATATACAGGGAGTGCAGAATTATTAGGCAAATGAGTATTTTGTCCACATCATGCTCTTCATGCATGTTGTCTTACTCCAAGCTGTATAGGCTTGAAAGCCTACTACCAATTAAGCATATTAGGTGATGTGCATCTCTGTAATGAGAAGGGGTGTGGTCTAATGACATCAACACCCTATATCAGGTGTGCATAATTATTAGGCAACTTCCTTTCCTTTGGCAAAATGGGTCAAAAGAAGGACTTGACAGGCTCAGAAAAGTCAAAAATAGTGAGATATCTTGCAGAGGGATGCAGCAGTCTCAAAATTGCAAAGCTTCTGAAGCGTGATCATCGAACAATCAAGCGTTTCATTCAAAATAGTCAACAGGGTCGCAAGAAGTGTGTGGAAAAACCAAGGTGCAAAATAACTGCCCATGAACTGAGAAAAGTCAAGCGTGCAGCTGCCAAGATGCCACTTGCCACCAGTTTGGCCATATTTCAGAGCTGCAACATCACTGGAGTGCCCAAAAGCACAAGGTGTGCAATACTCAGAGACATGGCCAAGGTAAGAAAGGCTGAAAGACGACCACCACTGAACAAGACACACAAGCTGAAGCGTCAAGACTGGGCCAAGAAATATCTCAAGACTGATTTTTCTAAGGTTTTATGGACTGATGTAATGAGAGTGAGTCTTGATGGGCCAGATGGATGGGCCCGTGGCTGGATTGGTAAAGGGCAGAGAGCTCCAGTCCGACTCAGACGCCAGCAAGGTGGAGGTGGAGTACTGGTTTGGGCTGGTATCATCAAAGATGAGCTTGTGGGGCCTTTTCGGGTTGAGGATGGAGTCAAGCTCAACTCCCAGTCCTACTGCCAGTTTCTGGAAGACACCTTCTTCAAGCAGTGGTACAGGAAGAAGTCTGCATCCTTCAAGAAAAACAGGATTTTCATGCAGGACAATGCTCCATCACACGCGTCCAAGTACTCCACAACGTGGCTGGCAAGAAAGGGTATAAAAGAAGAAGAACTAATGACATGGCCTCCTTGTTCACCTGATCTGAACCCCATTGAGAACCTGTGGTCCATCATCAAATGTGAGATTTACAAGGAGGGAAAACAGTACACCTCTCTGAACAGTGTCTGGGAGGCTGTGGTTGCTGCTGCATGCAATGTTGATGGTGAACAGATCAAAACACTGACAGAATCCATGGATGGCAGGCTTTTGAGTGTCCTTGCAAAGAAAGGTGGCTATATTGGTCGCTGATTTGTTTTTGTTTTGTTTTTGAATGTCAGAAATGTATATTTGTGAATGTGGAGATGTTATATTGGTTTCACTGGTAAAAATAAATAATTGAAATGGGTATATATTTGTTTTTTGTTAAGTTGCCTAATAATTATGCACAGTAATAGTCACCTGCACACACAGATATCCCCCTAAAATAGCTAAAACTAAAAACAAACTAAAAACTACTTCCAAAAACATTCAGCTTTGATATTAATGAGTTTTTTGGGTTCATTGAGAACATGGTTGTTGTTCAATAATAAAATTATTCCTCAAAAATACAACTTGCCTAATAATTCTGCACCCCCTGTAGAAAAGATTGCAGCTGAACAAATACAATCTTTTCTAAAATTTTTGACAGAAAGGGAAGCTTTGAGATATGTTGTGTTATTTTTGTGCCACTATTCTGAGTGCACGTAAAAAAATTTTTAGCGCACATAAAAAAAACCAAACAACTGCATTTTGAGGAGAATTTTATTTTGAGCGAAGAAAAGCTAAATTGAAGTGAACAAAATTCATTGCTGCATGCAAAAAATGTATTTTAGTGTTTCCTATTATCCATATACATACACAATAGCAGCCCCTGTCGCTGAGTTGTTGCATTTGCGTTTGCTCGCAATGTGTTGCTTGCGCTCTCAACATTTCTGTCTGTGTGCGTTCAACTCTTTCTGTACACCGTTATATTTGCTCCACAAAACCAACCAATCAAACTTGGATGCAAAAAAATCTGATTGGCTATTTTGGTTTCCAATCAGCTCGAAATTAAGAAATGTAATATCCCAGATTGCATTTCGTCCAAAACTCAAACGAGGCAGTAGCGGAGGAGCGCAGAGTGGCGGAGTTTGAAATATTACTCTTTCTGGATCACAAAATAGACTTTTAAGATATTTTCAGGCGAGAATGGGGCTGTGTAAACTTCAAATATCTGCTCGATTTATCAAGACATCACATGTTTGCAAAAGTGCTCTATCGTTTTCGGAGATGCCTGTTACCCACCAGCTGACCGCACAGCTGGACTGGCCATTGGGCATACCGGGCATTTACCCGGTGGGCCAATGGTGATTTTTCATTTTTATGTTTGTTTGTTTGTTTTTGTAACGGCATAAACAATGAAAGGTGGTGGATTAGCCAATTGGTCATGATCAACTTTGGGCTGGACCAATTACAATACATCTGTATTTAGGTGAAAAGGAACGCGATTTGTTTATCGCCCATTTTGCGGCAGAAAGAACATCAGCTGATACTAGAAAGTAATATTAAATAAATTCTAACAACAGCTTAGCAAGCTTAAACGTGCTGGTGTTGTTTAGCGCAACATCTGCGCTAAACAACAGTTCCATGATTGAAGTAGCAACAGGAGAGAGAGGGGGATAGAATGAGAGAAGAAAAGGCAGCTGAGCAACATAAAGACACAGAATAACTCCAGCTCCAGCCAAAGTAGGAGCCCCACCTATCCCCACAATCCTATCTTTTTCAAAATATTTATTCAACTGTATTCCAAACACCATTGTTATGGAAATTTAATCAGCAAATATACAGATACAGTGAGCAGTAGTTAACACCTTTAATCCCGGGAGAGAGATGTTCAGCAGGGCACTGACGGCCATCGCTAAAAAATGAACAGCACAGCCCTCTTCTTTAACTACAGGGCCCCAAAGGGAGAGAGAGTTTAACAACCCTTATCTCCTCTTGCAGTGTTACAGTGGGGTAAAAAAGTATTTAGTCAGCCACCGATTGTGCAAGTTCCCCCACCTAAAATGATGACAGAGGTCAGTAATTTGCACCAGAGGTACACTTCAACTGTGAGAGACAGAATGTGAAAAAAAAATCCATGAATCCACATGGTAGGATTTGTAAAGAATTTATTTGTAAATCAGGGTGGAAAATAAGTATTTGGTCAATAACAAAAATACAACTCAATACTTTGTAACATAACCTTTGTTGGCAATAACAGAGGTCAAACGTTTACTATAGGTCTTTACCAGGTTTGCACACACAGTAGCTGGTATTTTGGCCCATTCCTCCATGCAGATCTTCTCGAGAGCAGTGATGTTTTGGGGCTGTCGCAGAGCAACACGGACTTTCAACTCCCGCCACAGATTTTCTATGGGGTTGAGGTCTGGAGACTGGCTAGGCTACTCCAGGACTTTCAAATGCTTCTTACGGAGCCACTCCTTTGTTGCCCGGGCGGTGTGTTTTGGATCATTGTCATGTTGGAAGACCCAGCCTCGTTTCATCTTCAAAGTTCTCACTGATGGAAGGAGGTTTTGGCTCAAAATCTCACGATACATGGCCCCATTCATTCTGTCCTTAACACGGATCAGTCGTCCTGTCCCCTTGGCAGAAAAACAGCCCCATAGCATGATGTTTCCACCCCCATGCTTCACAGTAGGTATGGTGTTCTTGGGATGCAACTCAGTATTCTTCTTCCTCCAAACACGACGAGTTGAGTTTATACCAAAACGTTCTACTTTGGTTTCATCTGACCACATGACATTCTCCCAATCCTCTGCTGTATCATCCATGTGCTCTCTGGCAAACTTCAGACGGGCCTGGACATGCACTGGCTTCAGCAGCGGAACACGTCTGGCACTGCGGGATTTGATTCCCTGCCGTTGTAGTGTGTTACTGATGGTGACCTTTGTTACTTTGGTCCCGGCTCTCTGCAGGTCATTCACCAGGTCCCCCGTGTGGTTCTGGGATCTTTGCTCACCGTTCTCATGATCATTTTGACCCCACGGGATGAGATCTTGCGTGGAGCCCCAGATCGAGGGAGATTATCAGTGGTCTTGTATGTCTTCCATTTTCTGATGATTGCTCCCACAGTTGATTTTTTCACACCAAGCTGCTTGCCTATTGTAGATTCACTCTTCCCAGTCTGGTGCAGGTCTACAATACTTTTCCTGGTGTCCTTCGAAAGCTCTTTGGTCTTGGCCATGGCGGCGTTTGGAGTCTGACTGTTTGAGGCTGTGGACAGGTGTCTTTTATACAGATGATGAGTTCAAACAGGTGCCATTCATACAGGTAACGAGTGGGGGACAGAAAAGCTTCTTACAGGAGACGTTACAGGTCTGTGAGAGCCAGAGATTTTCCTTGTTTGAGGTGACCAAATACTTATTTTCCACCCTGATTTACGAATAAATTCTTTACAAATGCTACCATGTGGATTCATGGATTTTTTTTTTCACATTCTGTCTCTCACAGTTGAAGTGTACCTCTGGTGCAAATTACTGACCTCTGTCATCATTTTAGGTGGGGGAACTTGCACAATCGGTGGCTGACTAAATACTTTTTTGCCCCACTGTAAGTAAAGAGTTCTCCCCTCTCTGAGAGATGTAAGAACTGGGTGTCTCTGCCCAACTGTGTGTGTGCAATGAAGTTGAAACTTTTGTGTCACTATTACCGTATTTTTTGGAGCATAAGGCGCACTAAGCGAAACAAAACAGTCAGGTCAAATTTTACTCAACTCATTCTTCTTGCTTCCTCCACTTCTGTACCATTGATTCATTAATGTTGAATTCTCTCGTAGCTGCTCTATTTCCATGTTGTTGCAGTATATTAATGACTGACCTCGTATTGTTAATTGGTTCTTCTCAGTTGTTCTCCTGACTGAAGTTTAATCCTCACGTTAACTTTTATTGAGAGGGAAAAAAGTTAGCATTCATTCTCCTGCTTCACTGTGTTTATGTTATGCTAACATAGCCACAAGGCCCACCACACTACCTGCCGGTGGCTGATGCCCTCAGCAGTTGACAAATAGGCTGTATTTTAACAAACTGACCAGATATGTGAATATTCTAGAACAACATTAAAAGTGTAGCTGGTGATAGACAAACAGGGTATTTTAAAACTTTACTTAGTTTAGAGCACCGCCACCATTGCCACGTGTGATTTGAAATGCATTCTTGGATATCTTGGCTGCCCCAGGTCCACACTACCACCAGTTCATAGAAATCAATTATCTGGGATTGACCTGTCTTGACTTACTGTGCATCGATACTGAATTTGATGGGTAATGAATTTGATGTAAGAAGGTAGACCATGCTCACCCCAACTAAGGAGTCGGCAACGAGTTAACCCCTTCCCGTAAAACAACACTGTGTTACAGAAATTGTTCTGTTTTCATATGTTGTCCTAAATAACATACTCTCTTATTTATTTCATATTTTGTAATGTGACCTCAGACTAAACTCTCAAATTAAAAATCATACAAACTTTATGTCACTTAAACACCTGTACATAGTTAAAACTTGCCATTCAGATCCCGATACTTTAGATGGGATCTTTTTCTCTAAAATCATTTATGTCATAATACCATAACACATGGGTAGGGATGGGTATCGAAAACCGGTTCTTGTTGAGAACCGGTTCCCACTGTTTCAATTCCTTGGAATCGTTTGCCACTTTTAAAAACGATTCCCTTATCGATTCCAGTCGCCCCGAATGACGTCATCACGTTGAGTGACGTCTTTTACCCAGTAGGAAACACGGCGCCTGAGCGGCACAAACGCTCAAAAGTTTGGTTACACTTTATGAGAAAGGATGACAACAGGGCAACGTGCAATACTTGCAAAGTAGAGATTTCATCAAAGGGAGGAAACACTACGAACATGCAAAAGCATTTGCTCAAATAACACGCGATTGCTTTCAACGAATGTCGTGTTTTTGATCCGCTCCGGACTAGCGAAGCTCAACCCAGCAGCAGCGGTAGCGTTTCCACGTCCTCTCCCGTTAATACTGCAGGTAACTAATCAATTAGCATTGCATATTATGTTAGCGCGATCTGCCTTATTACAAAACCTGCTATTACTGTGCGTTGCATTTAGATAACCATGATGAGAGAGACAGAGTCTGGCTGGCTCAGATGCTGGCAGTTCTCGCTGCAGTCTACCGGTAGCGTCTCCTTTCAGGCCAGGATAGACAAATGTCACCGAGCAGTGTCTAAGTTTGTGGTCAAAGGCTTGCACCCATTTGCCACAGCAGATGCCCCCGATTTCACTTTGGTAAGTGAATGTGTTTAATTGTAGGCAGGGACATTACTGGATATTCTTGTGTAATTGCTACAGAATAATTTATGTTAAACTTTGTTATTGCTACAGGAGAATATTTATTTTATTATTTTACATATACATTTTTTTTCCTGGGGACCCTGTGACACCCCATTGAAGAGCCGTAGGCTGGATCTCTTAAGATCTCACTGTTGGGTTTGTAAGGCCATGTTACTCCTAAATTTCTATCTTGTTCAAAGAGAAGATATAAAACACAGTTCTAAGCTAATCGACCTTAGTGTTCTCCTTTTAAAAAAAAAAGAATCGATAAGAGAATCGATAAGGAATCGAATCGTTAAACAGAATCGAAAATGGAATCGGAATCGTTAAAATCTTATCAATACCCATCCCTACACATGGGTCCAAATTTGCATTTGCATTAACCTCCACATAGAAGTAGCACCACAAAAAGTTGTAAATAAACAAAAGTCAAAAATGAAAATCATCTTCTTGGAAATTTTTAGGTTATTGCTTGTATTCAAAAAATGTAGAAACGAAAAAATCAATTCAGCTTAAGTGTCTGCGTTATACTTGAGTCTTGAACTGGTAAACTGTTTCCACAAATTAATATCAGACACCTTTAAATATCATATCTTGACCTTAAAAGTCAATTGTGTGAAAATGTCATATATGTATATGCCTTACATTACTTTTAGTGTTGGCCATTAATCCTTTTGTTAGTCCAGAGAGAATTAACCCACATGTGAAGAGTTGAATTCAACTCTTAGGTTTTATTTGGTGTTTTTAATCTCATTATCTGCTGCGCAGATAGCTGCCCCTCCCTGAGCCTGGTTCTGCCGGAGGTTTCTTCCTGTTAAAAGGGAGTTTTTCCTTCCCACTGTCGCCAAAGTGCTTGCTCATATGATTGTTGGGTTTTTCTCTGGATGTACTGTACAATATAAAGCGCCTTGAGGCGACTTTTGTTGTGATTTGGTGCTATATAAATAAAATTGAATTGAATTATTTTATTTTTTTCAGCACTTTTTTTTAATCTCACCATCACTAAACTTAGTTTATGATTTTGGCCCTTAGTCACTTGTATATTTTTGTTTATATAAATATTATTTTTTCTTTTCAATCATTTATCTTTTGGCAAACAGAGAAAATATCAGACCCTTCTGTCAAACCATCACCAAACCTGCCAGTCGAGGGGATCTCTGTCAGCTTAACCTGTGAAGCTATTGGCTCAGCCTTTACAAGGAACTGGATGAAGAATAACTCTGAACTGACCCCGACTGACAACATGATCCTTTCTGACAATAACAGAGTGTTGACCTTTAACTCTGTGAATAGGAAAGACAATGGAGAATATTTTTGTAATATCAGCAACCCTGTCAACAGTGAAGGAGCTAAATACATCATGATTGTTAATTGTAAGTAATATGCTGTTCAGGCATACAGTTACAAAATATTGAAGAACAAATGACAGTACTGATATGTTTTCTTAGAAGCCATTTAATACCCATTTGATATTTTTATCATTTACTTTACAAATACCTGTTTTTCAGATGGACCAGAAAAAGTTCAGCTCAAAGGTCCAAATGAGATAAATTTCAAAAGCACCTTAAAACTGACCTGTTCTGCTGAATCCACACCATCTGCCAGATTTAGCTGGTTGCGTAATGGTGTAGAAATCCTCAGTAATTCTGCTGAGTACGTTAGAGAAGAGGTTGAACTTTCTGATAGTGGCAACTACACCTGTCAAGCATGGAATAATATAACTGAAAGAAACTCATCATCAGTGGTGCATGAATTGACTGTAACAGGTACCTGCATGTGTTGATTCTCTTGGATTTTGTAGTCAGCTGATAGACTTCTGGAGGTTTTTCCTTAAAGATCTTTTATACTTATAAATTGAAGATTAATTTCAAGCTCATGAGACAATTGTGTTTTAAATACAGGACTCCATTTAAAGATAGAAAGATGTTTGCCAAAGCCACATGGTGCCTTGATAGTTTTGCCATAACATTTAAACATTACAAAATATTCTCCATTCAATGATTTCTGCACCTCTTCTGTGTAATAAATTGTCCAATAAATTGACACTGAAACCTGTCCAATGACAAATCAAGCAAAGGAGGACGTTTTTACATGACTATGAGATGATGGAGAAAATCTATTCAAAACAATTGATATGGAAATATTTTTTCGTATTTATACAGTCCCAGAACCATCATCAGGATTATCTGCTGGTGCCATCGCTGGAATAGTAATCGCATGTTTTGTCCTCGTGGCTGCAGCTGCTGGTGGTGGATACTTCTTTTATAAGAAAAAGTATGTTGGATATTTTTCTCATTTGTGAATGTGTGCTATCTGTGTATTTCTAGCCATGACACTAGTGGTTATTTAACAAGTCTTTGTTGTTGTTTTCCAGGGGAACATTACCTTGTATTACGTTATTACATTATTGTTTTTATGTGGACATTAAATGCAAACTAATGACTCATTATCCCTCTCAACAGAGGACCTCTGAAGAAATCTACAAATAGAGACACTTCCACTACAACAGGTTTGTGTGTTTGTGTGTGTGAGTGCACATCTGCATGTTTATATTTACTCCCTAAATTCAATTACAAATCTTCTTTTTATTTTTTAAGGAGGCAATGCAGCTTCCTCGAGTCAGGTAAATTTTTTTAGTCCTTTGCAATGATCATAGATTCATAATCTTTGAGTTTTATACATGCAAGATACTTTTATAACTGTTGATATGTATTAGTGGCTACATGGTTTGTGAAAAGGACAGTTTGGGCTGATATACAGAGCCTTCCTCCCCCATCTTTCTATCTCAGCTAACACTTACTTACCATAGTGCTCAAATTCAGACTTTGAACCTTGTCAGACTCTAACTTAAATGTCATGTAATGGATTGATATCAGTAATGTTTTTTGATAATATTAACCAAAATACTGTATATGTTTAATAAATACATTTCATTTATTGTGATGTAACTGAATAAATGTTTGAACCTAAAGTATATAAAACAAAAAGATAAGATACCCTGTATTTCAGTTTTCTACTCTCTGTTTTTTCTGTAGGAATTAAACTATGCAGATGTCCGTTTTTCCCCAAAGAGAAATGACGAAAGAGTTCAGATGGGGTTACAGAATGAATCCTCAAATCATGCCCAGGTTCAGGCAAACAACAGGGCTCCTGCAGCATCCTCCCTCCCTACATATGACGCTCATGTGCACCGAGTGAGGAGGCCCGCCCCTCAGCCTGATCCTAATGCTTCAGAAACCTATGCTCAGGTTCGTGTACGCTGAGTGTACTGGATCTGATAGATTCATATCCAAGCAGGCCAGAAGCAGTCAAACGTGCATGTTGCTCTCACTCCATTTATTGCGGGCTAGCTTGGACTTGAACTCCTGAGTCAAAGCACTTTAAAAGTAGTCAATAATCAACCAGCTCTGAAATTTATTGCCATGGGAACAATGTTTCCTTATTACTTTGAGTAAACAGCATATCATAGCTTCCCGTCCTTATGTTCAGGATTTTCTTTGTACAGTGCAAAGTTTAGTTATCTGAGCAGTGATATTCTTTTTATTTGATTCAGATATTTATCTGTAACAGGTTTGTTGTAATATATTATCATGTGATTTCATACAAGATTCTTATATGTGGCTAAAAGTAGTAGTGAAGTAGTAGTTCCAGCAGCACTCCTGGATGCTACTTAATGATCAGTTTGACAATTCATTAATATGTCAATGTGTGTTACCTTAGTTAGACTTAAGATTACTTACATAGATTGAAATAAAATCCACTTTCTCATCCCTGCAAATGAAAGGTCAGGAGTGACAATAACCAAAAATATTTCTGTTTTAAAATAATTGAAAAAGAGTTTGAATGATTCCAGACTTTCAAACTTTTTCTGGTGCTATTGAGCAGGTTTAGGGAAACCATCCATTGCACACTAGACAACAGCCTGGATCACATTTCAGAATGCTACTACGTCTTTGTTTAGTTACTCTGATAAATAATAATAAGTGCTTCAACATACTTCCATATCATTTATTATAAATGTCATGACTTTGGTACAAAATATAGGCACATTTTAAACACAATATTATCTTTATCAGGGGACTGTAGATATTTTCCTGGCACAAGTGAACGTGTGTGATGAGTATAGTTATTGATATGTATAATAAGAATGAGCTACTTCATCATTTGAATTCCTTCAAAGTGCCTAGATGACTTGTATCATCTTCAAAATCGTTCCCATGTTTCTCTTGTATAAAAAACAATAACAGATATAATAGATAACTCTGCCTAAATGCACAAAAACAGACAATCAACATTAGCTGTAACACAACAAGATTTAAATACATCATCTCTTTGATAAAAAACAAACAAACAAACAGCTTATTATTCTACAGTGGTCTTCCAAAAAACAAACAAACAAAAAAAACCTGAATGAATAAATAAAATCTAGAAGCAGGTCATACAAACTGCAATGTATATCTCATATTATTTCTAATGGGTAGCCAGTCTGTTCTCGTGTAATTATTCTTGCACTATTTCCCACTTGAGTTAAAAGTGTTAAGTGCAAATAAAGTACAAAAATAAAAAAAACTGTACTGTAACTGTTTGGAAACATGCTTTCACTTGCTTTTTTTTGCTGCTTAGCTGGAGTTATTTTTATTTTTTTAATAGAGAAGAAATGTATTATCTTAAAAGCTGCATATTAAGAGGTTTGCTAAATTCTTAAAAAATGAAAATGTAATGTATAATGTGCTATGTGGGAATTGCAGGGATTTTTTTTCTGTTCCTTTTGTTCCTGTTTTCCATTCTTTTCTGTCCGTGTATTTCCATTTGTGTCTGAAGTGTTCCTGCCATTTAATTCTGAAAAACCCAGGAAGTAATTTTCTACACAAAATTGTCTACTAGTTGTTCCTCGCTAATTGCTTCCTCTGCCAATATATATATCTCAAAAGTGCAAACATAAACAGTGCTTAATGATACTATAGCGTGTAATGTGACAGTAAAGGCATTAGATGCAGTAGAATTGCACTGACACATTTTAAAGTGTCTTTTTAATAAAGCAGAATATCCCACTTGAGAGTAATATATGATTAGAGAGTTTTACTACAGATTTAAAGTTCTTTCCTGTTTTTTAATGTTGAATGAATTGAAAACAACAGTCAACAACTAGACTTCAGGTTTAGGAATTGTAAATGAAGTGACGAAATCATATAACAGAACATATTTTACTTTGTGCTGTGGCTGCTGTGGAAATATATAATAATTTTTTCCTAATAGTGTGTTTCATATACTAAACTGAGTCATTTGCAAGTAGGCACTGGATCCTAGCAGGTGTTGATAAGGATTTTGTTTGAAATCATGCAAGCAATAAACGTGTGACGGAGATGACATTTGTCCTTTTCTTTAGTTAACAAATAAGAGTAGTTTGCCTTAACTCTGGCCTTAAACTCATTCATTTTTTAACTCTGGACCAACAGAGTTTTTCACCTTTTCTATTCAATTCAGTTAAAATCAAATGTATTAATTCTGACTGTATGTGCAATCTGTCATTGTTGGTCCTCTGTGTGAAATAATAACTTAAGTTTAGAGGACATGAAATCATGAGAGAAGACCCCCCTCCTATCTTGAGTGTTTGTCTAGTGGTTAACTGAGTTAGCCCTCCCCCCATTAGTTACCCATTACTGAAGATCAAGCTACATTTGCATTTTCCCTGTAAGTGTTTTACATCCATTGAAAGCTTATGTCTTGCCCCATGCTGAAATTAAAGTGTAATAAATGTGTGACCAGTTTGCACCTGTTCACTAAGCAGTGCAATGATGATAGCTGCAGGTTATTTTTTTATGTATCTGTAATAATATATTTGCTTCTTCAACTGAATAAAATACTTTTTCAATTACTGAAGTTTACAGAGCATGTTCTGCTTTAGTGACCCTTTTGCTTCTTTCTTAAAATTCATGCATAAGTCACATGTGTCTCTTTGTTTGTTTTTGTTTTTCCAGAGATGAAATGACACAGTAGTTGTGGATATCTGTTGTTTAAAATTTCACAAGAAAGGAACTGTAACTGAAAAAATAAAGAAGTTCAGAACAGGAACATAAATATCTTCTTGTTCGCAAGACCCAAAGAGGGCTGCAAATGAAGAGCCAAGTTAAAAGCGTGACTATACTGTTTCTCTGATGTTTGTGTACTTAGTTAAAAGTTATAAAACAAAAGACAGAGAATATATTAGAAGTGTAACTGAAGGAGGAAGTAGTTGTAGCCTAATTATACAAAATTACAGTTCCAGGAATGACACTTTGTTTTTCCTGCAGCAATAAATTCAAAGGTCATTCTGTGTAAAATACGTTGCCTTGCCAACTAATGTCATTACAGCAATAAAATCAAATAACAGTGCAGTAAAAGTACCTGTTAATGAACACATGATGTTGGTTACATATTACACATGTACACATGTGTTTTTACTTAAATTTGAAAGTTGAATTATACCACAAACTGACAGATTACTGAGTATTTCATGGTTAGCCCTTTGTGTTTTCTGAAAAGTGCTACCTATTTGAACACATATGATATTTAACAACTTATCTTAGTGTCTGACAGCTGGGAAAACTTCTCTACTAGCAACAGAGAACTTTTACTTTTAATTAGATGAGTTTCCTAGTTTGTAGTTTATTTTTTTTGTAATTAGACTTAAAATTTAAAGTCATGGAGGGAAATGATACCTCACACATACGGACACACACAGTGAGGTTCAGAGAAGAAAAAATTGAGCAAGATTTGCAAAAAGAGGATATACAATGTGGAGTTGCTTCATTAACGTATCATCACCAGTGTCGGGCTTACTGATAACTCTTTATAGCCAGAAATTCAGGTCATTTTCTGGTCATACATTTTATGAAGACCTTATTTAGAACTAGAGGGAACCAAAAGTAATAAAAGACTCATGTGAGACAGTGCCATCTGGTGTTTTGAGGAATGTGAATAGCAATTGTGCGCTTTTTGCTGGTTCATACTATCCTTTTAATAATATTGGCAAATCCATACATTCATAGAACAACAATGAGCACAGCATCATCTCAAAACTAACTGTAACTAACTCAATGAAATATGCACATTTGCTCTATCTCATCATCAAGGACATTAGGTAGAAAAATAAAAACATTTGGGAAATGTGGGTGTGACTGTAATGTGCACTGTGTTAAAAACTTTATATGAGAACATTAATAACTGATAAACACATTAATGTGCTGCTATCATTGTGGAAATATTTAACACATTCAGCTCATATTAAACAAATAAATAATAAATAAACATTAATAACAAATAAGCTGACAGGAGGATTAAAATGCAACATAAATAATAATGCTGCACGCAAGAAGACGGAATGCGCTGTAAATTTTATCTGTTAATTAATAACCCGGCCAAAAGAAAGAATATAGATACTTCCCTGTTTCTATTAATTATTTAAAAACCACAGGTATTTATTTACTTATTTTTCCTGCAATTTTATACTTCATATATTTTTGCACGATCAAGTAAAGTAACAAGTTTGTGGACAGTTAAAAATCATATTAGACGTAATGGTTTAGTTTTACAATTTAAGTCAAATCAGTGTCATTAGGTGCTGATAGTGTCTCAGTAGAGCCAAAATGGTAAGGCTATAATAAAACAAGCTTTAACAAAATAGCCTGTTGTTTTCATTTTGTATGTTAAATGAACTTCTCAGTTTATATCACAGAGGTTACAGTATCAGAATCCAAGTCAGGACCCCTCAAACCCTCCCAAGAGGAGGACATTCAGTGCTGCATTTGTGGTGGCCATTGTGCTCAACTTAACTTTGTCTAAGTAAATTAGCTTATATGCCACAAACGTTTGTTTAACTAAATATGGTTTCTACTGTAAATAATTTACTAACAGGAACAAGAACTGAAGGAGCCAATGAGCATGGACAATCCAGCAGCAGCACATGAGGAAGTATCAGTGGAATATGGAAGGTAACATTAACTGAATGACTTTGGCCACAAACTTTTGACCAATTTAATAATGAGTGAATGTGTTTTGTCAGTGAAGTCTTCTGGTGCTTCCTCCACATGAGGTGAAAATAAACAGAGTGAGTGATAATGGTACAGATGAACACTGTGCTCATGTCTCTTGTTTTTCCTACAGACGCTTTATAACACAGAGAACCGTGGCAACAAGTGTCGCTTTTGCTGTGGCTGCTGCACCCCTGTATCTGCAGAATTTGCTGCAAATTCTGAGGCTTCCTCCTCCAACAACCAATAAATATTAACTTGTTAAGCTTTTTCTTATTATCAACATACTGTATTTATGGAACAAAGTCTAAGACCGTATATCTGGATCTGGTGACAAATTCATGGTACTGCTTAGCATTGCAATGTTATAATAAGTAGTGATAATATTGAAGGAACAGAGGATACTCTGTTTATTTAAAAATAAATACTTGTGGATTCTAAAGTTTAAAACTTTATTTCTTTGCCTGCATCGATGTTGTTGTCATTTCAATTCAGTTTTATTTATAGCTCACCAATACACAATAACAGCTGCCTCGAGGCACTTTATATTGTAAGGTAAAGATCCTATAACAATACATAGATAACCTCCAGAATCACACGACTCCTTTGAGTAAGCACTTGGTGACAGTGGGAATCAAAAACTCCAGCAGAACCAGCCTCAAGACCACTACTATGTCATAGTAAGACATATTAGTGGTGGACAAGCCGAGGAAGACGGCCATACTGATATATGTAGCGATACCGAATGACGATCATAACATCAGGAAGAAGGAAGACGAAAAGCTGGAGAAGTACCAAGGGCTCAATGAAGAGCTTAAAAAGATGTGGAGGGTGAAGGTAACAGAGTGGTAATCAGAGCACTGGGTGCAGTTACCCCCAAATTAGGCGAGTGGCCCCAGCAGATCCCAGGAACAACATCCGAGATCTCTGTCGAGAAGAGTGCATCTACCAAGGTGATGCTCTGTCCCCACTGCTGTTCTGCATAGGCCTGAACCCCCTCAGTGAGATCATTAACAAGACTGGCTACGGATACCGACTACGGAACGGAGCAGTTGTCAGCCACCTCCTGTACATGGATGACATCAAGCTATATGCCAAGAGTGAACGAGACATCGATTCACTGATCCACACTACCAGGCTATACAGCAATGACATTGGAATGTCGTTCGGACTGGAGAAGTGTAGTCGGATGGTAACAAAGAGAGGGAAGGTAGTCAGAACTGAGGGGATTGAACTACCAGAAGGCAACATTGCAGACATAGAGGACAGTTACAAGTACCTGGGGATCCCGCAGGCGAATGGGAACCATGAAGAGGCCGCTAGAAAAGCTGCAACCACCAAGTACCTGCAGAGGGTCAGGCAAGTCCTAAGGAGTCAGCTGAATGGTAAGAACAAAATCTGGGCCATCAACACGTACGCCCTGCCCGTGATCAGGTACCCTGCTGGGGTAATAGGCTGGCCAAAGGAGGAGATAGAAGCCACTGACATAAAGACAAGAAAGCTCCTTACCATGCATGGAGGGTTTCACCCCAAGTCCAGCACCCTGAGGCTGTATGCTAAGCGGAAGGAAGGGGGCCGGGGACTGGTGAGTGTCAGCACCACAGTCCAGGATGAGACAAGGAACATCCAAGAATACATTGGGAAGATGGCCCCAACTGACCGAGTGCTCAGTGAATACCTCAGGCAGCAGAAACCCAAGAAAGAGGAGGGAGACGAGGAACCATCATGGAAGGACAGGCCCTGCACGGTATGTACCACCGGCAGATAGAGGAGGTGGCTGATATCCAGAAATCCTACCAGTGGCTGGACAAAGCTGGACTGAAAGACAGCACAGAGGCACTAATCATGGCAGCACAAGAACAAGCTCTGAGCACAAGATCCATAGAGGCTGGGGTCTATCACACCAGGCAAGACCCCAGGTGCAGGCTGTGTAAAGATGCCCCAGAGACTATCCAGCACATAACAGCAGGGTGCAAGATGCTAGCAGGCAAGGCATACATGGAACGCCATAACCAAGTGGCCGGCATAGTGTACAGGAACATCTGTGCCGAGTATAACCTGGAAGTCCCGAGGTCAAAATGGGAGATGCCCCCAAGGGTGGTGGAGAATGACCGAGCTAAGATCCTGTGGGACTTCCAGATACAGACGGACAAAATGGTGGTGGCTAACCAACCGGACATAGTGGTGGTAGACAAACAGAAGAAGACGGCCGTAGTGATCGATGTAGCGGTTCCGAATGACAGCAATATCAGGAAGAAGGAACACGAGAAGCTGGAGAAATACCAAGGGCTCAGAGAAGAGCTCGAGAGGATGTGGAGGGTGAAGGTAACGGTGGTCCCCGTGGTAATCGGAGCACTAGGTGCGGTGACTCCCAAGCTAGGCGAGTGGCTCCAGCAGATCCCGGGAATAACATCGGAGATCTCTGTCCAGAAGAGCGCAGTCCTGGGAACAGCTAAGATACTGCGCAGGACCCTCAAGCTCCCAGGCCTCTGGTAGAGGACCCGAGCTTGAAGGATAAAACCGCCCGCATGGGCGTGCTGGGTGTTTTTTATATATATATAATAGTTCACTTGAAATAATTGAACGTGATGAATTGCAATAGAGAAATTAGTTTATCATGTGAGCTCAGTTAATTAGTAAAATTTCAATTTTCTTTGAGAGTGTTTGTACAAACACATTTTCACCACAGGAGGGACACCTGTTCCAGGTTTTCAGGGGAAAACTGTGGCCTGCAGTAGGCTTGTAAATATTCACTTATGATAGGGAGTGTCAGGTTAGGGGTCAGTCTGACCTTTGAAAATTCATCTTCTGTGCACCTCATGAAACTTTTTTAACTTTTTATCTATTAAAGTTTTCATCATTTTCATCATCACTTTATCCTGTTGTTGGCCAACAGACCTTCAGTCTGGAGCACATACTGTGTCACTTCAACCCACAGTTATTTATTGTCTTTTGAAACATTTTTATTTTAAATACTTTAAATTTATCTGCCTCAAAGGTGAAGACGAAGACTGATGCTTTGATGATTTTTATTAAAAGAAGCTGGTGTGTTGTGATGGTCCTCTGAATCCAGGAGTAGGAGACACAGTGACACCATTTGTGTGTGTGACCTGAAGATTATAGATACTGTAAACATAATTAAATAAGACCATCAAGGCAGGATCACCCTTTTAACATCTGTTGGCTCTCTGGAGCTAAGTCTCTTAATAACACTGGAGAACAAACTGTTTGCATTTTACCTGCTCGTAAACAAGATAAGACAATTAAGTGCTTTGCCACTTTCTAAGATCATCAGCAAATCAGTTGATTGTTTACTGCAGCCTTTACATTACTTTCTGCATTTTTTTTATAGTTAAGCATTTTGCCAAAGTGCTTATAAATTTTCAGTAGCCTATTTTTTAAGAATATTGGTAATTGGTAATATTAAGCACATGCTTGAGTTGAGCTTAGCCATGATGTCAACAAGTACACAATGGTGTCTGCTGCATCCTCCTGTCCTCCGAAAGCTGTAATCTAGTTACTTTGCAAACTGTGAACTAACAATTTTGCAAGAACAACCTTGTTGTGGTTGTGTATGGGATTCAATGAGTCCTCTTTTTATCAAGACTATTCAAACAGCAGATTTAAAGCAAATCAACACAGCTGTTATTCACTGTGAGAATAACACCCCCGTTACCTTACAAGCAATACATTGTAATACAAATGTTATGGTGATGACTGACAGGCATCATGGGAAGTTTGTTAGACTTGCTACTGTAACAAAAAAAAGGTGACCTATTTGATTAAAAGTGTAATGTTTTGTTAAATGTTGCTTCGAAAGTATCGTTGTAAAAGATTGTGCTCTCAGCTTGAGATTTTTTTAATGCAAGTTTCTATAAAATATAGATGAAAATGAATGAATAGGCTTCTTTCAGTGCTTGTTGGACCGGTGTACAACGGGCCTTCAATTGACTTCAATAGATCTGTCCAAAACTTTGTCGGTCCACTGAGCAAATGCCCGCCATGCCAGATGTCCAGCCCTGGAACAGAATGATCCCTGCTGGACACATGACTTTCGAAATGCACTACACTGTTATATATTATTTACTCCAGGTGTAATGTAGTGACCACTAAGCTTTTGGACACAATGATCCCCAACTTCAATTCAGGTCTGCAACTTTTATTTTCTGCTGTATTGTTTTGCCAGCTTAAAATAAGATAGTCGGTGGTAACTGATAAGGATGTGTTGAAATTTCATTTGAATGGTAAGAGAAGTGAACTTTAATTTTGTATATTTCTTATATTTTCTCCAATATTAGTAAACAGACCCTCTTCATTTTAAATAGTCTGTCTGTTTAAGAGCATTTGCTTGGTGTAGTTTGGTTATAGGTTTGTCATTAACCCTAATTTATTCTCAATTTGTGTTGATTGTCTGGGGGTACTTTGGTGGAAATAGTGGAAATTTTCACTATTATCTGTTATTTGCTTATAGTGCTATTCCTCAGTGAAATATGATACTGACTTTACATGTCTGTTTTTCCAGACATGTGGAGGACCCACCCTCTCCAACGTTCAATTTGAGGTGATTCAAGTTCAAGATTCAGCTTGGCACTATGTTCATATTTTTGGTTTGTTTATTTATTTATTTTTTATGATGTGTTCTACAATATGTGTCAACTTATTCACTTCTGCAGTAAAATATTTTATACAAGAATTAATTTCATATATGAGAGACCTTAGAGAATGTGAAATAAACCCCAAACAGTTGTACTTTTTTTCTACCACCGAAGTGGTATCTCCTGGACAAAAACATTTTTATAGGGTCATCCCTATATAGCCTATTTCTCCCTTCTTGACACTGTTTGTTTGTCTTTAATTTTTTGAGAATAAAATGACACAAGTAAATGCACTGAGGAATAAAGGAGATCAGAGCAGGAGTTCGAATATGTCTTTGTTAGTTTCTTAGAAATGCAGCAGTCACACAGAATATCTTATTTGTGGGAAGAGCAGAGGGAACAAAAGTACATAGGGCTGTCAACGTTAACAAGTTAACACTGCACGCTCTCATCAAGATTAAAGCGATTAAATAATTTAACGCAATTAACCCATCTGGAGTGCAGAATGGACAAACTTTGGACAAACTGCACAAAATGCGTTGACAGAGACATTTCAGATATTTTGAGTCATTCTGCGATCCAGATGGGTTAATTGCGTAAAAACTTTTAATCGCGTTATATGTGATTCCTGACCATGATTCTGGTCATGATCAGGTGCTTCCTGAACATGCATGGAAGGTTGTCCCAGCAAATAAAAACGCTGGGTCAAATGACCCAGAACCTTGATGGGTATGTGTCCGTTTCTTTACACGGTAAATGTATAAAAAGAAGTGTATCAAAAGTTCTGCTGCTCAATGGCCAAACTATCCTGTATTTATAAAACAATACAGTTTTTGTTAATTCAAGGACTTTGTTTTTAACTTTGGACCTACTATAATAAAAATACTTTCCATAGGAAATAGTGGACAAACAAGATCTTTTCTGTCTTTTAATTGTTTATATATTATGTCACTACTTTGGTGCAGTATGAATGGCAATCCAGGGAAGTCTTTATCAATAGAAAAAGCTGCAAAACTTGCATGTCTGAAAACACAGCTAAAAGTTCAAACTCTTTGCACTCCTTCACATTTTCCAGAGCTTTCCAGTGGACCAGATTGGTCACTATCTTTATGTGGGAAATTTGCAATACACCTTGTAGGTAGAGCTTTAGTTTAGGGCTCTTGATCACCTTCTGAACAACTCAATAAACAAATGTCTGTGTTACTGTTGATTGTCATCTGTGCGACTTTTACAGGTAAAAATCTTAAAATTAAGCTGTTCGTTCAAAACTTTGTGTCATAATCGTTGTGAAATTCACTTCACATGACTGTTTCTTTGTTGGCCAACGGGAGTCATTAATAAAAGTAAAAAGCCACAGAAATCACAGTTGGTTAACAGTTATTATGATCACCAATCATTTATTCAGTGCTGTTTGCCAAAAACAGACATTAAGTCTTGAGTACAGACTTCATGTGATTTTCCTACCACTAAGGCAGACAGTATGAGGTCATCTTCATGTCAGAGTTATTTTGACTACCACATGTTCATGACCCCCTCCTCCAGGTTTTATAGGGGGAAATGATGCAGTCTCACCAGATGAACCAACTATGGCAGGACATACAAGTGTGAACATAAACGGTGAGCAGGTGTTGAAGTATAATATCATCATTTTGTTTTGTATGTGACTCTTTTTGAATTTTTTTTTTAACAATTTTATATTACATTTTTTATTATGTCAGCAATCAAACCATTTTGTTTTTCTTTCACAGAGTCAGTCTCAAATATATTGATAACCAGCAGCAAGACAGACTTGGTTGAGTTCAACAGTTCTGTCACTCTGTCCTGCGCCTCCTCTGGATCTCCCACCTCTTTTCTCTGGTACAACGGCAGCTCTGAGGTTACAGCAAATGACAGAGTTCAGTTCACTGATGGAGGCTCCAATCTGACTATAATCAATGTGACCCAGTTTGACCAGGGGCTGTTCAGGTGTCTTGTGTCCAATCTTCTCAGTAATGGCACCAGTGATCCACTGAAGCTCTCCATCAGCTGTGAGTTACTAATCAGTAACTTATCTGAAAGCATCTGGATGCAAACAACAGAGAGAGTTTAGAAAGTAGTTTAGATTTCAGAACATTAGATATTCCAAAACACATTTCTCAGTTTAATGGGAATACATTTAAAAATGGCTTCTCTAACAACACCAACTAGAGCCACCCCATGACTGTGGTTAAGAAACTGGATGGCTTGATGGGACATTATCACAAGTTACATCAGAGTGCCAGCTAAACTGCATGGCAAAGTTTAATTTATAAGGTTTTCTTTGAATGTATTAAATTGTACAGAGATTTGTTTTCCTGGTAACTTGATATGAAGTATTATTATTTACTAATGATCTTACACCAAACTGAATACAACATACTGGCAAACTTTTCTATTTTCCCTTTACATTTAGATGGTCCTGAAAATATAAAATTGAGAGTAAACCCATCAAAGGAATATTATACAGTAGGGTCAGACATCTTCTTCAGTTGCAAAGCTGATTCCAAACCTCCTGCAAGGTATCACTGGCTTGTGAATGGAGCCCCGGGGTTTACAGGTGGAATAGGTTTTGGTGTGATTGATGCTCGCACAAGTCAGAGTGGAAACTACATTTGTCAGGCCTTTAACAGCAGAACTCTGAGATATGAAACATCTTTATCCATCACTATAGTGGCTATAGATCCAGTGGGTAAGTTGGTATATACATTATAATTACATTTATGAAAATGGATGTAATTTCTGACCAGTTGATGCAATTATTGGTTCAGAATTAAAGCTGAATGTTTACATTTTTCTACACATTTCAGTTGTTTGATTTAAAATCTGCTTCTCTGCATCACCACAGTCGAACTACAAAAACTGTGTCTTGGATGCAAAAATCAAATAAATCTTTTTTGCATATATCTTGTTTAATGATATATATCTTGCATATATCTTGTTTATGTTGTTTAATGATACACCCCACAGAACCTAAGCTTTTCAGTTGTTATTCAGTAAACTTTTATTGTACAACCTGATTTAAAAAAAAAAAAAAAAGGTTATACTCTGTGTAAAACGAGAATATTTCTGTATGTGTTGTTAACTGTGAGTTTCACAATATTCAGCTTACACTACCTGTTTACATGGACGTAGCACTATGCAGAATACATACATTTATTTTTTGTTTATTTTCAGATTATATATTTATATTGTCAGTGCCTATGCTGAAAGCTGAGTCACCCTCTGACCTCTGTATGACCTCTGTAGGATCCTGGGCACACATGGGTTTACAGTTTCACAGTTTCAAGACTCCCTGACCCAACTTTCTTTGACTTGACTCACACTGGTGAATCTCGTAGCCATCTGAACAGATAACTGTCTAATTTGACTCTGAAGGTTTAAAATTTAGAATCAGCTGTACAACAGTATAATATATAGAGTCACCAAATTACAATTACAGGGTAAAAGTCAGGTATTTAGGGTATTTTTACTGGTATCAACCTTTAAAATGCATCTAATATGACCCGAACAGTATGTAAAGGTTAAAAGCGTTGATTTATCTGACTGTGGTCAGATTCAATGATTGTGGTTGTATTATTTATTTTGTAAAAACATTGAGGCTCTATAGCTGTTTTTATTATGTGACAAAAGGTCAGAGAATGCTTGTGTTGTAATGAATAGTAATGACCTTTTAACTCTCTCAGCAGAAGACATCTGAACCAGTCCACACACACAGAAACTACCACTGCAACAGGTAAGATTCAAATAAATAAATAAATAACATGTGATCATATAAATACCAGTACGGTTTTTGGTGGAGCTGCTTTAATTTAAATGCAAAGGAAAACACAAAATCAGATGGTGTGTAATACAGGTAGCGTCCCATTTGTTCTGTGATGTTTCCACATAATTCCTCTCCAATTTTCACTGTTAGTATGTCTGACAGCCAAGATTTACTTTTCTGGCCTGTTTGTTATGTTTGGCTGCTGAGAGAGAACGTGTAGCAAGTTGACAGCTTTGCTTTTTTGTGTTTCTGTGCGTGTTAGTATTGTTTCCCTAAATTATTTGTTTATTTTTAAAGCCGCTGAAGGCCAGGATAATCCAGCTTCCTCCATTCAGGTAAAAGTTTTCACTTCTTTTATGTTCACCTATGTTTGCAAACTGTTTGGCAAAATCATGGTCTTTATAGTTTTGTGTGAGTGGCTACAGGGTATTTGACCAGGACTGCATGGGCTGATTAATGATTATGCTAACTCCATATCAGTTCAATATTTTATCCAATACGATGGAACAAAATAGAAGTTATCCCCATATGTTAGTTCTGTTCATCTGGACGTAGCGTTTTCAGTGGGAGAAACATTATGTCACCCACTCAAAACGCTATGTCCAGATGAACAGAATCAACTCTTGGGGATTTACTTACCTGGATGATTGAGGATGCATCAAGACATAAATGGAAGTTACATCTTATAAAATCTAACACAAAGACAATAAAATCCTGTGTACTTTACATCTGTAATGTTTCTGTCGTCTCTTTTTCATTTGTAGGAGCTGAACTTTACAAATTTGAGGTTTTTCCCAAACAAAAATATACATAGTGACTCTGCACATTATGCATCCTCCCCTCCTTCTTATGATGAAGTCATGCAGGAAGTGAATAGATTCAAATAATACCAAAAGCAGTGAAACCTGAACTTCTCTCGTAGTTCATTCATTGTGAGCTTGTCTGAACATGGCTTTCCGACTTTCCTTTAAAATGTGATTAACAACCAACCAGCTCTGAAATTTACTGTCACTGGAAAACTGTTTCTATTTATTACTTTGATATTTCTTTAAATAACTGTATATCGTGTTTTACAGCCCATGTAAAATGCAGTTATCTAAGCAGTAATATTCTTTATATTTGATTCAAATGTTAATCTAGCTAATGTTTGTCACAGGTGTGACATAATGTAATATCATGGGATTTCATATGAGATTCTAGTGTTTATTTGTTAAAGGTAACACTCCTGGATACTACTTAATTATCAGTTTGATGAATGATTAATGTGCCATTACCTTAGTGAACTGTAAAGGCGCTGCACTGTTTGAAAATTTTGAATTAAATGAAATGTCACAACAAAGAAAATGCTAATGGTGAGTTTTTAAACTTTCAAAAATTCTCAGTTATTAGGTTGTCAAGTTTAGAGCGAACATGCATTGCTCACTAGATAATACCCTGCACTGCATTTCAAGGTGTTACATCTCCATTTACTAAAAATCTGTATTCAGATTTTTTGCTGCTTAAAACTGCTTAAAAATACCATTTGTCATTTTAGGGTGGGGGGAATATTATTAGTTTGTTTTAAAAAAAATATATATATAGTCACACAAAAACCTTTGATTTTTTTTTTCCTGGGAGAAATAATTTCCACACACAAAGTAATTAGTAAAGTTATAGTTTTATTATCCCTTCAAAATGCTTATTGAAATGAATTATAAATATATTTTTAGGCCATTCTGGATTAACTTTTCTACAGTAAAGAACAGACATTGCACTTACAAAATAACAACATGCTCCCTTCCCTCTGTCAGCATATTTCAGTAGTGTAACTAGAAGGTATCAGTACGCAGTCTGTGTCTGTGTAATACAACCGAATACAAGTTGTCAAGCCTGGAATTCTGTAACAATATCAATTCATTAAATTGCAACACTTTTTGTACCAATAAAGGTATTAATTACATCGAATCCATTTATCGAATCCCGTATATACATTAGTATCAAAGAATGGTCTTTGAACATCCTGATTGAGAGAGTCGTTCATTATAATTATTTATAATTCACTAAAATGTATTTTTCTTAATGTTGAGCAAATTGAAGTGTTGACAACCAACAACCCAGAAAACCCTCGAAGGCTCTGAAGGGAAGTGGATAAACTTTTGCCCTCTGTGTAAAGTAATAACTTTAGTTTATAGCACATGAAGCTCTGGGAAACGACTTTCCTATCTCATGCACTTGAGTGCTCGTCTACATGCTGAGATGAATGTGTCATAAGTGTGTCACCAGTTTACATTGTTCTTCTAAGGAGTGCAAAGAATGCAACCTCAGAAACTGTGTTTGTAATAATATGCATCATTTTTCTAATCAACTTTTTGTTTCTTCTGCTTATTGACATTTCTGACTTCTTCACACCTGATAAATCACATGGGCCCTTTTTTTAAATACAGACTTACACATTTATTTGTCTTTGATTTTTCTGAGAATTAGATGTTGCAAAGAGGAAACGTAAATGCACTGGGGAATAAGGAAGAGGAATAAATATAAGAAATATCAATATATTTCTGTCACTCCATGTTTCTCAGAAATGCAGCAATCATAAAGCATATCTGTGGTAACACCCAGAGAGGAGGAAATGAAAGAAAACATGTTACTCCTCCTCTTGCAAAAAGAACTTAGAAGGATGTAGTTCAGGTATATTGCTAAATTTGTATGCTTTTTTGTTTTTCTGATGTTAGTGTATTTGATATACACTCAACATAAGGTTATAGCCAAACAATGCAAGATTTAGAGGAATGACACAGCATGAAACTGCAGCAATAAATTCAAAGTTCAGCCAATAAATTATATTCCGGTTATCCAACCTGTTATCACAACAATGCAATAAGACAACACTGTACCAAAAGTACCGGTAATGTGTTGTGACAAAGCCTGCTAAATTTACTAACCACATTGCCAAATATATACTGTCAAGGCAAAAGTGACAGTTCACCAAGCAAACAGACTCAGAGATGTTCTTTTGGAAAGTTTTCTAAAATGGATGACTCAGCTTTTCTTGTGCTCTTCTGAATAGAGACCTCTGACGTTGTGCCTGGAATCTGCTGGAGCTAGTCCCTCGAGTTTAATGGTCACAGCTCACAGTATTCCTTTTACCTCTGGTACCACTGTGGACACACATCCCACTACAATGTGCTGGATAGTCTCCAGGACATCTTTGCACAGTCAGCCTATTTAGTTCTGTCAGTTGTGTTAGACTCCTGCCTCCATGGATCTGGTGCTTAGGGCCCATCATTGTGCTGCCGTGATTAGTGCCTCTGTGCTGTCCTTTAGGCCAACCTTTTTTAGCCACTGCTTGGATTTCCTGATGTCAGCTACATCCTATGTTATCATTGGTACATCATATCCAGGGACTTGATCATCCATGATTGTTTCTCCTCATGTTCCTCATCACCATTTGCCTTCAGCCACCTAAAGTACTTTTGGAGAAAAATTCTCAGGGAACCAGATGAACTTCTTTAAGAACATCATCCTGATCATAGAGCCTCAAGGTGCTGGACTTCAGCTGGACACCCCAGTTGTGTCCAGCCCCATTGTGAGGAGTTTTTGTTTGTTGACATAAGTGACATATATCCTCTTCTGTGCCCATCTCTGACCATTAGGATGTATGTATTCACTGTAAAAAATCAAACTTGCAGTTGTTGAGCTTACAGTCATTTCTTTCACAATTCAACAATAAAAGTTCAGTTGGCCCATAAACTCAAATACATTAAGGGTTTCAACTAATCATTTAACGTTTTGGAGCAAAAGTTGGTCTCAGATGAAATTTATTGCTGGCAAAATGAATGAATTCAAGTTTTACATGAGTTGAAGCTGTTGGCGCCTTTCTGTGCCTGAGTACGCATGCGCATCTCATATTTTTGGATGCTACGGGGTCTACTTTGCGCTTTTGCAAGGACTGAAAGCCACCTGCCCGTCTGCCTTAATGAGAACGTGAGGCTTTTTATACCAGGAGCTGGATAGATCGTTCGTCTCAAGTTTCTAAAGGCAAGTAATGTTTCTTTTATTATATCAGACAGTATATGTTTGAACAGTCTCAATTTGTCTTTTAGAAATATCACAACTGAAGTTCTTCGTATTTTTCCGAAACTTAGCATAGCATTACTTTCTTGGCTAAGAAGCCTTGTGGCTCATGGGTATGTGTTTACTATATCATTTAAGATTCCATGTCACAAACTACGTGCCATGTCACAAAAGAATGAAAATCCGACAAACTTCGCTACTGAAGAGGTGCGCTCATATCTGACAAGCCTCCGCGACACCCCCTATGCGTATTTCATGAAGTGCAGTCTGTGGCCGCCATACCACCGAACGAAACAAAATAGGCTGGCTCACTCATGACCAACGGCAGCAACCTCTATGTTACATTATAATTATACTCGTGGAGCCGCAAGTTTGCCTCTCTTTCGTCCACTTTTGTCTCTACGCTGTGTTACTCCGCCTCTCTCCTTCACTGAACACAACTCCCCCTCCCCCATCGCTTCACCTGCAGGCAACGACAAGATGGACACGGCAGCTATCAAAGAGGAGCTGGTCGGTAAAAAGAAAACATTTGAAGATTACTATTTTAGTGCTGTCAGCGTAAAGTCAATGCCATAACTGCATTAACGGGGCACTAGTTACCGCGGATCACCCCGTGCGTGGGGCTGGGTGGCGTTAGTGAGCTAACCGGGCTAACGCGTTGACACACGGCCTAAAATCCTTTCATCTCAAAAATCGACAGTCTGCCTTATGTATGAATTCTGGTTGTGCTTACTGACCTCGAACCAATTTTATGTGGTACACAGCTTAAAAAAATATGTCAAAAAATGTTTTGGTACGACTTTGGTAAGCTATGAAGCTGCACTGCTTGATGGATTGTTGGAGCATTACGGCTACCGAGGAGCCTCGCAGAGTGATACTACTCTGCTTCAACGTAATATTACCATATTATGTGTGTAAGGACCATAAATGGCACCTGTAAGAGACATGGTTACAAAGAGGATTTCAAACTCCAGGCTGTCAGTTGCGCAGTAGAACTTGGAAACAGAGCAGCTGCAAAATCTGTCTTTGTTATTATGCTCAGCATCTTTTAGTTTACATTTTGACTGCACAATTGTGAGCTTTTTGTTATGCACAAAACAACATTGTTTTGGTTTATTTATGGAGCACCATTAATAAATGCACTGATAATTTAAACAGATGCTTCAGGAGTTTTATCCCACTCATACTCTCAATCCAATGTTTGTCATTCTAAGTTGTAAAACCAATCACACAAAATTATCCTTGGCTTACATAATACATCCCAGTATACTGTTGGTGCATTCCATGTAGAATACAATTTGTTAATAATAAATTAAACATTTGATGTAATGTATGTTTTGTAAATTATTTGTTTTACTGTGTTTCACATGGCATTTTACAAGGCAGAATCATTTCACTTTAGTGAGCCAAAAAAATTAGGACAGGAGAAAAAAATTCTTAAGTAATGTCAGGAAGCTGGTATTTTATTTTAAAACTAATTGCTATGTTTTTTTATTTATTTAGAGAATTAAAAGCCAACTCCAGACCACTGCTTGTCCTGATTTATGAGGGACTGATGAGGAGTTGGTAAGGAGAGGAATCAGAACAGAACAGGAGTGCCTGCCCCCCGCAGGCACTCCTGTTCTCCTGTTCTCCTGTTCTACATTACATTATCAGGTAATGTAACTTTGGTAATTTGAGATTAATTCAGGTTTCTTTTGAATTGTTGACACTGTCCTCTCCTCTCTTCTCATTATAGCTTTTGTATGCAGTGCCAGTTCTGCTCTTTTGTCTGTTCAAGCCAAGAAGTACTCTTAAGACATCACCAGCTACGACATAGAAGAGGATTTCATTTGCCCTGTGTTTACAGTGACTGCGTCTGTTCGTTTAGGACACGAGGGGCGTTGAAGTCTCACCTCAGCAGATCACACAACAGGGCTAAGAAAAGGCAGGAGATCTCAACATTTTTTTGTGAATTTAAGGAAAACTGCTCACAGCATACATTTATTTCACATATTTTAAGGCACTTAAAAAAAAAAAATCAGACTGTATCCTGTCCTTTCCAAAAATGTGACTATGCTACCAACAATTTATCAACCTTTACGGCACACACAAGCAGAAAGCACAAAAACTCAAAAGATATAAAAAAACTGTATTAGACTGATTTCTCATGCAAATGCATGTCCTAGTGAAAGTAGCTCCCCTAATAAATCCTTAAATACCTCTCAGGAGCCAGAGACATTACCAAGTGGTTCAGGTGTAGCATCAAGTGATAAAGAGGACAATGAGTTTGTAGATTACCAATGTCTTGAACATAAAATAGCTAGACTTTTTCTATGCATGCAAACATTGTTACATGTTTCTAAAAG
The DNA here is from genome assembly GCF_057381915.1 of Diplotaxodon limnothrissa. Taxonomy (NCBI): domain Eukaryota; kingdom Metazoa; phylum Chordata; class Actinopteri; order Cichliformes; family Cichlidae; genus Diplotaxodon; species Diplotaxodon limnothrissa. Next base: position 24,748,442 of record NC_140606.1, on the reverse strand, counting down.
TGCTTTGCAGAGAATTATTGAGGAAATTAGTGACATTTTAAAATTTTCTCAGGTTCATTCATTTCAAAGAATCAAACAGGTGCTTGCTAGAAACCATTCAAACACCATTAGATTCCTCATCTTTTGGACATGACTGCTTCTATTTTTCTCATTTTTAACATTTATATTTTTAATTTTATTCAACTTTTTTCAACAAAAATTTCCCATGTATTTCAATGGGGAGACCCTTCAAATTCTCATTCAATTTACTCATTTTTAAACTCTTACTACTTCCACATACATTGACATAGAGCCACCATTCAAACTTTAAAACGAAGACAAGACATTCAACTATTGAACTTGTATTTATCTTTTCAATATCTATTATACTTTTTCTTCAGTTCCAGTTTAAGTTTCATGATGTTTTTTCACCCGTTTCAGAGTTTATAATGGGTGTGTATGGGACGGAATGTTGGGGCTAGAGTGAGGCAGCTCAACTGCTAGAGTGAGAGGAGCAAAAAAATTAATCTTAAAATCTTTTTTAAAACTGCTGCTGTGTCCACAGCGTTTGCTCTACAGGTATGATTTTACCCTCAAAACGTAGCCATCGTTGTCCTCTTTCATCCAATGTGTTTACTATTGTACTAGGTGTTATGGTTCTTTCATAAATGTCACCAATGCACAGCCTCCTCCCTCCAACTCTTCCATAGACTCTAATGTTAAAATGGCTCAGAAGGTTCGTTTGAAAATCAGAAGAGCATGGTGTCTTTACACTGTCACCACGTCCATATAATAAACTCCACAGGCATGAAAACTGAGAATTTGGTAGACTGGACATTGCTGCCGCTCACGGTGAAAGAATTTTGTCAATACGACCTATACTTTTCATTTGGGAACGATTTGTTTAGGGCTGACTTTTCTGTTCATTTTAAGCAGCAAAAGTGAGGCGCATGTCTGTGTACGTGTGTATGGAGCCATTGGGTGCAGTCACTATAGCAACCAGGCTCACACCTGCCTGCTTAACGAGCTCTGCCTGCCACTGTGCCAAGATTCATCTTAAACACTTCTCTTTCAACTGCTGCTGTGTCCACAGTTTGCTCTACAGCCATCATTTTACCCTCAAAACGTATCCATCGTTCTTCTCCTTCCAACACCGTGTCTTTCAAAGCTCAGACATTTAAACTTTTTAAACTGTGTGGATCAAAGTGGAGGGATCAGATTTGAGTCATTTAGTGATTCAAAGAATATGAACTTTTAATATTAATTCAGATGTTTTATTTTTTGTTTTTCTTAGTCTAAATTTCTTTTCTCATTTCTTAGATTTTTCTAATTTACAATTAAAACATTTTCAGCTATTTTCCAACTTCTGTGTGGTTGTCAGCTTGTAGCAGTTCACCACTTTTGTTTTCAGGTGAAAATTTCTGTATTTTTCATCTCATTCAAAAATTTTAACTTAAATTCAGCAATTAATTCATTTCAGTGAATACATTCAGATTCAAGCATTCACACTGCAGTTTCTTCAGAAAATGCACTTTCTAGTTCTTACTTCATTCCTACATAACTATAAAATTAATGGAATTTTTTCAATGAATTTAAAATACAATTTATTGATTTATTTCTTTTCTGCAATGCATCCTGTAACAATTGAAACCATTATTTTGCCTTATCAACATTTGATTAGGTATTCTATAGACTTACTGTAAAATCTGCCGATCAGATTTTTCTTTTTGTTTTTTTTAATACGTCAGTTATAATTTGTACCACCACTACCACTAAAAGAAAAAAAAAAATCCAATCAAGGCCTGACCAATAGATCAACCGAGACTAACTAAATGTTTTGAAATTAAGCTCCTTTAACCAAATTTGAAAACAATGTGATTTTTATATAATGTACCTTTAAAAGTTTTCTTCTATATTTTTTTTGTTGCTTTGTGGATTTGTGCGGAATTCTCACGCATTACCACCAAGGATCTCATGGGGACCTTCATGACTGCCCTCGACACTTACTCGCTTCGGCTGATTAAGCTGTATCGAATTAGAAAAGCTGCTTTCCGCAATGACATGGATTCCCTGTTGCAGAAGTTCGATGAACAGGTAATATATAAAAATGTATTTGTGTCTGGTTTATGAGGAACCTGAAGTTCCCACTGTAACGAAAGATACTTTATTAAATATTTACTAAATTGATGTAAAAATTGTTAGTTTTCAAAAAGTGTGTCCTGAATGGGATTATAAGCTAACAAGCAGCGCTGTGTTTGGCAGATTGCAGGTCATGACAGACAGTTCAACTCTCATCCCACTCATGGCACTTTTTGTTATAAATGTTGTAATAAGTGTGCTACATTTGTTGCACATCAAAATTACTTAAAAAAAAACTGACAAAAACATGACCAATCATCTGTAATAACTCATTTCAACATCTTATTTCTTAAGGCTGTATTTTGAGCAACAACACTTAATGTGTTTTAAAAACAAAATAGGTTTATAAATGAGACTGAGTCTTGTTTGATTTCCTTGTTTTAGGTCTCAAACATAGTCCAGCATCGACGAACCATCAGTTTGGAAGGGTTACCGATATTTGTTCGCGACGACGAGACCAAACTCTTCTTAACATGTCTGGTGAGTATGCAAATCTACTCAATCTTCAGTTTTGGTTTTCAGAGACTTATATGTACTGTTGTTTTTTATTTTGCATAGGATACAGATCCAGTTGAGAGGGCAACCCGAGGTGTTACGGTGGGCATCCTCACTGTTCTGGAGGACTACGTGGGACCCAACTCGCAGTCCACAGTGGTCAACACTGCCATTGTTTTGGAAGAGGACATTATTCTTGATGATCTGCCAGACCTTCCCACTGCCTTTGCCTACTTGTTTGGCCTACTTTATGGGCTCAACATGGAGTTTCCCAAAGAACTCAAGTACACATTTGAAGCTGTGCAACACATTTTTATGGAGTTGACATCTACCTGTTCCCAGAGGATAAGAAGCTTCAAAACCAAGCTCTTAACCAAAGTCTAACCTATTTGACAACATGTTCAACTCAAATGCAACTTGTGTCAAACAGAATGGCAATTTGTTTTGATTTACAGTTTTTGGGTTTCGTGGCAAGTTGCTCTGAAAATTAATTTCTGTCTTTAAGAAAACGGTAAGGTGCAGAAAGTTCTGAATCAATGTCTTCTGTTCTAACTTTACTTAATGTAGCTTGCATGGCTGATTGCAGATTTCATGTATAACATGTTATTATAAAATGTTGAAAGGTTTTATTCTATTTTTTTTTTTTTTTTTTTTTTTTTGCCTGTCCCATTTGGTTCTTTAGCCATCAGAATTGTTGTCTGAAGACCAACAAGGATACCCAATGGATTTACTTTGCCAAATGGATCATCGTGGCATTGCCGTATTGGTCCATTTGGTCGATCTTTGTTTTTATTATTTATTATATTCTATTTTCAGATGTTACAGACGGGACAGACATGAGTGAGGGATAGGAAAGGGAGAAAGAAAGAGGAAGGAAAGGAAAAACAGAAGGGGAGAGGGACAGTGAGAAAGGGGGGGAGAAAAAAAAATAAAAATCTCCTGGATCACCTGTTGAGAGAAAAATAGAAAACAAGCAAAAAAAAACAAAGCAACATACTAAACACAACACCATCGCATTAATCTAGCTAAGTGTAAATAGCAGTAAATACTAAATATTCAATGTTGTTGTGCAGCACGCAGGACAGATGTGCTTCGAAGTAGCGGCCAAGAAAGGTGTAATTTTGGTCTACGAGCAGTGAACACCCGTGTGCATACCTGTGTGGATCAGCGCGCTTGTATTCCAAAGGTTTCTCCATGTAACGATCTGCTAGGGAGTGTGGGGGGGCCACAGCCCCGTCCTCCAGGGTGTGAAGCGGGTATGGAGGAGATCAAAACTCCAGACATCCAGAGGCCCCCAGAACACAAGAGACCATGGAAGACCAACAGAGGGGCAGCCGCGCCACTGTTCCAGTAAGAGCTGAGGAGAGTCCCAGATGAGGGCTCACTCAGCAGCCGCGGAGCAGAAGCCAGGGGGAGTTGCAGTGACGCGCCCATGAGCTCCGCCGGCCCCCAGCTGTGCCTGAGTGACCGAGCCCCAGGCCAAGAGGCCGGGGGCACCCCACCTCCGAAGGGGCCCGAGCGAGCCCCAGGCTCCAGGCCCCGATAAGCAGCCGCCAATTAGTGAGCCGGTGTGTACCCGGACGCCCACCCCCAGACACAAAGAACCACCAACGCACCGACACCTGAGGGAGTCCGCCACCGGCAGGGGAAGTGGTGGTGGGTGGAGATAGGCCTCCAAACCTTGGAGGGCCTGAGGTGTCCCCAGAGAGGTGGCGTCTGATACCCAACCTGACATATAGACACAGACATACAGGCACACACATATACAAACATCCATTCCCACCCTCATGCTCTCATGTGCACTTACTCCACACTCAACCAACGTGGAGACAGACATAAAGAGACGCTGTACACACGATCACACTCCCCAAGCGTACTCTACAAACCGGGTCTAGGTACCCTTGCCCCTGGAGGGGGGAACTGCACCCAGACCCAGGTGGTGTTACCCTTTTCCCTGCGGTGGGGAGAGGCAGACCACCCCGACTCCGTAGCAGCAGGGAGGCCCCACACCCCAGACCGCAGTCGGACGGCCAACTCCTCCTAGCCCTCCCGCTCCAGCAGGCCGCAGAGAACGGGGGTGGGAGAAGACTCCAAACCTCCCTCCACCCGCTCATTGTAGTGTTGATGCATATGTGTTCTAAGGTGCAATTAAAACCCAGGAGGGCTTGGAGCTACCTGCCAAGGAGCAGCAGGTAAGCGCATAGTCCCTCCTGATAGCCCTTAATGTCTAAGTGTATTTAAAATTGAGAGGTGGGCAACGACGCCAGGGGTGAGGTGTACACCCTGATGGTAATTTGGACTCCGTGATTGTGCCCACCCCCAAGATCCTATATGTATGTGTAATGAGAGTGTGAATAATGTGAAAGGTTTTATTCTAACTTGAGCTGTTTTAAACAATTTTTATAATCTGGTTTTAGGTACATTTGTACTAGTTTTATAACAAATGTGGCACAATACTGAACTTCACAGGAAATTGGAGTGTTGATACCATTACTATTAAAAGACAAGTGGTGGAAAAATTTGTTTGAAAGTTGTTTGCTGTATGGAAACCAGATAGAAGTTGTTCACATCCTGCCATCTGATGTTTTGAATCTGTTTGTTAGTGACTATCTATCAAGATAGGTTTGATATTCTGTCTGACAACACCACCTTTAAAATTGGATGAGTAACATTTGTTACAAAAATTTGACTTTTTTTGTGTTTTTGGAAGGACTTTATTTGTGGCTGAATGTTGTCAGTATGTTAAAAATGGCTAATCTCAAAAGTCAACATTGTCAGTGGTGCAGTTGTGTTTGAACACAAAGTTATTTGAAAATCAACTGTGTAAACATTCATTGGTACAACAGGGAGCACCTCATGAAAACTATGAAAGATACTTTTTCTAAACTTGAGGAAATTGATTGGCAAAACAAAATATGTTGTGTAAACTTTAGGAAATACGTTGCAAAAACAATAAAATATGAGTTGAGAAAAAGGACAATTATTAATTTTGTCAACACAAAAACATTAGCTAAAGCAACTTATCTCCTAAACTTGAAATTATAAGTTATCCATCAGAACCTAAAAACGTAAATGCAGTCGGTTGCCTTGAGTTTTTAAGTTTTAGCAACTTTTTTTTTTTTTTTTTTACAGTGTTGAAGGCTTGCATCTTATCCCTACCATTCCACTGATTTTTGTGTATTTTATATACTGTATTTTGTTGTGGTGTTTTTCCAGACTTGTGCTGTCAGGCCTTCATTGAATAATATTACTGTAGCTTCTTCATGCCTGAAAGTCAGTGTTAGATATCTGCCTTTGTGATGTTGTGATTGTAAAACTTGTTATTTTTGACATTTTTCCTAGATTCAACTAAAGAAATGGGAAGAAATTATGGGTTTTTGACTAAGTGTCTAAAAATAGAATTTCTGATTGGTTCTTTGCTAAGTGTAGTCAGCACTGGGTCATCCTTTGAGTTAGGTGCTTCGTAATGCTGAATGGTTTTTAATTCGGTGGATTAAAAAGTAAACACTCCTTTTAAAAAAAAAGGTCAGGTACAAGAATTGAAGAGCTCTAAAAGACTTTCAGAAAGCCTGGACCAAGACCACTTTTTAAAAAAGGACAAGACAGTTTGGCTTCTTTGGAAACAAACTATAAAGACGTGAGGGATGACTCAAGATATTGGCACAGTACTGTCTACATGGCATAGATTACAATGTTTTTTTTCTATTGTACTTATACCAGTAACAGACTGACAGCAACTTTTACTGCTTGTCTTTGCCCTTGTTTCAAAAGCCCCACCTCTCTGAGCAATGATAATTACTGAATTATCTTAGTGTGTGACAGCAGGGAAGACTCAACCCCTATGTCATCTGACATAATAAAAAGCTTATCGTTGTGCTGCCATCAGAAGTTAAATTAGGTATATTTCATAATTCATACTCTATCTTCTATGTAATCACATTCAAAGTGTCAATCACAGGACTAATGTTTTAGATTCACGAGGGCTAGAAAAGATAAGATAAATATAATATTAGCTGAGAACAGAAATATATAGTTGGATGTTGCATTATTACTGTGTTACTACCCATCTGCAGGCTTGTTGAGAGAAACCAAAAGGTCCAGGTAATTCTTGGTGAATATTTTTTAATACAGAGGTTATTTAGAGGCAGAAGGAACCAGAATTAAAAGACTCCTGTGAGACAGTGCCATCTAGTGCTTTGAGGAGTGCACTATAAACATCTTCAATTTCACGCAGCTTTTGACTAGTCCATGCATTAATACAAATAAAAACCAAACAAAAAAATAATACATGCAAACAACAACAACAAAATCTAACCCATTCTTTGAACTCTATTTGACCTCTTTCCTCACTTGTTTCAGGGAACTTCCACCTTCTGCTGATTTCATCATCACGGGAATTCCAGTATTAAACAACATCAGTTGTGAAATCAAAGTGTGACTGTAATCTGCACTGTTTTAACAGATTTAGTAAATGATTTAAAACTTCCTCCCAGTAACTCACAGCTGTTATAAAAACAAAGAAGGTAAAGCAACCCTACAGCAGAGTCAAACATGGCGAGTGTTACTGTGACATCCTGTTGGAAGAGTCTTTTGCTGGTGGCACTTATGGGTGAGAACATTTCATTTGTGTTCACTGTTATTATTCTTTTAAATGCTGACTATGAACATGAATGACAATAGTAACAAAGTAACTGATACATAAGGCCCAAGAATAAGGGTCTCTGTGCTTTGATTCATGTTTTATTTTAGCAGATGTTTATCACATTTATCCATACATAACGTCTTCTGAGTGTAAAGATTTTGGATATTGATTTAAAAATACATGGAATGAATTAACTGAGTAAGGACTGAAAAGTAGCTTTTTCTTCATATTATGTGATCCTGTTTTTGAGGTTGTTGTGCCCAAACTGTGCAACAGCCTTCCTCGGTCACTCAGGTCGGCTGACTACGTTAATTAAGTTAAGTGACTGCTGAAAGACAGTTGCTTCTTTAACTTCTGTTTTCATGTAAATTATCATTATTATTTGTATGTTAACAAAGTTTATATTTAACCATACATCTGTGGAAGCAGCAAAACCTTTTTTTTCAAATGTGCTCTTAGAAAAAACGTTTGAATACTGTCGTTCCTTCTATCACATACATGTAGGTTAAGAACTACACTTGACAGCTTTGAGTACCTGCTGATTCTAATATATGTCTTACATCATCTTTTTCTCGCACTTAAACCCACTGAGGCCCTGGGACCATTTTTGTACATTTTAGTTTTTCAGTTACAAGCCATTTGCACTGTGTTGAATGGAATATAGCCAAATTCTCTAAAAACAAGTTTGGCATAATTTCATTTCAAAATTCAGGTCTGACTTCCTTAAATTAGCTTCAGTGGCTAAGCTAACAATACACATCCTCTTAAGGCCCTAGGGGCCGTTTGCGGCCCCATTGACTTCCATTATAAACGCTATTTTTCACTGCAGAATTATTACCGTTAACATCTTGGTGATTACTTAAATTTCGGTTCCGTTTTGGACTAGGGGCCTTAGAATTGTAATTTTTTTATTTGTCCACCGGGTGGCGCCCTTGCTTCACATTTGACCCCTGCTGGAAAACAGCGGGCTGCTTAGACAGACCTGCGGGAAAGGAAGCCTCATTTCCGGCGTGCAGCAGCGGCTTCGCCCGCTGATCGAGCGGGACCATTTTCGGTCCCTAGGGCCGTGAGAGGGTGCATTTTTTTTTTAGTCAACAGGAAATGACGTATTTGTTGTCACGTGGTATCGGACATGTGTGCTGTAGAAAGGAGTCCCCGGTGATCGTGCCCCGGTGATCGTCGCGACTTACCCCGGGAAGATGCACTTCTTTCGGCCTAGAGGAGCAGCATTGCCTGCCTGGGGACCATTTTCTGGTCCTGAAAAAAAAAAAAAAAGGCGATCGAAATGAATGTTGGTGCCAATCTTTAGTCCATCTAAAGGCCTAATTATAATAACAATTGAATATTACCTCAAATGTTTTTTTTGGAAAATATTCAAGTTTTTTGTTTTTTGGGGCAAAAAAAGCAGTGCGCTCATGTGACGAAACCGGGATATAAAGGGTTAAAATCCGCGAAATGTAATTAAAACTTTATATGAATATTTCAGGGAGAAGTGGTTTTAAAAGACTGACCAATTTAAAGTGGAAAAAAATATGAATTTATAAAGTTTTTATAGCACTTTTTGGGGAATTGTCCTTAGGCATAAAGGTGGATGCATTTTTTAAAATCTGCTCCTGCAAAAAAAATAAAAGTGGATCGAAATGAATGTTGGTGCCAATCTTTGGTCCATCTAAAGGCCTAATTATAATAACAAACAAATATTACTTCAAATGGTTTTTTTTGGAAAATATTTAGTTTTTTGTTTTTTGGGGCTAAAAAAACAGGGCGCTCATGTAATAAAACTGGGATTTAAATGGTTAAAACAACGAAAATATAATTAAAACTTTATATGAATATTTCAGGGAGAAGTAGTTTTAAAAGACTGACCAATTTAAAGTGGAAAAAAATATGAATATATAATCTTTCTATTGCACTTTTGGGGCGGGACCATTTTTGGTCCCCAGGGCCTTAAAAGGATGCATTTTTAAGGGCCAGCCAAGTTTGTCTGGACACACGTCTGAACTCCTGTTTAGTTAACTGATACTTATGCAGATAGATATCCATTATGGAGTAATGAATTATATATTATTTAATTCTCAGATTGAGTTATTTTGTGCTTTTAACCAGTATTGTACCAGTATTGACACAGAGTGGCTTTTACTGGTATGTGTTACAGCCATCCTGACTGCTCTGTCCCTCAGGTTTACCAGGTTTGGGGACCAAGGTGCAGATTTCTTGGACTGGCAGGGTGACAGCTGGTTCCCCCACTACTTTCACATGCTCATCTAATTGTTTTCCAAACTGCATCTACACCTGGTCCTTTAAGGCCAGCACAGTCGACGGGAGCACATTAACTTGGACACCAGATGGACTGGATGATACAGTGAAACTGCACTGCACTGTCTTCAATCCACAAACAGGAGTCTACACAAGTACTGACACCATTGTAGAAATTACAAGTGAGTACATCAAGTTAAATGTCACATTAAATAGTGGAAAGTAACAAAGGTACCTTTTATTCTGTACTTCTAAAATGTTTGCCTTGATGACAGGAACAAGGTGAGTGTATGAGTTACACATAATTAGGACACACTACATGGACAAAACTACTTTGCTACCTACAGATTACACCTACCCTGTCATGAGGCCCTGGGCACGTGGTTTTTCAGCTGATGCTAATGCCAAAGGAGGTTTAAAACTCTGCAGCTATTGAGTCAGGAGGGAATATCTAAGAGGAAGGAAATTCCACATACTGATTTTTATCAATGGTGGCATGTTATTACATCTCATTCAAATTCAGTGATGTTTATAGAACAACAGATTCTTCCACAAATATTTGTAAAGGCAGACTGCATGGCTAGGTGCTTGACTTTACACACCTGGGACAACTGAATGCAAAGATTAAGAGGTGTGGCTTAACACTACTGTCCATATTTTTATTCTCACTTTATGAATTAAAAACGTATTTTTTCTTTTTGTACAGATCAAATATCTGTACAAGTCAGTCCGCTGAACACTGTACCATCTCTCAACCAGTCATTAAATCTCATCTGCCATGATGCCAGATTTGGTGATCCACAAGGTCTATCAGACCTGGTCTGGTATAAAGATGGACAAGAGGTGACCCTGCGTGAAAATATGTGGCTTCAGCAAAACAACCTCACACTTCATTTTGACTCCCTGCTGCCCTCTGATGCTGGTTTCTACCAGTGTCAAACGTATCTGCCTACATCACAGACAACAGTTGTCAGCCTGGGCTATCTACTCAGCTGTAAGTACAAGGATACAGAGGTTAAACCAGAACAAGAAAGGCTGTGTTTTGTCATAACTGCAACAAGCTTTCTAATCTTTTGCAGATGATCAGTGGAACGTCAGCATTAGCGGACCTGACACTGTGTTTCCTGGTCAGTTAAGTGAGTTCACCTGCCTGACTAGCTGCACCTTAAATGTGGAATGCACCGTCAGGTGGGAGTTCAGGGGAGGTTTCCCTGTTGGAACCTACTTTTCAGTTCATAAAAATGAGGTCAGGTGGACTCCTTCACTACCTGGGACTTTTCAAAATTTCACCTGCATTGCAGAGAATAAAGCTGCTGGACGTTCTGCTGAGGCCACCAAGATGGTAAAAGTTAAAGGTACGCACAACTTTTTAGCACTTGCTTGTTTCTATTCTTATTGCTAAATCAATTTCAATTACTTTCTTTTTCTCTCAACAGATATCCCAATCTCTGGATCGGAGGCGATGCAGCTTAGTGGACTTTTTGCAGGAATCCTCAGTCTGGGAATGTGGGTCCTCTTGGGTTGGGCTCTAGAAACAGTATACTTATATTCACTTTAAAGAGACAGTTCACCCCAGTATCAGCTTTATGCCCAAATAAACACATGACTACACCATGGATTATCATAGAATAGTTACTACAACTAAATGCAGCTGATATCTACAAAACTTTTCAACTCAGACTTACACTCCAGAGAAAAACAACATAAATTTGATTTGGGGGTTTTAGTGTGAATATTTTCCACGCTATTTATTTCTGCAGCAGCTTATTCTGTTTATTATTATTTGTGCAAAAGAAACATATGTGATGTCAAATGTTAGAAAAGTAGAAGCAGTGTTTTTTCTTATGAATTTTTGTAAAACATCTGAACTCGCATATGAAAAATAAATTATGTGCATTAAGTCACAGTTGGAGTTGATTCCTATTTAACAATTAAAGTTGACACATGATTTTCTTTATGCTCCTTTATAGTGTACGTTTTAATTACAAGCCATTTGTAATTAAAACATACACTGTAATTAATTTAATTTAACCACAAGGTGTCACTAACAACACAGAAGAACTGGATTTCAAGGACAGTGGAACATAAAATGTAAAATATTTCTGTGAATGATATTGCAATAAGTACTCTGACTGTTTTGTCTTTTTCAAAAACAAACCTCAAGATTTATTAAAGATTCTTTCGCTGGGATGTAACTCCTTCAGTGAAAAATTACTTTTGTAAAGCCAGCTTGATAAACAAATTGTGTGACGTCAATTCTGCGCATGTGGTCAGTGATTCAACAATCAGTTTCATGTTCCTTTGAAAGTGAACAATTAATGCAGAGAAGACAACCACACTAAGCAAACTGAGAGCGACTGAGGTTTTTACCTTTGTTTTTCTCTTTTCTTCTTTTGTCATATCTCAGTTGCTTTGTCAGGCGTAAGAATAGGTGGGGAAAATTAAACTAAAACATCTGCTTTCATTTTGTTGTAAAAGAAACCAACATTCGCATGTTAACCTCATTGTAGTTTCAGTTGAAATGCTGCAATCTCTGTAGTATATGTATATATATCCTGTGTTTAATTATAAACTAGAAAATGTAGGTTGGTGTTTTATGTTATGTCTGTTATGTACTTTCTCTTTTAAATTATTGAAACAAAAAGATATTCAAAAAAAGATTAATTCCAAAATGGACCAAAATGGAACTTTGTGGCCAAAATGCAAAACGCTATGTGTGGCGGAAAACTAACGCTGCACATCACTCTGAACACACCATCCCCACTGTCAAATATGGTGGTGGCAGCATCATGCTCTGGGGGTGCTTCTCTTCAGCAGGGACAGGGAAGCTGGTCAGAGTTGATGGGAAGATGGATGGAGCCAAATACAGGGCAGTCTTGGAAGAAAACCTCTTGGAGTCTGCAAAAGACTTGAGGCTGGGGCGGAGGTTCACCTTCCAGCAGGACAACGACCCTAAACATAAAGCCAGGGCAACAATGGAGTGGTTTAAAACAAAACATATCCATGTGTTAGACTGGCCCAGATCTAAATCCAATCGAGAATCTGTGGCAAGATCTGAAAACTGCTGTTCACAAACGCTGTCCATCTAATCTGACTGAGCTGGAGCTGTTTTGCAAAGAAGAACGGGCAAGGATTTCAGTCTGTAGATATGCAAAGCTGGTAGAGACATACCCTAAAAGACTGGCAGCTGTAATTGCAGCCAAAGGTGGTTCTACAAAGTATTGACTCAGGGGGCTGAATAATTACGCACACCCCACTTTGCAGTTATTGATTTGTAAAAAAATGTTTGGAATCATGTATGATTTTCGTTCCACTTCTCACGTGTACACCACTTTGTGTTGGTCTTTCACGTGGAATTCCAATAAAATTGATTCATGTTTGTGGCTGTAATGTGACAAAATGTGGAAAAGTTCAAGGGGGCTGAATACTTTTGCCCCACAGGGAACGGTTCTGGCTCTGTTTGTCTTCACCATCTACACTGCAGACTTCTCCCACAACTCCATCTTTTACGGTGTAGTCTGCTGAGGTGGCAAGATCTCTGCCGGGGACAGGAAGAGACTGAACAGGTTGATCCGCAGGGCCAGCTCTGTTCTAGGATGCCCTCTGGACCCAGTGGAGGTGGTGAGTGACAGGAGAATGGTGGCTAAGTTGTCATCCCTGTTGGACAACATCTCCCACCCCATGCAGCAGACTGTGACAGCACTGAGCAGCTCCTTCAGTGGGAGACTGCGGCACCCACGGTGTGGGACGGAGAGATTTCGCAGGTCTTTCTTCCCCACTGCTGTCAGACTCCACAACAAAGACTTTTGCAGCTGATCAAACACACAAACCCACACATGTGCAATAACACCAAGTGTAATACTCTTTTCTGACAAAGTTGTATTTTTACTCAGTTGTAGGGGAGACCGGGGATAGTTGTAACATTTTTGACATTTCTGTCTGTAAATTGGAGCTCGTTTAAGGTAGTGGATTCAAAATGTAATGCAAAGTATTTACATGTCTCTGCTATTAAATAGTGCAGCTATTTTCTCTGCAGCACAATTACCCATTGCATGGTATGGTCTCAAACACAAAGAGTGAAATGTTACAATTAACCCCATAGTCTGGGTTAGTTGTAACATATCCTGGGGTGAAATGTAACACAATGAAATAAGGGTACTAACGAAACATTAACATGTAATCTTTGTTTATTCAACACATGAATGCACTTAGAGCCATTTATGTAGCTGTGTGTGTGTGACAGAATGCAGAAATCTAACTTTTGAACATATTCCAACCCCCCAAAAAAGACAAATTATGGAATTTTCTGCAACTGAATATTTCATTAATTTTGGTTGGTCTTCCTTGAGTTTGGCCTCATTGGCTCAGTGGGCATTATAACCTACAACTCTTGCACCAATTTTGAACATAACAATGAAGCTGAAAAAATGTAGTTGTTCACCAGCATCGCGATTGAATTACTTTTTATCATGGCTTACCTTGGTGTGGTTTGCAAAGTGCTTCAGAAAGATGAGGAAATCTGTTTCTTGCACCCATCCTGATTTATTTCCACTACCAGTACTTCCTACTGGTCCATCTCTGACACAGTGGTCTGCATAATGTATGTGTGGGAACACAAACAGTGGAGGAATTGTGTTGCCAATGGCATTAACCGCATATACAAATACGACCAGTGAACCTCTCTCTGCTGATGTCGTTGCCCCAACTTGTTTAATATAAGTTAAAGTAATAGTGTGGTAAGTTGTAACATCTGCATTATTGTTACAACTGACCCAGACTCCTATAGCCATGAACTAGCTAACATTACAGCCAACGGCTAAAACATTAGCACTAAAGACCTACACAGAATATATCCCCATAGACATACAAACAACATAATTTAAATTTGATGAGTTTAACTGCAAAGCAGATAATGCTATTAAACATTGAAATAAAGTAGAAAAACTTACTTTTTGGCATACAAATTACTTTTTTTCATGTTAAATTGTCTGTGTTTGACAAAATGTGCTGATTTTTCACATGTGATAGCAGAACTGAATTGGGCATGCACAGGATGAGTCACATCATTTGAAACGTAGCCCTGATTGGAGAAATTGGAAGTGTAATATAAACTCCTCATATGAGGGTATCAAGCAGAAGCTCTTCCTCTTCCTCATTAACATTTTATTACCATTTTCTACTTATTTATTGTTGTTTTTGTTGTTCTCATTCTATTTACATGGTCTGACATTTACTTTGTTTTTCAGATGTATCATACAATATACTTGTTTTAAAAAGTACAACAGAACTTTGTATATGATGAATTCAAAACATATTACACCAGATACATTAAAGTCACATGATGACAGCGATGTTAAAAATATTAATGCAGAAGTCTGACAGGTAGTTCATACTTTATTCAAACCAAATAGTGAAACATGATTAAGTACCTAGCTTAGCTTTTAATTCCATTACATTTGATTGATTAGCTAGCTAACTATTGGCTATTGGTTATGTCAAAAATTTGTAGATTAAACTACAAAGTATTGCATTCACTGGCTGAAATTAGACCCACCATTTCACCCTTAGCATTAAAATGATGTGTACAAAAACCATTATCAAATGCAGGATGCAGCTATACTACATCATATTTGTTTGTAAAAAAACATAAGGTTTTTTATAAAACTCTGCCATGGCTCATCAAATGTTGTTTTTTCTTTTCTAGGACTGTGAATAGTGATCAGCAATAGGGAACTAAAGAGTTAAGACTATAATTTCATGTCAACAGGGCCCCTCACACTTACCTTTAAAATCTACAAATGACCTATACATCAATCACATCTTCTGTTTGGCCAGTATACACAGCACAGGTTTGCTCAGATGCTGAACTTCGTCCCGTCATAGCTCAAACAATACACCCGCTGTTTACTCAGTGCTATTGAGAGGGGCATAATGGTTTGCCTGTGCTTCACATCCAACGTGGGAAAGAGTATTTCTTAGTGTGTGAAAACAATTGGTTGTCTGAAATAATACAGTTTTCTAAAAATTGTATCACCTTTCTGAGAAGTTTGACAAGCATGAAACCCAGATGATCTATACCACCTGCAGATAAGAAGCAAGTGGAAGCAAGCAGGAAAGTTCCTCATCCTTACTTGGCTTGGCCAGGTTGCGGTTTTTACAAATCACAGTAGGAGGGCGTCTGTCAACATCCTCATTGGAGCGCTCACCCTTAGATCCGTCACATCTGTCCCACAACTTAGGGTCAACACTACCCTTACAGTTTTAGGTGAGAACAGATAAGTAAGAGCTGATGTTCAAGGTTGGGAGAACCATTTTTGTAGAATTTCAACTTGTTTATTAATAATGGTTTGAAGTTGGTAGTTTCTCACCAAACATTATAACTGAAACACAAGCATTTAAGGTAAATGTGAAAGCATAAAGTCTCAGGGAAAGGTTGGGAAAAAATATAAGAGCTTTTCCTAAAGTGTTTTTTATTTGTACTTTTTAGTATTAGCATAATTTAAAAAAAAAAAGTTTATCATTTATTCTGAAACATTTCAGCAAGTCACTCTGACACTTGAATCCTTCACCCTGGCTTTCATGCATTATATTTATTACTCACTTTTTATTTTGGGAATGCTGAAGTATGCTTTGAATAAACTGTGATCAGTGTTGAGTAAATACTATGAGATTAAATGCATGTGGGTTTTACAAAAAATGAAATCATCTTTTGTGGAAGTCCAGTTTCTGATAATGTTACGTAAGGAAAAAAAAAAGAAAAGTTATCTAACCTTAAATGACTTTAAATGACGCAGCAAATTGTGTAATGTGAGGCAGAACAAAGATAAATCCCATGAGCAAATAAAGGCACCATAATGAATGACATATTCAAAAAGCCAAAGCAAACTTAAAAGAAACTGTGAACACTGGCCATAAATTCTTACAGTTCTGTAAGGTGACCAAAAACATTTCGACACACTGAGGGTAAGCGGGATGGAAAAACTTTAAAAATATGCTGATGAATTGTTTGCACTAAACACTTTACTGGAACAGGTTTCTGTTGTAATGAAAAATGATCCCAAAATAATATTGGAAAAGGTTTACTGGAATTCAGGAGGCCCCTGTCTCGTGGTATTTGGACTAACAACCAGCAAAGAGAAAAACAGCCTGTTCCTTACTGTATGTCTACGTGCTTTTGCCGTTTGTTGTTTTTGGTGTGCTGTTCATCACGTTGCAGTGTCATCTAGTTTCTGCCTGCCCCCGTGTCTGTCCAAAGTAAGTAAGTATGTTAGTATGCTTCTTTTATCCCAATCGTCATTTCCAGTGTTGAGGAAGTTATATTGAAAAAATAATTAATTATAGTTACTAGTTATTTCTTCAAAAAAGTAACTGAGTTAGTAACTGAGTTACAAGATTCTAAAAGTAAGTAATTACTTGAAAAGTAACTATTGCTTTACTTTAAAAAATGTTTAACCCCCTGGGATCCAGGGTATAATTGGCCATTTTTAACCACATTTTACCTTTAAAAACTGTTTACTTTGCCTTGTTTGGTATCATCCTTTTCAGCACAACCTCACGTGTCTGAATTTACAGTTATGTTTTCATTTTGACATACTGTATTAACACAATTGATATGCAGTAAGCCGAACACAGCTTCAACCGTCTGTTTGTTGACAAATAGTAACGGACCGCATTTTCTTGTTAGCAACTGTAACAGCGTTGTAACGATACTCGTTACTGAAAAAAATAACGCCGTTGCTTGTAACGCATTCCCATCACTGGTCATTTCCATGCAACAAGGTTAATGATACGAATCTGCTCAGACCGCACCTTTTATTTGAATTTACATGTTGTTTGCATCTGGTTATTTGCAGGTGCTCTGGCTTCGTCCCTCAGTCCAAAGATGCCTATTTGGTTAATTGGTAATGATAGGTTTGTAGCATAAACCTATTCGCTGGAACGTTAAGACAATATAATTACACTGCAAGCAAGACGCAAGTAGGCAAACTTCTTCATGGTACTCGTGCACGGGAGAGAACCAGACAAACGCCGTTCCTTCGCTTGACCCCAGTAGCTCTCGTCCGTCCTCCCGTACACTGTCCTTTTATTGAGGTTACATGAATATGCATAGGTTCATTAACATATGACATACTGTGTGTGTGTGTGTGTGTGTGTGTGTGTGTGTGTGTGTGTGTGTGTGTGTTACTGCTGATCAAAGGGTCATAAAAGCACACAAGCAAACATCCTTGGTTAGGAAGAGGGTAGACAATCAACAATACAACTCTATCAGGTAATTTTAAGCATGGGAGGGTGTGGTTGTCTGCGTTGTTATGTTAGCTCTGTCATGACCGAGGGTGTAACCCACCTCTAAGTGAGCTGGGATAGGCACCAGCCAGAACATGGATGAATAAAGCAGAGAACTTCAGCTTGTCACATTGTTTCTGGCTTTTTGTCGTAGTTTAAATGTTCAGATAAAGCAATTTGAGAAACAATGTAGGGTATTTAGACCAAAATATTTTGATACTTATGGCAGGGATTATATATAATATTTTTTTATTAATTATTTTAAGGTAATTAAAGCACAAAAACAAATAATCAAATAATAAAAGAAATATGGCTAAATTCGTGCGTAAAGTTTTTGCTTTGTCTGTATTGTATACTGTCCTAAAACGTCATGGCTAATGATGGTATTAGTTTAGGAAACAATGATGGTGTAAAGCACAGTCATCGTTTAGTTATATTAGTTATATATTCAGATATATTCAGATATTTATAAGTACTGTTTGTAAGTACTGATGTATTTTATCATATTTAATAATTAAAATTAATATAATAAAGTGGTCTAAGAATAACTAGAATTAATATTCATTACAATTAATACACTTTAACTGTATGCTTACTGCAAAAACTCATTGTTATGAAGTACATTTGTAAACATTTATTTTCATCTGTTTGGCTACCACAGAATGAATTATGTGCTGATCAGTGTGAACCTAAGAGTCTGAATGAATTCCGCAGCTCATCAATCATCAAGTGCTCAATTTTATTCTCCTTCCAATCTCTTTCTTTTGGATGAACAGCAGCTTTGAGGTTACTTCCAGTTACAGAGCTCAGCTCACTGATGAAAACGCTCTCTGTGATCAGTGTGACCTGCTGTGACCATGTAGTAAACTTTACCATCAGCTGTGAGTTGGGCAATAGCATATTCACTACTACTGCAGTTTTATATACTAATATAATCATTGAGCTTCAATACACAGTTCTTATTTTTCTGTATGTCTCTCGTCTGCCTAATTGTCATTGCTTTTCTGAGATGGACGAGATAACATAGCGCTCAAAATGAACGGACCGAACATTTTTCCTTTTTAGCTGGATCCAATCTGTCTGCGGTCTGTTCTGCATTCTCCAATCATCCAGCTCAGTTTTAGTGGGTTCAAAGCTGTTACATGTCAGCAAGTGGTCCATATTGCTGTCTGGCCTTCAACAATCACGCCAACATAAGAAACGACATCACCGCAAATGTGCTCATAGCAAGTGCATTTGTTACTATTACAACAGCAACATCAGTACTTCTTGGTTTTGTTCCAAACTAACTTTGTTTTGTTTTTTCTCAACACAAACTGTGTTCACTGTGGAGCACTGCCTCCCTTTGCTTTTCACAGATGATAGCACGTTCACTGTGATGGACCGAGCAGCGAAGGAAACTTAGGCACAGGTTAAAGGGAAAAAAAAAAAAAAAAAGGATTTTTTTATTGAACCCCAATAAATAATTGGTTAAATCATGTAAAAAGAATCAAAATCTTGGGCCCATAAAAGAGGTCAAAATAACAGAACTCTACTCAAAGTTGACAAACCATACTGATAACTGAAACAAACTGAACTAACTTAACGAGACAAAGGGGAAACTTAACAATGGCTGATCACCCACAAAAGCACAAAAAGGGGTAAAACACACAAAACCTAACTCCAATTACCCCACATGGTCCTAAATTATGAAATGAGCCAATTTGCAGCTTTCCATCAAGGCTTGTTCTGCCCCTTTTCCACCTGTTGGCTCCTCAATCAAGGGACGGGAGCAGCTCCAACTAAAGTAACTCAGAAAACAAAGATTAAATCATACATAACAGTGTAAACTAAAATGTGCACACTTATTTTAGAATACTGTGTTATGTGGATATGTGAACTAATTCTAAACCAAATCCAGTTATTCATTGTCCTGTAAATTAATTCCTATTTGAAGAAAGACAAATGTGAATGTGATGTTATGTATAAGCCTCTACACTAATATGGTGGCTATTACCACTGTGTGGCTGTAAGTGCAGCCATCACCATTATCTACTAGAAATACTGTCATACCTAAATTAGGATGTGACCTCAGCTAGTGAATGCAACACCCTTGTTTTTTATGTGTAGCGTGATCATGTCTTTGTTTGCCATTTCCTTGCTCTATCAACCCTATTATTGGTTTATTTTCACTTAAAATCGATTCAATGTTTATAGCCTTTAACACCACATGTTATTAGGTGCTCCAAAAAAAGAAAAGCAGATATCGTGTATATTGAAAATAAAAAATTGAGCTGATTGTGAGAGGTATTTGTGAAACTTATTTATTTATTTATTTTTATTCTAGTCTTATGGGGGAAAGAAAATTGTAATTTTGTTTACAGATGAATAGTGCATTTATCCCGTGTCTCTTTGGTTACTGTAAACAAAGTAGGAGAAGGAGACGATCCAGTATAGTGGGACAGAGAGTCCATTGTCCTCTACAAATTCTTTAAGTTTTGATATTCTGGGTGCAACTCATAACCAAATAATCCAATAAGAAGGCATTTACAGATTTGGATGGATCATCATAGCTGAATCTGCAAATGCCTAACCCCAAATTTGTTTTTATTTTGTCCAATTCAGTGGTTTCCATCTCTATTGTGGGAGGAAGTGACTCATCTTTTTTATGAGAATACTAAAATGACGTTCAGAGACCAAGATTCCACAGATTTGGTTTGCATTCTAGGTACAGAGTCACGTGTTAAAATTATAAACGCTCTCCACATGTTTCCTTGGTTGGAAAAAGTTGCAGAACAACAGTATACAGTAAATGGACACTCATAGGTGTGCACCTGTAAAGCATCAATATAAAAGGGTAAAACAAGGTGTGGTCATGACTTTGAGGTGGTATGATGATGGTGAAGGCAGGGGAAGGCATTTGCATCAAGAACACAGAGAGCTGCAGTGTTACAGAGTAAATATTAGCTGATTTGAAGGCAGGTAGCAGAGAATATCACAGGATTTTATTCATCAAAGCCAGATTCAAGTTTAGGGAAAGGATACCAAGGAGCTTAATGGAGTCTCCAGTGGTGTTCATCCTATTCTTGGCTGCAGTAACTTTCACAGGTAAAACTGAATGATAAGTGAAGTTCAATGAGTTTTATTGCCTATTACAATAACTACAGGGTCAGAGAATTAGACAATTTATAGATCCTAATATCAATTAAAATTCTTTAAATATACTACTTTGACATATATCAGTACTTTTGTAACTACTTCTGTCCCAGTGTGTGGATGACAACTACGTGGCGACTGAATATTTTACTTGCTTTCTCTTTCTAGATGTGACATGCAGTCAGACATTATATGCCTCTGAGAACCCCGTCGCAGTGGGAAACAATGTTACCCTTAGCAGCAATTACCCTGTCAGCTCAGGCGGATGGCTATTCAACACCCGCCAAATTGTGATAATACTAAATGGGGGTTCTGCTATTTCCAAAACTTGGCGTGACAGAGTATCTTTTAACCAAAGTACTTCATCACTGACCATACACTCAGTAAAATTGGAAGACTCTGGAAACTACGCACTACAGGATCTAATCAATGAAATTTCTTCTCAGTTAACACTTTCAGTTGAAGGTAAGCGCTCTCTCATTTTTCTTGTTTAGTCACCAGCACAGATTTCAAGAAGATTTCACTTCCTACATTATACTTCTTGCACGATTTCTGTATCATTGTCATTATTATTATTATTATTATTGTTGTTGTTGTTGTTGTTGTTGTTGTTGTTGTTGTTATAATTAATTAACTTTGTTATGATTTATGAAAAGAGGCATTGTCAGAGTCTCTTGGTTTCATTATGTTAAGGAGAAAAACAACTCACACTATCACATTGTAGACATATCTATCTAGAAAAAAAGGGAAAACAATTACACTATAAATTTAAATAACACTATCAAAAATATGTTGATCTTGATTTTCAACAATTGTTACAACAAAGGTTTTACATCAAACTGATAAAAGTCAGGGTAAATACCAACTCAGAACACGACATCACACCAAGTCATTGTTTAACAAAAATTTTAAGAGGTAAATGCAAATTAAAGTATATCCTTGATGAACCAAAGAATTGGACTGACAAATCAACAGACCAATACTGTCACCCAAGGAGGCCATTTTGTATAAGACTGTTTTGTTTTTATTTGTTTTTATCTTGAACCTGACTTTATTTCAACATATGGGTCACATTTTCATATATATTTGGTGGAGGACACATTTGCTTAAATAAAACATGACAAATGCCTTGCTGTTTTATTCTCCGCAGAGTCTGTTTCAAATGTGACCGTTCAGACAAGCACAACCAACCTGGTGGAGTTCAATGACACAGCAGTACTTATGTGCAGTGTGTCCAAAGGTACATCCCTGTCTTATCAGTGGTTCAATGGGAGCTCAATGATCACGGCCAATGAAAAAGTTCAACTCAGCAGTGGAAACACCATTCTCACTATCATGAACGTGACCCGCTATGATCAAGGACTATACAAGTGTAATGTGTCTAATAATGTCAGTAATGACATCAGCGCCCCTGTGAATCTGACTATCAGCTGTGAGTTCTAACCAAAAGACACCAATACATGCATACAATCTATAAAACAATCTGCTGTCCCAACAATAACCTCTAAAACAATTTATGCCCTGTTCTGTCACCAGACGGCCCAAGTAACACGGAGATGACAGTCATGCCCCTTATGAGTATATACAAAGGCGGATCTAATATCACACTGTCATGCTCAGCGGTGTCCAGTCCTCCAGCAATGTTCCAGTGGATGGTTAATGGAGTGTACCTAAACAAAATTGAACCAAAGCTTGAACTAGAGAAAGTTAACGAGAGCATGTCAGGAAATTACACATGCCTAATTCACAATAATGTCACGTTCAGATTCAGCAGCCAAACAGCAACGATCCTGATTGTGGGTAAGTTTGGTTTGGTATCTGTTTAAAAATTTATTTTGTTTTATTTTTTACTTTGCTGCTTAGATCTGCTGAGCTGGTAGACCATTAAGACCAAAGAGAAAGAGTTGTGATTTGTGCCTTTTCCTTTGTACAGTGCAGAGGAATTATCTAGTTGAACATGCCATATTTTTTCAGGTCAAATATTTGAGTGAATTTAAATTACTTACTAAACTCCAACAGATCCTGTGACAGCAGTCGTGGTGAATCTTGCCAAACCAGCAATATTTGGTGAGACATTCTCTTTGAGCTGTGAAGTGACGGGACCTGTTGACATCATTCATTGGTGGAAAAATCATCAACTTATTTCTGCTGACAATAAAACAACGTTTGGCACGGGCAACAGGACACTGACTATTAGTTCAACCCAGCATTCAGATGGTGGAGATTATCAGTGTGAGGCTTTTAATTCTGTAAGCAACCAAACCAGCGACCCCTTCACAGTCACAGTTTACTGTAAGTATTTGTATCATTATTAACATAACCATTATCACTGTGATGTCAGTTCTGTATTATCTGAATGTTTGTAGTCACATAAGCATTTTTCAGTGAAAGTAATTTGTGGTGTTCTTTATGTGTTTAGATGGACCAGAGAAAGCAAATGTTATGGGACCAAATTTGGCAAAGGCAGGAGACTACGTCACATTCACCTGCAATGCAACATCTAATCCTCCCAGCATCTATGAATGGTACCACGAAAATGTTCTGGTCTCCAACAAGTTAGAGTATGTCACACCGTCTCTGACAACCAGCATGAGTGGAAAGTACCTCTGTGTGGCCTTCAACAGCATCAGTGGCAAAAACAGCACTGCAGACATAATGCTTACTGTTATCGGTAAGACTTACGTGACCATTTTTTTTGGTGTACACAAAATAACTTTTCATTCATAAAAAGGAGACAGGTGCCTCGGGGGAGAACTAAAGAGCTATTTTGTGATTTGCTTTGTTTGCAGAGCCGCTGCAAAACATAATAGTAGAAGCACCAATGATGCCTGCCAAAGAAGGTTACTCCTATAATTTAACATGCAACCCAAATGTACCTGCTGATTACATTTACTGGATGAAGAATGGGGAGCCACTGGATGAAAACAACAGAATAGTTTTCTACAATGATAACAAAACACTTCACATCAGAATGGTGGAGCGCTATGATAATGCCAATTATGAGTGTATGGCTGTTAATGCCGTTTCATATAACAAGAGCACTCCTTACATGCTCTTTGTCAACTGTGAGTATAATATTTAGAGATTTTATGCAGTTTAGTGTCATGTTTAAATGAACAATTTTTAAGTTTTACATTTATAGTTGTTTAGATATTCATCTATCTCCTCTTCTGTTACAGATGGACCAGAAACACCTTCTGTTTATGGGCCAGCTTTTGCTGAAACAGGACATCAAGCTGTCTTCAGCTGTTCTGCCGAGTCAGTGCCTCCCAGTACGTTCTGCTGGTGGTTCAATGGATCCATCGTGGCCAATACATCAGACTACACAACTGATGTGTTGTCTTTAGGCATGAGCGGAGAGTACAAATGCATGGCCATTAATAATGTGACAGGAAAGAACAGCACAAACTCCACGACACTCACCGTGATTGGTATGAAAACTTTAGGATTCAGAGGAATTAGATGAAACATTTTTAACATATGACTCTGGCTGCTATTGTGTTCCAAGAATAAAGAACACTAAAGACATCTTACCCTCTCAACTCTCATGTTCTGTGTCTACAGAGGCCATAGAGTCAGTGATGATCAAAAGCACGACAATTCCAATCAACACTAAGAACTTTACTCTCACCTGTGATGTTACTGGGCCCTATGACACAATCTACTGGATGAAAGATAACATGACGCTCAACATGGACCCCTCTAATGACTCACATATCTCCTATAACATTGAAAACAACATGCTGAACTTCATCCCAGTGACAACGTACAATGAAGGGATATATCAGTGTGTTGCTACCAATAAGGCTGGCCAGCAAAAAAGCCTCCAGTACAGACTACTGGTGAATTGTGAGCATGACAGAAAGCAGTGAAATGTGTTTTTTCTATTTTTTTTTTTTTGAAAACTAGTTTTATTTAATTTTGTACTCATTTTCAAATGCTAGACACAAATTGTTTTAATATCTACATCCCTGAGAAAATGTTTGCTGTAAGGAAGATCCAAATGAAGAGTCATGATATGTTTTTTAGCAGTATTTAGACATTTTGGGGATTTAAATACTTAACAAAACAGCCAACATGTTTTTGGGTTGATGCAAAAAGTGTATTTAATTTATTTTCCTTCTTAGAAAGAGGAATGGCAGCTAAATAGAGAAATTAAGTGTTATGTGGTTTGCTTTGTTTGCAGATCCAATCCAAAATGTAAAACTAAATGCACCAGTGACCTTTGTCAAAGAAGGTTACGCCTATAATTTAACATGCAATGTAACTGGACCTGCTGACTACATTTACTGGATGAAGAATGGGCAGAGACTGCATGAAGACAACAGGACTTTTTTCCACAAGGATAACGAGACAGTTGAGATTAATCCAGTAAAGCGATATGACACTGGAAACTACTACTGTTTGGCTATTAATGCTGCTGGAAACATGCCCAGCGCTATTTACATGCTCGTTGTCATCTGTGAGTTTGATATTTTAAAGATTTACGCAACTGAGTGATATGATTTTAACATTTCAAGATAATTGTTGCAAGTCAATTATCTGGAGTTCAGATCATTTCAGTTATGTGAAATACCAAAAGTTCAGGCACAGAAAAATTAATTACAAATACATAAAACATATCAATATCGTATGAAACTTTACAGAAGGCAGTAAATAAAAGACAATGCACAGATGTTAAATTATACTTGCATATCTATGTGCATGTGTGTTGTGTGTTTGTCTCATTTCTTCATGCTTTGCGGGTTTTGGAAAAAAAAGAAAGTGTTCCATAGCGTGCCAGTGTGTGATTTATCAATGTTATGTCTATAACCAGAGGGCATCAGGGACAATAGGCTGTTGTGTGGCTGCCGTGGGCCATTTAAAACTCACCGAGATGCGCTAAAGTGCGGTTAACATACCAGTTTTGGAGTATTTGAGGGCTCATACTAAAGGTTAAATGTGGGCACTGCTGGACCTTTTTAACAACAGCTTTGATGTAAGTTACCTTTGTCATGTCTTTCTGACTAAATGACTGTTGTGTTTGTTTTGTTTGCAGATCAAATAGAAAATGTGGAAGTAAAAGCACCAATGATGCCGGCCATAGAAGGTTATTCATATAACTTAACATGCAATGTAACTGGACCTGCTGAATACATTTACTGGATGAAGAATGGGGAGATACTGCATGATGAAAACAGAACTGTTTTCTACATGGAAAATAAGACGCTCCACCTCAGTATGGTGGAGCGCTATGATAATGGAAACTACTGCTGTATGGCTATTAATGCTTTTGGAAACAAGGCCAGCCCTGCTTATAACCTCATTGTCAATTGTGAGTATATTAGAATGTATAGAATGTATGCTACTAAATGGTTCAATGTCAATGGTGCATCACCTTAAATTAGGTAAATCCATTGTATTTCGGTTCTTCAGTTGGGGTGGCTGTAGCTCAGGTGGCAGAGCCACTAATCAGCCACTAATCAGAAGGTCGGTGGTTCGATCCCAGGCTGCCTCCTGGCTGCATGCCAAATATCCTTGGGCAAGATACTAACCCCATGTTTGCCTACTGGCGGTGGTCAGAGGGCCCGGTGGCGCCAGTGTCCGGCAGCCTCGCCTCTGTCAGTGCGCCCCAGGGCAGCTGTGGCTACAATGTAGCTTGCCATTGCCAGTGTTTGAATGGGTGAATGACTGAATGTAGTGTAAAGCGCTATACAAATGCAGGCCATTTACCATTCTAAAACATGGATTCTACAAAAAGGGTCATAATGTTCATAATGTGCAGACTTGCTTCTCATATGCCTAACTACTATTGCCTGATTGATCACTTTTACAAAAAGTGCACCTCAATTTGTATTAGCTTCACATTAATTATAGATTAGTAATTTACTTAATGCAGCAATTTTACAAAGTCAGCTTTCATTGAGAAAGCACTGGTGTTACATGCTCTGGTGTGGATAGTAATCACACTACATGCTGAACCGTACCCACACAGCTGTGAAAAACATGATGACTTGACACACAGGTGACCAATTTCATGATAAAACTATCAAAGAGTATTTTAGTGTTGCAACTACAATGTCTCTTAAGACACAGGAGTCAACACAATAAATATACAATGAACTGCACAGCTGACCAGAACCTATCCAAATTTGGATAATACTTTACCCAGCTCAAAAGACAAATTTGCATGCTATATAGTCAGGTAGGCTACTCTTTTGCATTAAAGGTAGGACTATGAAATTGCTTCATAATGTTAAATTGCTCGGTGGTAGCTCATACTAACTCAAAGTGTTATCTTTGCCTTATAATACTTATTACTTACTAAATTACTTACTTATTACTTACTTACTAAGTATTATACTTACTTATAATACTCCAGTGTTGCTTGTTGCTCAAAAGTTTAGACAATAAATTTCCTCAGGAGCGGCACAGATATTCAAAACGTCTGTAAGAACATTCATCAGGGACAGGTGTGTCAGTCTCTTTTGCATCATGCTGATCCATCACCACATTTTTAACCGCAAGTTGAAGAAGGATACTTGCACGAGTCCAACATGGGCACAATTTAAAGAACTTTGTAGTTAACAAAAAAGTTAACACTCTAGATTCTTACTGTTAGAGTCACCTATCCTCTTTTGCTGTTACAGATGGTCCAGAAAAGCCCATTATTTATGGGCCAGCTTTTGCTGAAACAGGACGTCAAGCCGTCTTCAGCTGTTCTGCCATGTCAGAGCCACTCAGCCAATTCTGCTGGTGGTTCAATGGATCAATTGTGTCCAACACGTCAGTGTATGCAACTAGCCTCTTGTCTTTCAACATGAGTGGAGAATACACATGTATGGCCATTAATAATGTGACAGGAAAGAACAGCACAAACTCCACTACGCTCACAGTTGTTGGTATGAACACTTTAAGATTTTTGGGAAATTTGTTGCACATGTGGCTCTGAAACTGATCAAATACAAATTCTTATTGTGTTCTTAAAGTCTAAATATTTCATGGGGATGTACTCCAGTCAAGATGTCATGCTCTTTTGTGTTTAACACCTTGTAATTTGTGTCTACAGAGGCCATAGAGTCAGTGATGATCAAAAACAAGACAATTCCAATCGACACTAAAAACTTTACTCTCACCTGTGAGGTTATTGGGCCCTATGACACGATCTACTGGATGAAAGACAACATGAAGCTTAACACTAATCCCTCTAATAACTCATATGCGTCCTATAATACTGAAAACAACATGCTGCATTTCACCCCAGTGACACTGGACAGTGAAGGGACATATCAGTGTGTTGCTACCAATAAGGCTGGTGATCATGTGAGCCCCCAGTACAGACTGTTGGTGAACTGTGAGTGTTTATTGAGAACTAGTTCTGAGTAATCTGCCCAATATTCTTTTGAATTGTGTGCCAAGGAAACACTATTCATAATTTTGCAGTACATTATTCAAACGAAATCTTTCTTTTTCCAGATGGTCCAGTCAGACTGACCATTTCCCGTGCAAGTATGTTCATGCACGTGTCCCTGATATGCCAGGCTGATTCTCGACCAGCGTGTGACTTCTCCTGGTTCTTCAACAATCTGTCAACACCTCTACAGAACACATCTACTATTGTATTCCCTGCAACCAGCCAGAATTTTGGGAATTACATATGCAAGGCATGGAACCCCGTGACTGATATCACAATGTACCAAAATCTTACCGTCACAGGTGAATAAACCACACATCTTATCTCTACTCATTTTTCTTTAACAAGTTCTTTAGTGTTGTTGAGCAACGGGTATTTTACTATAACCTATGACCTCATAAGAAAATTACGGAAGCGTAGAGCTGCCACCCAGGCAAAAGAAAAATAGAAGTATGTCACGTTATAACGTGACATACTTCTATTTTTCTTTTGCCTGGGTGGCAGCTCTACGCTTCCGTAGAAAAATAGAGGTGAAATGTACAAAAGATTTTGAGACGTTAATGCCAAACGACGTCTTTGTAGTGTGGAGCATTTAAAGAAACTATGATGATCGCACCCATCTTTTAAAATTGGCCACAGGCAGTGCTATAAATTTGCAAATATGCTTTAAGCGTTTTTCTTTTTCAGTCCTAACCTCAAACGTGTCTCTTTGCTTGTCATATTTTCCACCCCCAGCTCACGCCCCTGCCATCCACTTCCCATACCAAGGCAGCCTGATGATGATGGTTCTGTTTGCCTTTTCTGCGCCTGTGTTGTTCAACTGAGTTCTCCACACTCTTAAGTCTTCTGAGAATGAAAGGCTTCTTTCTCGCTCCCTGTTTTTTGACAACAATCTTCCTGCACAATGATTAAGAAAACATAGCGCAGTCCATAATCCTAATGTTAGACATACACATTATTTAATTAGTGCAATGCCTATTTTTTATGTTCAATATTATATCTATTAACAGTAAAATGTAGTTTCGCTAGTTTTAATACTGTCATTGTAATCACTCCCCTGGAGCTAGTTCAGTGAATAGTTTCATAAAAGGAAAGCAGGGAAAGTGTACTCCTTACAAATTATAATCACTGTGAGCATTTAACCATGTTAATAATATATATACGTAGATGTTTTATTATACCTTGATTCACCTTATTTGATTGATTGATTACTTTTTTTAAAAATGAATAAAAAAAGACAACATAATATATTTTTTGGAGATTTTATTAAGTGGGATATTTAAAATAATAATGGTCCCATTCAGAAAGTTATAGTGAGTTCAAATTCCAGTGATAAAGTTTCTTTTACACTGCATTTGTAAAAAGTATCATGTGTATGCATAGAAAATATGATTGGCAATGAGTCTTACAAAAGCATGCATGTGTAAGAATAGAGGGCTTCTTTATATTGCTCATATGGGCACGGAGGGGTTGAAGGATTTATTAATCCTTTGGCATATCTTCATGTTCTTGAACTTTTCCTTCTTGCAGTGTTTTTTCCCTTGTGGTTTGAATGAATCCAGAAAGATAAAGCAATTGGACACAAAAAAGAAAATTAATGAAAAAATGAAATGAAAAAAAATGTGTAACTTCTATCTGTAATCACTCTTCAAAGCCATGATAATAAAGAGAATACAATAATTGATTTTATCACTGATTTTTCTCATCATTTTATTCCTTCCCTATTCCAAAAATCTTAGAAGTTATAGGCAACTTACACTTTCCAGTATTCAAGCAGTGGCAGGCTTTGTTCATCACACCCATTTCCTTCCCTGAGTGACATATAATAAAAGAAGAAGAATGGGTTAGAAATACTGTATTTTTCTAAGAGAGAGGATGTACTTACATAAAAGCGATACATGTAAATATCTATACATTCTTTGGTAAAATTCTCATGTCACCTTTACAGGTGCAAGGTCTTTTGTCCTGTCTTTGGATGACTGGACGTGCAGTTGTAAGTAGTTCTTCAACAGCAGATCCTGTAGCACAGTTTATTGTAGAAATAACTTTAAAAGATTTATAATAACAATTTTAATAAAGTAAGTATTTAGATACAAACCTGTAACTATCATTAAGGAGCTGGTCTTGTCGAAATGTGTTTAGAAAATAATCTCACATACCGTCAGTGAATGCGCTGACAACCAGGCTCTGTTTCTTTGTCTCATGAACACCTTTAACAAATGAAAAGGAAAATAATAGAGAAGGAGACTTCAGAATAGGGTGCACAGGATACAAAAAGATTTTTACGAAGTATCATACTATACCTTGGATGCAATCAGTTAATATTACCAGCCCAAGAGCCAGCGGCAAAAGCACCCTGGGTCCCATGTTGGAGAAAAGGCAATTCAGTGAACTCGGGGAAAGAAATCCTGCTTGTGCACTGACTTCAGTCCCAGAGAAGAAATGATGGGGTTGGTGTTCCGGCTCTTTATAAAGGATGATGGTGATGAAATCATGGCTGCAGCACATTAATCAACTGGCTGAAAAAACAATTTTACGATATGTGGCAGTGACTGACAGAATGATGTACACTTGCCAACAGATAGTGGTTTTGAGTAATGGCTTTTTGCTTTTAGAGAGATTCACAGGGTTACTGAGATGCGGTAAAAGAGCACTTGAATGTCAGATGTGCCCATTTGATAGCCTCTAGTTAAACTTTCCTGATGGGAACCTAATACATCAATAATCTTTTATATGCATTTTATCTTTTTGCTGCCTTTCACTAATTTGATAAAAATTGGGATCAAATTCTGTCTTCAGGATATATCTGTTACTCTCGTTAAAAAACTGGCTGGCGGTTATCACTTCTGTCAGCATGACTGCAACTGATACATCACTGTCAATATTAAATCGTGTTTGCTAATGTCAAGAAGAGCTGTAAGTGCTCTGCTTTTGTTCCATGTGTGATGACAGTTGGAGAAAGGATCAGATTCGTGGTAAAACTCACAAATGGGTGGTATGGACAAAGTTAGACTTGTTCACCTTCCTCAAGTTTCTGAAACGTGCCTCTGCTCACAAAATATGCGTGAGACAGGAACAAAACCAGTCAAGCAAACGTAATAAATCTCTTTTACACATCTAACAATCTATATGTACTCTTGATGAACCCAAGGCCTAAACATGTAGCTCTGCATCAGTGGTACTCAACACACAGATCCAATCTTGTTTTGATATTTAATGCATATCTTTCATCACTTACACAGTTGGCCATCCAATTGTTCATGTAATGTAGCACAGTCGTCACACAAGAGGCCCAGAAGCAGGTTAGTGTGAAGTAAAGCCTTTAAATATTTGAAGGAGCCATTACAAAAGACTTATCTCAATTCACAGACATCTAGATATATCACCACAGCTTCTCGACCTACTCAAACACATCTATCCTTGCAACAAAACAGTCTCTCATATGAATACTCTGTTGCTGTTATGGATAAAGGAAAAGATACAAGGGCATTAATGAGATAACATGATATGCTGAAAAGCAAGTAAACTGTAACGGTCAATTGTTTGCAAGTGCAGACAAGCAAAACAAAAAACAAAAAACAAAAAACCCCAAAACACTTTGGTCCTTCAAATGAACAGGTACAAAAAAAAAAAAAAAAAGAAACCAAACACATCAGACATCGCAATAAAGCTATTGCCAAATAAAGGTAACCTGAAGAACAGTGAAATCGAGATGATTTACAAGGATCTTCTAAGAAGGGCAGTTGTTCTATCTTGTATACAGGCATATTTTGGCTTAAACCTGATATATCCTGCATCCTTTTCCAACAAGCTCCTGTTCCTAAAGTTCAAGAAAGTGCAACCTGTTTTTGTGTGTGAAGGATTCATGAGCTATAGCCAAAGGGATAAGATCTGCAGCACAGCAAGCCTTTAACAAGGTGCTGCATTCAGCGGTTTGACCTACAGAATGTCTTCCTTAGAATATAAAGCTGCTGCCTACTTTTGAAATTTATTCATGACCACTGAACATCTGGACTGATGTGTGCTCTAACAGCCATCTCTTCACGTATCGTTAAAGGGTGCTTTATGGTCAGCGCATTAGTCGTGTCATTTGCAAACAGTGATATCACCACAGCAGTCACCATTAATACTGGTGCTTAGGGCTCAGTTACCCGCTACAGCATTTTCTAAAACAAACTGTCATCACTGAGATCTGTCACTGTCAAGCTGTTGCAGCATCTCCCTCTGTATAATTTGGGAATTACCGGCCATGGTGCCAATGCCACCCACACACAGGTAAAAAAAATTGAGAGGTGTGCGACCGGCTAAAATGACACAAAAACTTGCACCGGTGGATATGACATCACTTTTAGTGAGCGGTGCCAATCATGAGGGTGATAATGGACAGTATAATTAGCTCATTATTATTCTCTTAAACCAGAGGGTCCCTGGATGACAAACAAAATTGTCCAATTGTATTGATTCTTTGTGTCAGAGAAGCTAATGGAACAGGTGCAATATTGGGAATGGAAGTAGGGATTTGTCAATTCATATAAACAAAAACCGTATGGTCACATTGTCTTTAACAGTGGTCACCAACCAAGGCCTTGAA
This sequence comes from Diplotaxodon limnothrissa, assembly GCF_057381915.1. Classification (NCBI taxonomy): domain Eukaryota; kingdom Metazoa; phylum Chordata; class Actinopteri; order Cichliformes; family Cichlidae; genus Diplotaxodon; species Diplotaxodon limnothrissa. Next base: position 24,715,529 of record NC_140606.1, on the reverse strand, counting down.
GAGGTCTTCCACAAATAGTTTATGCAGCTCTTAGCCCTCAATAACTGATTCTATCCATCATTACACATCTTAATAATATAAGTGCAATGGTTTCTTGAAACAGGGACAAGGACCACTGTGGTAGTGTACTTTTGTGACCTAGATGCTCAGTTGTCAGTAGGTTCACCTAGCAGGGCCTTGAGATGGGCATGCAAAGGTTCACATACAGCTTGATATCCTTTCGGGGTCAGGTGAAGGTAGTCGTACATGTCCTGGTGGGAGATGCTACCATTGGAGTGAACAAAGCCGGGGTCTACATTGAAGAAGGAGGCACGGGGAAGGGATGTTAAGGTGTCCTTTACTAGCTCGTTCACCTTGGCATTTCTCTCCCGTAGAGGGTTTGGCATTTTTCCTCTGGGCAGTAAACTCTGGAAAACAAACATTAGCATACTTATTTTTAAATGTTTCATATTCCTTATTTCATATGCGTGTTAGCTGAATTTCCAATTAAGTTTCTGCCCCTAGTACATATACAGTAAATTAATACAGTTAAACTTCAGACCTGTCTGAAACAAGTACAGCTTTTTGGCCCCCTAACATTCACCTGACCAGGCAGAGACTCCTCTGGTTTACTTTTAACTACATATCATATAGCACAAAACCTTCTGATCCAAACAATCTAAGATATCCATTTACATACAATACAATATAGCATCAGTTGATTTTCAAGCAGATTTTCTAAGCCGTTGCCGTTTCAGTTTAGTTTTTATTGTCTGAAAATCTCAGTCTTTTTTTAATTACCAGAGTTAACCAGGTTTGCAGCACTTTTTCTAATTCTTCTTTCTGTATTTAGTGGTGACTTGAACAAAATTCTACTGCGGATCCAATTTTCTTAAACCATTAACTTACATATAGGTGACATACATTGAAGATAGCACATGAAACAAACGAAAACTATTAAGTCTTTTTAAAAAAAACCCATAGATGTTAGTGATCTGATGTTAGTTTTGTTCAGACTGGCCAACCCCGTTAAAGAGATCATTATAGCAAGATAAAAAATTCAAGAATTTTGGAATAGTTATTAGAATACATATAACATGTCCTAAATACACGTAACTCATCCCAGTCTCAATAAACATATTCACCACAGGCTCATCAGACAACTTGCATTGATAGATTCTACAAAATTGGCAAAGACTCAAGCTGAAGAGAGTTCCTCTGTATTTTCATTTGATATTAGTTTCCAAGGTTCACCAAAAAAGGTTGTTCCAGTTAGCATTAAATTTTCAAAAGTCTCGTTTTATTCTAAGTACCTAAAATATTTCAGTTTCAGTCTCTAACTTTAGTTGCAACAGCATCAGCAGCAATTGCAGCTTCTACACAGCTCCCATCAAGCTGCTATTCTCTGCAGACTCGTTGAAGAGCATGTCTGTAGAGTGTGTGCTGCACTGTTTTTCCAAATGGGCCTCAGAACAAAATACTTCCAAGCCCTTATTCTTATGAGCAATGTCTGCAGTGTATATTTAAAATCCTTGAATATACTACATGAAATGGCTCACAGATAATCAAAGTTCCAGCCTATGAAGAAGCATCCATAACTTTACACTTCACCTCATTTCAGATAGCTAAGATGCTGCTAAAAGGGGTGACATCGCACTGTACTTTGATGGTTGAATTAACTTCATTAGTCATTTTCAAAAAACATGCGGGTGAGCAGATTAACACCTGATACAAGGAATGCTTTAGGAAAAACACGTACAAGTACAAGCGTGTGGGCATTGGGAAGCTTGTTCTTGATAACTTGGATAATAGCCAAGATGCCTCCACAGATCTGTTCAGGAGTGTGACCGTGATTGTTAGTTCCTACCCACAGCACTACGACCTGCAACAACAAAAGACAAAGCAATGCATGACTGAACACATGTCGCTGATATTTTGACCCAATGTACCTGGATGTGGGATTTTAACACAGAGTTGAGCACAATCAGTCTTTTGTGTGAATAAACAAGCATGATCATGTTATCTATTTCTGGCACTGTTTTGAACCTTTGGGCTGATGTTATCCAGTTCACCGTTGCTCAGTCGCCACAGCACATGTTGTGTTGCATCACCACCCACCCCAAAATTAAGGCAATGGAGAGGTGAGAACAACTGACGCCATATCTGCAGACAAACCACAATAATATTGCATTCACATGTTCCACAACAAGTTTTCACACTTTGAAAACATTTATGAGAAAACGTAAATCAGTTACATAATGGACAGAGGCACACATATCAATGCAATCTTTGTTTTACCCCAAACTCGTGCATGAGCTGAACAAGAGAGTCTCCAACAAACAGGACATCAGGTTCTTTGTCTTTGCTGTCGGACACAAACCGATTGTGCTACAAAAAGAAAATGTAAAAGATGTATATATATTTTTACTACAGTACCAACCATTGCACAACATCCGCACATATTGCAAGACAAACTTTTTAAAACCTTGTGTTTTTTTTAAGAATCAGCATGGTATGTTTATTTTGATTTTCTGGTGACTACTGACATTTGTGTTCATTTAGAGACATCCTTTAAAATAACTACCCAAATGAATGCCCGATGGCAACGCCAAAAGGCTAACAAGTGGCGAGTCTACTTTCTAGAAGCACTTAGATATCATCACAGTGCAGTATTGAATGTAACACCAGCAATTTCATTTTTACATGGCAAGTCCAGGTACAAAAATGTATTTAGAATGCGCTGTTATGTGGATAGAGAAAACATTTTCTAATGGGTTTTTTTTTAATCAATTAATGAAATATCTATGCATATCCCCATGTGTCTGAAAAAAATACTAATTTGCCAAGACTTTTCTCCTTTCTTTCACAATCAATTGCAAAACTGCACACCCCTCACAAGCCATTGCATTTTCATTTATTAGACAGGTTTAAATAATTTATGAAGGCCATTATTGCAACAATATGTACTACAATATGTTAGTAGCTGGCTCTTTTCAACTATGAAGCTTCCCTTTATCTTCACTGATTGCAGAACTAAACATCAGCAACGATGCAAACGGAATAATATAACACCGTACTTTATAAAACCTATAAATAATATAAAAGTCACACACCATAGACATCCATCGTCCATCTCCCTGCGTGTCTTCACAGGGAGTGGGTGTGGCGGCTGGGTTTGGTTCTCCTGCACTCATTCTGCTTTACCTGTGTTGGGAAAACAGTCGCATTGAGTTCTTCACACTTTCAGCAATGTATACAAACCAATTCATAAATAGCCCATAGCTCTGTTCGCTTGAGAGATCTGTGGAAGCTAACAAAGTTAGCTACAATAGCTAGCTCAACATGCTGGAACACATAAGAGATGTAGTTGAACAAAGATAAGAGAAATTGTGAAATTAAATAGGCCTGTGCTCTGCAGAATGGAAAAGGGTAGAGATTAACATAATGACTGCATTAAGAGGTATAACTTATCATAGCATACCACTAAATCAAAAACACTGTTGTCCCCCCGAATCACTTTCCGGAAGTGAGGTTCAGCACAGCAGAGCGTACCATTATCATGAGTAGTCAGCAACATGTATGGTTTTAGATATTTTAATTTTCCGACGTTTGAACATATAAAATTGTAGTGTGCAAAATATGATATGAGAATGTAAATAATAAAGGATTACATAAGTAGAGAAATGGAGCAGAGTTGATACTGTGTAACCCCTCGTTTTGTGAGGGTAGTTTCGTCCAACTCGTGGGCTTTCTTGGGCGTTATCACTGCGTGTAAAAAAACGCAACGGCTGCGTGTTGCCGTGCAACGACACATTCGGTGTGCGATAAAATTAAGCGGTTGTTAACGACTTTGGTAAGTAGACACTATGTTTATTAACTATTTTTCCTTTTCATTTATTTTTTTCTCATGTATTTACGGTTTTAACTGATTTACAGTTTGCTAAAGTTGGAAATACTTTTCGCTTCTAAGCAGCTACAGCTTGGACTTCATGCACCGCGTGTCACCTTAACTTAAATTACACCTGGGGATAGTAGGTGCTTGCTAATCTCCAAGTTAGTTTGCTGACATAATTCAGTTAGTTTGCTCGTTTTAGTTAAGTTTTCATTAAGTTTCAGTATTAGTTCGAGCTGATTTGTGTTCAAAATACCTGGGGGTCAACCATCCAAAGCAACGAACAGTCCACACAGGAAGTGGTGAAGAGGTTGTGGACGAGGTGGAGTGAGTGGGCACTAGTGTCAGGTGTGATTGGCGACATAAGCATAGAAGAATGCAAAAGGAAAGTTAAGATGTTAGTAAGACTTGCGATGATGTATGGTTTGGAGACGGTGGCACTGACAAAAAGACGGGAGGTGGCGCTGAAGATTCTAAATTTTTAGTTGCGAGTGACTAGGAGGGACATTGAAGCAAAGTTGAAATGGCTTGGACATATGGTGAGGATGGATAGTGGACACAACGGGCAAAGCATGTTAAAGATAAAGCTGCCAGGCAGAAGGAAAAAGAGGATGATTGCAGAGGAGGTTTATGGATGTAATGAAAGTAGCAGGTTGGTGTTACAGAAGTGGGATGGGGTGAGATGGAGGCAGATGACAGACTGTAGGAATGCCCAACAGGGCAAACAGAAGTATGAGTTCTAACTTTTTTGTGTGCATACAGGATATTGTCCGGGGCTTTTCCCCCCCAGACATTCAGAGTAGAAATAAGTACATTCACATATATTATAAGCAGTACTTTTGACTTGCAGTCATCTCAATACTGCACATATTTTTATTATTATATTTTTTTAATGTTTTTATTTTTATTATTATTATTTTTTTACACAGGGTTAACAGCAGACCATATGAACTTGACAGGCAACTTTGATGGGTGTAGTCAGCTCAACTCACCTTACTATTCAGTATCTATACAATTACAAACATTATAAATAATTACAACCATGCATGCACAGAGAAATGTAACCACAGCTATAAAACTGCAAAAATATCTGAAGGGGTACTTAAAGTGCTCAAAGTCTGACTGCAGTTGGCCCATCTGCTCAGTGTCTCTTTTTCGCCCATTTATGTGAAATGTTTTTCTCGAAACCTAGTTTTTAGTGTGTACAGCTGCACATATATGGTGAAACTCTTGTGATTGTGGAACAGGTCAAATAATACATTATATATTGGAATGATTTTGTGTCTGTAGTTTAATATGATTTTAAATGTCATGCAAATTAATTTCCTTACAATTTGTACTGTACATGAAATGATCCTCACTTCAGGGTTTAATTGCACAAATAATGTTAAGGTAAAGGAGACATTTTTCATACTTTATCTATCTCTGCTAAACTATGGCAAGTATGTTACATGCTTTCTTATTATTTTTATGAAGTGCTTAGAAAGTTGTATTATGTGTGGTCTACATGTTCAAGTCAAAGCCCACATTCAAATTTATATTTAGTCAGTTTCACTGAATCATTGGTAAGTTGCTCTTAATTTTAATACTAGAGTCGACCTCAATGAGGTACAACCACATCCTGTATTATCAAGCCTGCTTTACTAACTGTGGTTATTTTTCTACAGAATAGAATGCAGCATGAGCCATGTGTGTGGCAGGACCTCTATAAGAAGGAAAAGTCAACAATTTTCAACAAGAAACAAAAACAACAGATAAAAAGTGTTGCTTTGCAAAAAGATTCAGTGCTCTTCCCAGATATTCAACCCACTACAGTAAGGCAAATGAGGAGAAAAAAATGAAACGACTGAAGACCCGCAAGGAGAGGAGTCAAATAAGAGGTGGCTGGAAAGAGATTTCAAAGATCAAGTCAAATCACCATCATCATCACTACCGTCATTGCCAAAGCAACATAGACATGGCACATTTGCATAACTGCTGTTGTGCTAGTTGCCATTGTTCTTCGAGGAGAAATCCACCATTTCCAAGTGTTGTGCGCTCTGTGCAGGAGCCCAGTATCATCACAGACGGCCGCCTGACAGGACACCATGGCCTGTTTAACCATGAGGTGAAGTCTATTGATTTTGAACGCTTGCTAAGTGAACAGCCAAAACTGGAGGAACAAAGAAAAGAAAAGAACACTGTAATTTCACATTCATCTTCAGCATTGCACAATTCTGCTTCACTGTCCACTGATGCTTTGTTGGGAGCTGATACAGATGTTGGGAGCTGTGTGCCATTCAGAAAAAATACAGACCCTGCTTCAAAAGCCCACACTGACTGCCAAGAGAAGGAAAAGAACAACATCCAGTTTGAGTCAAAGCAGTCAGATGTCACAACAGAAGAGAAACCACAACAACAACTCCCTCTTTCATGTGAAAGTTTTCAAAGCAGCCACTGGTCTAAACACAGCTTCCTCGATGTGCTAACAACAGAAACCAAGTGGGCATGTGTCATGTCTGAAAATATTAAGTCTTTCAACACAAATGTAAAGAAACGTGTGATTTCTACTCTTGTGCAAACCCCAAAGAACCAGGAGCCCCCTGTTCAGCAGATACAAACTCATGGTCTCACCTCAAGCCCACTTAAACTCTCCAGTTCAGCCACTACTAACAGCTGTGAGATACAGGACAGAACACAAGATCCAGAGTATGTAACGAAGTTTGTCAGTGCAGTAGCAGCACGTTTGTGTCAACGTTTGAAGCTTCCGTCGATCAGTAGGAGAAACCTGCTGTCAGAGAGCAGGGAGGTCCTGTTAAACTCTCTGAGGGAAACACATGGACCGTGGCTTCAAGAGAACCTCCTTAGACTTCAGCAACATCGTAGCTTTGCTGTGCATCCCACAAAGAAAGACCAAGATCATGATCAAGAGCCAACCAGGAAAAATGAAGAGAATCTCTTTGCCGCAGGTGAGCATTAACCTCTTGAGACTTGAACTCTTCCATGGCATGCATTTTTATTTCTTTTTGATATTTGGGCTCATTGGGACCTGATGAGTGTAAAAACAAAGAATTGCCAGATTTTCTTTACCTGATTTTTGTTTCTGACAAAAATGAGATGCACATATGAGGATATTCGTTTAAAATTTCAATTGAACTGTGGCACTATAATGTCATCGTAAGTGGATATCAGGCCCTTGTAGAGCAAAATTTAGTATTTTGGTCTAGAGCTTAAAATACATGTCCCCCATAATATAAAGGAAAGCGCAAATTTGTTCAAGCTCAACGTTTCGTTTTTTTTAAAGTAACAACTACTTGTTATACTTTATCTATCACTATCATAGGGGAGATATTCTGGTGCAAGTTTTTAACTGATTATGTCTAATGATCTCTGTTTGACCACAGCCATGCTGGTTGACATGGTAATAATTTCAACTGTGTAACTTCCAGCTGATCAAACATCTGTTTGATAGATGTTATTACATTGTGATACAGATTATATGCTCAAAATTCGTTATTTTAAAAGTGTTTATGGACTATCTTTGCATTCATTGTTACTTATAAGTACTTAGTATAAAAGTGATTGTTAGTAATATATTGCCAAGCTGATTGGTAAGAAATATTTAAGTTCTTACATTTACTTTTGTTTGATAGCTTGAACATTTACACTGTCTTTTTATGTTGGTGTATTTTAACCATTTAGTCATTCAGATTAAATTGAACTAGTAATAGTGCATGCTGCATCCTGTAAGCTCACACACATTATTTTGTTCTTATGCACACAATACAAACACAACTTAAATACACTAATTGCGAATTCTGCACAAAGTGTTTCCCTTAGAGACTGACCATGACCTCCACCTACATCACGTTTACCTGTTGTCACTTTTTCTTCCCGTGTCTTTGTGCTGTCATGTACTATAGAATTTACCGTTGCAGTAATTGTTACTCCCCCTCAGCCTTGTAGACCTTGTGTATTTGGTTCAGATTTAACTTTGGCAGAGAGTTATTGGTACTCCAGCTAGGACCAGCTTCTCTACTATCAGACTTACAGATGTTTAGTGTAAATCTGCATCTGTCTATCTATGGTTTTAGAATAATTAACATTTCTTGCACTTCAATCAGTTGTCATTAACTCACCACTGTCCTCTCTTATACTTGTCTGTCTTTGCGCCACCTCTTCCTTCTGTCAAACACGTGCAAAAACAGTTACGGAAGAGAAGTGAAACACTGAAAAAAACCTTTTTCCCCTTAAAGAATGACTGAATAATGCCTTCTGTGCTAAAATAGTTTTAAAGGTTTATTTACTGTTAAATATCTTTAAACCAACATTTCTGCTGTTTTTTTGTTTTGTTTTGTTGTTTTTTTAAAAGAGAAAACATTGATCTTAACTCCATGTATTGCATGATGAGGAAGATTTTTTTTTTAAAAATACTTTTTTTTTTTAATAGGCATCCATTGTGTGAAGATAGGTTTGGATTTTTTGACCTATCCTAAAAAGTGTTTTGTGTTTGTTTTATGTCAGGAGATTAATTTGTGTAAAGAATACAGAAAAGACACAAACCATCAATTTGGTTTTACATCATTTTATGTGGTTATTTAAAAAAAAAAAAAACAGAAGTAGGCATGACATACCTACATTTTTTCAGTTTTGTTTCCTTATTTTTAGATATCTCTTTTAATATGCCAGCAAATAGCCATTCCAGCTGGAAGACCAGTCTGCAGCAACACTGCAGTCAAAAACAGGTGAGGCCCTCAGTTTACATTGTCACTCTTAAGTTATTTTCAGATTTCTATAATATAAGATTCTCTGATAATAAATAATGATTCCTTATGTTAATTGTCAAGGTTACTGAGTGGCTGGCGAGCCCTGCGGATATGGCTGACAGTGTTTTGGATGATATCCTCAGACCAAGTCTCTCTCCTCCATTGTTCATGAACCTTCAGACCTGTGAAGCTCCAGAAAGCATTTTGTTTGCTCCTTCTACCACTTTATGCCAGAGAGAAGGGGCTTCTGTACCTGAGAACTGGCAAGATGGTTTAAACTGGTCAAAGAGCAAAAATTCAGCTACATTTGGTTCTTTTGAAAATGGCTTCATGGACCAATCCAGCTTACTTGGAAATCAGAGCCTACAGTACTCTGACAGCAACTCCCAGCCCTCTTTTCCTTACCAATCGCAGCTGCCAGATACATACGCAGGAGAGCCAATGCACTTTGCCCAGCAGGAAGACCCATTTGGAACTGATATGTACTCTTGTGTTCCCTCTTTTGCTGCCCCAGTTCACCATCAGAGCAGCCATTTCCAACCTTCAAACCAGTTCAGTCACGCTTCAGCTTGTTCTCTGAAGTCCCAGCACACTGATATTATGCACTACCCTCCGTCATTCATTCTTGAGAGAGACCCTTCACCTTCCCTTTCTGCTTTCCTTAGCCCTGAGCCGTGGTCCTTCCCTCCTATGAGACTGTACTAATGTGTGGTAAAGCTCTCCATACAAGCATGTGGATCAATATTTCTATGACTGATTAAAGTACAATTCTCCCTTAATTTATGCACTCCAAGGTTTTTGTTTAGTGAGTGATAAACATGTTATGTTCCCATATTAATATAACCATAGCATTAAGCATAGATGCAATAGCTATCCTCTGAAGAGTAACCTGTCTTTTTCTATTGTCCTGTTTTTGCTGAGTTAAGTAGCCTTTGATTATGCATCATTTTCAACCTTTTTAAGCATTTATGTTTATTTTGGACTTCTGTACAATTAAAAACACATGTCATAATGGAATATTATTTGTTTGTGAAAGTTGCGCATCCCTTTAAATGCAAAACAGTAATTTAAAAGACATTTTTAGAAATTGCATATATACATAAACACTGCAAAACATAAAATTAACAAAAGCTGCTCTTACATTTATTACACATTATATTGCATATTTAATAATAATAATAATAATAATAATAATAATAATAATTTACAACATAACTTCATCACAGATAAACACATTTAGACTGAAAGGTTAATTGAGTAAAACCACAAATCACACATTCTTATTTTCTTTCTAAGGTTGCAAGTAAAAGTTTTCATCAGATCTCTCATCCGTAAAGTCTTCAGCTTCTTTGCTCTCACGAGTTGCAGAATATTCTTCTGTCTCTAGTCTGGTCCCTGTTTTTATTCCTCTACGCAGCTGATTCCAGAACAGTTCCTGCGCCTGTGTTGGGTTAGTACAGTCTGAACCAGGCCACTGCAGGTAAGTTTTTTTTAACATAACTTTCCTCATGCGATGATACGAAGACAGCTGCCTCTCAGAGATTGGCTCCAGAAAAACGAGCAGGAGAACATCTCTGTGCTCATCAAAGAGTCTGTAACTGGCAAGCTGGATTTCCAGAGAACACCACTCACTTTGCAGAAAATTCCTGCTCACCACACAAATGGTTTTCCGGCTGCTGTATACAGCAGAAACAATATTGTCCACAATATCACGGCCCAACTCAAAGTCCCTGTGGTGCAGGCAAAGCTTAAAAGATGATCCGCCTCCCTCCAAGTTGGGTAACAATTGGTCCATGACCCATTGTTCATCAGATGAGTTATAGGAAATAAATGCATCATATTTACAATTCTCCTCCTCCTCATGGAATCTGCTCCACTGCTCACTAAACCAGGCCCGAAACACATAGTAGCTGTACTTCATTTTCCAGTAGAGTTTAACATAGAATAAGGGAATGATTGTAAACAAGAAGATTGCAGCTGATGTGCTAAAAAACAGGTACATTCCTATATCTCCGCGACAAACTTTAGTGTCAAAATTGTAAAATTTGAGTTTTGGATTGTGTTGGCATGACAGGTTGTACAGGTACACCACCTGAACATCTGTGTTATTCTTTGTATAATTTTGCAAAGGCCCGTTGTTGCAGGTGCAGCTTACAGGATTATCTCGTATGTCAAGGTAACGAAGCATAGGTAGACTCATTAATGCGTCTACAGAAAGAGTCTGCATGGCATTGCGGTTGAGCTGCAGTAAACGTAACTGTGTAAGATTCCCAAAAACCTCTTTAGAGAAGTTCTGAATGCCCATATTTTCTGCAGCCAATCTGGTCAAATTTCTTAAATTTTTAAAGACCCCTGGTTCTAATTTTTTCACCCCAACACAGCAGTTATCCAGTGTGAGGAAACTTAAGTCTGTTAGGTCATCAAAGGTATCAGGAGCAAGATGGTATATGTTATTGTTGGTGAGATACAAAGATTTCAGTGAGTAGAGGCCACGTAGTAAAGTGCGTGGTAAAACGGTGAGTCCGTTAGGTCGCTGCCGATCTAATTTCAGATCAGTCAGTCTGCTGAGATTCATGAATGGTGACTCATGAGTTTCTGTTATGAAGCAAATCTGATTACTCTGTAAATCTAGCACAGTGAGGGTGTCTTGAAATGCACGATATAAGAAAGGGTCAATTTGTTTTAGCTGGTTTCCATCTAGATAGAGCTTGGACAGGCTTTTTAGTCCATCAAGACCCGATCGCTGAAAATGGGTAATCTTATTACCTCCAAGATCCAGTGTATTTAAAAATGTCAGGTTGAAAAAAGTCCTATTGAAAATGACAGAAATGCGGTTGTTGCGAATGTTAAGAATTTGCAAACTGACCAGATCTTCAAATGTGACACTGAACAAATCAGTTAAGAGGTTATTGTCTAAACGAAGTGTCTCGAGCTTTTTTAGTCCCTTGAGAGCGTGTATATGGAGAAATGCAATACTGTTTATGTTAAGTTGTAGCGTCCTGATATTTGGTGTATGATAAAAAGCATGAGAGTCAACTTTTAAGATGCGATTGTAACGATAACTCAGATTTTCCATTTTTTTAAATTGAAAATTTTTTTTACAGTATATTAGGGAGCTGAGATGGTTGTGCTCTGCTTTGAAGTCTTCTATGTATACATGTCTTCTAAGAAACTCAAGGCAATATGCACTCTTTAGGTTGTTGCGGGATAGATCCAAAGCCCCTGTGATATTAGGACAATAGGACAGTGTGTTATTTGTAAGTTGCCTAATTGCATTATTACCCAGGTTCATATTTTTAAGATTTTTCTCTTTCAGCCTTTTTTTCAACAGTATGCATAATTCTTTGAGCATGCTGTCATTGTTCAGTCCTGTACCAGAGAAATCAACATGACTTGGATTGATGTTGCTAATGTTTAAAAACTCCACTATTGTTACATTTGTTGAACGCAAATGCAAATAATTTATAGTGCTCAAATCAATTTGATCAAAGGCTTTTGTAGGCAGCTGAGAATTGTATGACAAATCTAAAATGTTGATAAAGCTGAGAAATGAAGGCTTACATCCCAGCGTTAATAGATTATTATGGCAAACATACAAAACAGTGAGGGACTGGGGCAGTGACACATTTGAGTGTCTGAGGGAGGTCAAATTGTTAAAGCAAAGATCCAGTGTCGTCAGATTTGTCAGATGTGCCACAGACTTAGCAATGCCTGAGAAATCTGACAGAAAGTTTTGTCTCAGGATTAAAGTGTGTAGCTTGAGAACAGATGAAAAAATATCCTCGGGCAGCCGCTCCAATGCATTGTTGGCCAAAAAGAGGGAGGTGAGATTCTGCAGGTCCTTAAACAGAGAAGGGTTGAGCACTGATATTTTGTTTAATGACATGTTTAGATTCTTCAGTTGATACAAGCCTTGGAAAGCTAACTGACGGATGGTTGTCAAGGAATTATTATCAATTCTGAGGTGCTGAAGGTCTACTAGGTTACTAAAGCTGTTGTTAGGAAGGTCCGTCAGAGGAGTTCTTAAAATGGTGAGATTGATGGCAGATGGTGGCAGGTCACTGACAATATCAGAAATATGCATTGCATTCCGATGCATGCAGTTGAAAGTTTTCCCATCAGAATCTGCTTCTGCAATGCAGTTCCTGAAACTGTAACTACTGGTGAGTTGAACAGCTGCAAGAACAACTGTAACTGACAGCAGCTGATGGTTTCCCATTTTGTCTTCTTGCAGTGCAAAGAAATAGTCCTTTAAATAACTTCTGTCGGCTCCTTTTTTTTCGTTTTGTTTGTTTAAATATTAAGTTGAAAACGTCTAAAGGCCTCTGTGTTTTTTCATCAGGTGAATGCAGGGATCTGAAAAGAGAATACTTTCAAATCAGAAAAAAATTCTAATATCAGATTGCAAATTCTCGCTTTAGGTATATCATTGATGTTTTCAGCTGTCTCTTAAAATCTGACAATAATAATAATGTGCTTTTTAAGACCCTCAAAAGCGCTTTACAATTCCACTATTCATTTACACACTGGTGGAGGTAAGCTACAGTTGTAGCCACAGCTGCCCTGGGGCACACTGACAGAAGCGAGGCTGCCATATCGCACCATCAACCCCTCTGGCCATCGCCAGTAGGCGGTAGATGAAGTTGCCCAAGGACACAACGACCGGTTTGAGCTGACTGTCCGAGCTCAAACCGGCAACCTTACAATTCGAAGACAAACTACCAACTCTTGAGCCACGATCGCCCCAAGTACAAGTACATTTAAACATTATAAAGACGTAAATTGACAAACTAGCATTGTATATCTGATAGATTTTTAATCATTTTTAAAATATTGTAGAAACAGTATACAGGACACTCATCATGGTTGTTGGAGCCTGCTGCCTTCAACTGACATTTTAATTTAGACTAAATATTTTTATAATTACTTTACTAACCCAAGCTCAGATTCTTACCTTTTCTTGTTGCTGTTACCGTTTCTTATTAGAAGCAGTTGCGAGTCTCTAGGAATAGTCTCAGCATAAAAGAATCTTCTAATCCTGAGGTGTGAGGAGCGTGTCCCCGAAGAAATTTATACGATGAGAAAAACTTTGTTCCTCTTTTCTTATGTTTTCACATCCACTTTCAATATAAATGAATGTTTGCCCTTCTCCTCCTCTTTAGGGTTTCTCACACGTCATTGCGGTCCACACAATGCACAATGTTGAAAAGCAACGAATTCCTAATTGAATACTACAGGAATACAATATATGGCAAAAATCACGATATCAATAATTTTAGAACGATAAAAGAAATGCATAGAAAGAGTTGAGAAATAATTTGGTTCTTTCCTATGTATAATGTTTAATTTTCACCCTTTACAAACATAAATTCTTATGATTTTGCAAATAAGATAACGTTTATTTCCTATCCTTAGACGATCCCAAGAAAACTGAAAATGTCATGATGTGTGAAGTTAATCTAATTTGTACTTACTTAAATTAATGCTGTTTATCCTGCCTTCTCAGACAGCTTTGTTTTTGGTGGCTGCAAAAACATTGAGTCAGAAAGAGGAAGCTGTCTATAAAAATAAAATGTATAGAAAGAGTTGCGAAATAGTTTTCAGAGAGTTTTTTATATAATACGTGCCACTTTTAAGATTCACCCTTTATGAGCATAACTTTATAATATTGATGTCATTCCTCAAACTTCCCCAGGAAAACTGAAAACATGTCCTGATAGTTTAAAGTTATAAGGTACCCTAATTTGTACTTACTCAGATTAATGCTTTTCGCCTCACCCTGTGCCTTTAGACAGCTCTGAAGTACATGGTCAGCCAAAAATAAAACAGTCAGTCAGAAAGGGGAAGATGTCTCCAACGTATTCTTCTTCTTTCATAATCCTTTACAGCTGTGTTCAACTATTTAATCACAACACATTAATTCCAATAGTTTTATTGAAATATTGTTTTTGAGTGGATATACAATTTGCATTCACACATCTATAACTCACGTATTTTTAACACAATTATGTTAAACATTAAAAAAAGAAAAATATAAAATTGTGAACATTATTGAATTGTATTGTAGGTAGTAAAAAAGTTCTCAGAAATGATGATGATAGTTATTTGAGTTTACCACCATAAACTGGTTGATTCTTTTTGTTTTGTTTTGTTTTGTTTTGGGGGGTTTTAAGGGTGGTTAAGAGTTACTCGTGCTGCAAATTCCCACATATCCGTCAGATTTTTTCGCTGATTTGTTGCACAAACTTGGTGTCAGCACAATGAGTCGCTGTTGAACTTCGAGTGAAAGATACGGGGGTTTTAAGCCTTATTCTAAGACTCAGAGCTCACATTTAAAATATAACAGATATACTATGTAATCCTATTAAACTATAGAATAAACAAGGAAAAACAAGAAGAAATTGTCAGTTTAGTCCAGTTATCTGACTTTATTTCTTATCAAATCCTTTAGCTTTACTACAATATGTCTATGCCATTTTTTTAACATTTTAATTTAAGATACAGAAACTGAAGAAATACACTTTCACATATTATATTACTTTGATACTTTGAGGATATCATATATTGTATAAATTTTCAGTTTCCTCTTATCTTCTGCTCACGTGCCATCTGACATAATCCACATGCTGGAATGCAGGCCATGACTAACCAGTCGTCACACACAGAGCCCTGAGGAAAAGCACAGTCACAGTAAACTGGTGACAAACATCATAGTTTGTTTTTTTTACAGAACCATATTTAGAGTGCTGGGATTTCAAAAATGTAATATAAAACACCATCTAGATTAGAATTCTAGAGAATTTTCTGACTTCATGATTGAATTCATGATTAGAATTCTAGTCTTCTTGTTTAATAAATGATTAGAAATCTGCACCACACTTACACCAATATTGTATCTGTTGCGTATGCTTGTCCGTAAAGCAATCAGGGCGCCGGGAAGGCAGGCCAGACAGCAGCTTTCATCGCTGTCCTGAGCCACCTGACAAGCCAGGATGCAGGGAACGAATGTTCCACAAAGACCTGGAGGTGAGAGATGTTTTATCATATTTCTGTTATGTTACACTGTTGGTAAACTTCAGCATGTTCCCATAGAACTTATATAGACACGTACAGATGCCGCAGTCTTCACAGCAGTCGCATGCATTTGTACTCCACTCTGACGACCCACGGGAGACCGTGTACTGTGTCACAGTCACCTGAGGTTGTGCATTTATCACATTTGTCTGGTATTCCATGGCTGCAAGAAGAAGAAAAATAACTTGGAGCAAATTAAACATGAAGGTCACTTACTTTACCAATTTACTTTCTTGTTTATAGAACCTTTGAGACACTTTTACACAGTTTCTTTATAGCAAATGTTATATATCCAAATCTGTGTTGTGAAAGCTTCTTAAGATTTTATTCCAACCAAAAATTATTAGATCTTTCTTGATTAAGAGTTTACCCCAAATCAGATATGAAGAAAATCAGTTAGTAGGATGAGTTTAAACTACCTTGATTTGTAGGAAAATTTGCAGTCCCCTTCAACTCTTGAAGTTAGTATCTGGCTCCTGAAAGCAAGGTCTGAAATTGAAGACTAGGATAGGGTTTACAACCACAGCTCTTATACCCAATGACACAGTATGCATAGGTTGTAGTTCAGTTTCTATGCTGATATGAGATGGCAAACAATGACCAAGTAAACAGGGCTGAATGCCTTGTAAAGGAAAAAAGGAAAAAATGTTTGGTTTTGGGGCGTATCACACACCTAAAATGGTGCACCTAGAATTATGTGTGTGTACATAACAGGGGACAAGCTGAAAAAATTAAATGAACTGTGACGCTCAAGCGCATACTCTGTTGACTTTATAAAGTGGCACTCCGTATGTAAATACCAGTGACTCAAGAAAGTACTCAGTGCAGAAACATTATACTTGTTTAATACAATTTAGCAAAGTATTTCTGACTTCTAGGCCGTTCAAATACCACTTTTGTTGTTATTTATGGCTTTTTCAGTTAAAAAAAGGTAACAAATCATCAGTTCAAATGTATAGTGCATTACATTCAGTTTTAAATATGACTAACTTATCTCTGTTAATCAACTCTATACCACAGGCCTTCAATCTGGCAGTAATTAAACCACTACTTAAAAAGCCATCACTTGACCAGCTTTCTTGGCTACTTATCTCCAACCTTCCTTTTATCTCAATAATTCTTGAAAGAGTGGTTTAATGGTAATGCTAAATGGCTGATTTGAAGAGTTTCTGTCAGGTTTCATAACTTGGCAAAGTACAAAAATAGTGTTAGGGAAGGTTACAGAGGCGGAGGTGTAAGTGCCTGCCTCAAAACAGGACAATTTAGCTGCATTTAACCTTCAGTTAATCTTTATATAGTTAGGTAGGAGTCAGAACATGTTTCTTTTTAGCTGAAAAACATTACACCAGGTAACCTGCAGTTTTGAAAACGTGTTTTCCGACGATGTTTGCTACCCTACAATCCGTCCTACTCTGTAGTAAAATCAGTGACATTTGACAGTCCTGTTGCTCCCATTGAAATTTCTATAGCCTATTTAAAATCTAAAACTTAAAATTGTCCGTAGCCTACTGTTGTTACCACTGTCCTGGATGCCCATTAACCTTATAACTCCTGTTGTGTGTGTGTGTGTGTGTGTGTGTGTGTGTGTGTGTGTGTGTGTGTGTGTGTGTGTGTGTGTGTGTGTGTGTGTGTGTGTTGTGTACAGAGAGACAGCCAGGTTCATAATGGATATAAGGAGGTTTTTCAAAAAAAGGTGTAAGATCAAATGATCCGTCAATAAAGGATAATGTTGGATCAATGTTTCAATATTTATATCTTTTATTAGTGGTACATGTGGTTTGGTTATTTTCCTTTTAGTTGAAAGTACACTGAGAGAGGGCTTTTTTCATATTAATGTAATTTTTTCATCTAATTGAATACAATCTATTTGTGTATGATTGTCAGTCCAAAGAGGGAGAGAGGAAAGAGGGGAACGTGAGGAGAATGGTCAGGAAGAACCAGGTAAGAAAATGGACAGGGAATAGTGACAGGCAAAACTGAAACAGATAAACTGCTTGAGAGAGTTGATCACCAAAAAGTGACAGACAGATTTGCCAACCTCAAGGTGAGGTGACATCTGCAGAGCCATACTAGTATCTGCAGTAAAGATCGTCTTGATGCATTCTCAATCATCCAGGAAAGTAAATCTCCAAAAGTCGATTCTGTTCATCTGGACGTAGCGTTTTGTGGGAGAAACGTTTCGTCACTCACCCAAGTGACTTCTTTAGTCTCCGCTGACTGCAGGTTTCCCCAATCTTATAAATTTGCAATTCATTATGCAAATGTACTATAAGATTGGGGAAACTTGCAGTCAGCTAAGACTAAAGAAGTCACTTGGGTGAGTGACAAAACCTTTCTTCCACAAAACGTTACGTCCAGATGAACAGAATCGACTTTTGGAGATGCAGTAAAGATCGTTTCATACATAGTATACATTGTACCATAGGCAAAGTTGCCTCCATTTTTAAGATTTAAGTTTGTTTTTTTTTATTAATATTTTGTACATTTGTACATGTGAAATGCACTTCACACACGTACACACACACACAGTTGTTTGTCGCCAGATGGCACGTTTATTTCTAGTTTTCATTTGTTATGACCGTCCACAGTCTGACAGCTCCGGTCTCAGCTGATTTCCAGCTCTCCCTCTGCTCCTCTCCCGTCTCACTATAAAAGGGGAAGGAAACCATCATCAGTCCAAACGCCATCAGCTGTTCTCACCTGCGTCTCCAGCACCGCCCCTTTGAGCTCACTGCACCACTCCTCCCCTGCAGCCGCGCCCGGGACCACACCTCCGCCACAGTACATTTCAAGGACTCTTCTATTTTTGGAGTGTATTTTTGTGTATCTGTAATATATTATACATACACATTAAAAGTGAATCTCTGTCCACTCAGTTTACTTCTTGCTCACTATGAACATCATTCATTTTTCTTCCCCAGTAATTAAGGTTAGGCTATGTAATTTTTTTTTTATTCCAATCCATTCTTCTTTTGCAGCATTTAAATAACCTTTATCAGATTTGATGGTTTTGTTACAGACTTTTCAAAAAAGTGTTTTCCTTTTTCACAAATGTGGGGATTAAATTGTGTTAAAATGTACAAAACAGTCATGTTTTGTGATGAGGACCCAGGCACAGAGAGACTTGATGAATTTAAGAATCTTATGATTTAATAAAGAAATTTGCAGACTCGCACAGAGATGGTAAAATTATGATGACTGATAACGGAGACGAAGACAACAGATGACGAGGACAGGGAGGAACAGAGGTATAAATGCACCAAGGAGACAGTCAGAGAGAACCTGGGATAACTGGAGACATTAAAGGATGCAGGGACTGACAGAGACAGGGAAGAAGTCTCATCGTGACGAGTAAAGTTTATCTTGTCTGGCTGGGCAGCTCTCTGGGTGCTCCACACCCCCAAAGCTCTGATCCTAGAATCCCCCCTGGTTAAAAATGATCTTCTTATGGCACCTGACAGTAACATCATCCTTTTGCTGTCAGAGGCTATACTTCAGTGCATCATTCATTGTTGACCACAATATTTTATTAGAGACATTGGGGCAAGCATTAGGTATTTAAGGCACTGCTATGCAGTGGTTTGAATTTTATCTAGACTCCAACAGATTTTATGCTAGGACCAGTTCTGTTTACTTTGTATATGCTATCATTAGAAGGCATAGCATACATTTTCACTGCTATGCAGATGATCCCCAGCTTTATCTAGCTCTGAAGCTAGATAACACACACCAGTTAGTTAAACTGAATGAATATCTTAAACACATAACTACCTGAATGACTTCTAACTTTCTGCTTCTAAATTCAGGTAAAACTGAGCATATTGTACTCAGCCCTAAAAATCCTAGAAATATGGTCTCTAACCAGACGCTTTCTCTGGATGACAGTGCCTTAGTCTCCTGTATTACTGTGAGGAATCTTGCAACTGTTCTTGGTGAGAATGTGTCCTTCAATGCGCATATTGAACAAATATGTAGGACTGCTTCCCTCTCCTTTTGTGCAATATCTTTCAAATTAGAAACGTCTGATCGTGATGCTAAAAAATGAGTTAGTTGAGAATTACTTTCTGGCTGGACTATTGGATATCATTATTATCAGGCTGTCCTAAAAACTTACTGAAAAGTCTTGAGTTTATCCAAAATTCAGCAAATAGAAAGAGAGAGTGTATTTTTCCTATATTATCTTCTCTTCATTGGCTCCCTGTTAAATCCAGAATCAAATTTAAACTCTGTCTCCTCACATACAAGGTCTTGAATAATCGGGGCCCATCTTACCTTAATGACCTCATTCATACACCACTCTGCATTTAATTATTAGCTGTTATTAATCTCAGGTTCTCTTCTACACTCTGTCTTTGGCCTGTTTTTCCCCTTCTCCCTCCCAGCCAGTCGAGGTAAGTGGTTGCCCCTCCATGAGCTTGGTTCTGCCAGTTGTTTCTTTCCATTAAAAGGACATTTTTCCTTCCCACCATGTGTAAGTGCTTGCTCATATGGGGCCATCAAATTCTTGGGGGTTTCCCTGTATTATCATACGGTCTTTGCTATCTTACAATATAAAGTGCCTTAAGGCAACTGTTTTTGTAATTTTGCACTATATACATACATTAAATTGAACTGAATACATTAGTTGACTTGATGATTCAATGTGGAAATACTGAAACAATATTGTCTCTTCATCACTGACAAGTTTATTTTTAGCACTTTGTAAAGTCATTGATCTGCACTTGGACCAAGAGGTTTTTGTCAAACCCCTCTCATCACATCAAATTTTTCCCCATACATCCTCATCCATTACACTGAACACTGAATCTCTTTGAGGTTGCTTCTTTACATAGGCACACCAGTGACTGTACAGCTGTCCACTCATCCAACATCATTGTTTAATCTGCTGATGATGCAATTGTTGTTGAGCTAATATCAGGTGAAGGTAAGTCAGCATACAGAGATGAGATGTGCCCATCAGCAGTAGCGGTTTTTGATAGGGGCGACATGGGCGGTTGCCCAGGGTGGCATCGTGGTGGGAGCAGCATCACGGGCATCTCCAATAAAAAAAAAGTTGCTCGTACTCGTGCTGCCAGACATCAGCCAGTGCATTTTGGAGATGGCATAGGCACCGGTCGGTTTTCTGCCGCCCATTTGCTGGGAGTAAAGGCGCCCTCCGTTTGCGACGTGCGCCTGCTGCTTGCGGCACATGGAGGAGAAGGCGGGGCGGCGGAGGATTCACTGCCTGGAGCAGCATCTAATAACCAGCTCGCAGAATATAACAAAATAAAAACAAACCAACAAACACGAAACACCAGACATTATGATACAGTCTTATAATTTGTTTGAAAAAGGTTTTTTTGGTTTTTTTTTTTTCGAAATTCTATAAAGTGAACGTGAGAGCCCTCGGTGCGCCCATTTGCTGCTGTGCTGAAATCAAAGTAAACTTTATTGTCATCTCCGCTACATGCAGTACAGTATACAGAAAGACGAGATGACGAGGCTCCAGTTACAACAGTGCAAGTAAAAAAACAATAAATATAAAAAGAGTAAAATATATATATATACTTTAGGACTAGCAGTAAAGGGATCAATAACAATTTATAATTTACAGTTTGATGATTTAAAGTCTGGCACACAAAGTGTCGATAGGGGAGGGGGCGGCTGCTTCCAAATAGAGCACATTTCAGTCATAATGTGGAAATCCAAGCCCATTTTGTATTCCTGGTCTGACTCCTGGGTTGTGCGAAATCCCAGAAATAAACCCTAGACAAAGCATATCTGTGAACTAAGGTGTAGGTCTATTAGGTTATGTTGTGGTGATCCTCGGGTTGGGGGGTGGATGTTCATACTGGAGTGCAAAATTAAAACCAATGGAAGGTGGACAAGAAAAGTTCAAAGCCATCAGGTGCTCAGTTTAGGAAAAAAGAGAAAAGAAGAGGAGGAGAAACGAGCAAAAGATACAGGTAAGCAGATGTGTCATTGGATAATGGCAGGTCATGTGTCCTGAAACAATCAGAATCAGAATACTTTATTAATCCCTATGGAAATTATGTGGGTTACAGTTGGTCCAAGAAGAAATTCTAAAAATAGTAACAGTAACAGACTAAACTCCAAACAATACATTGTGTTACAGATTTTACACATTTGGGAAATAGCACTAATATATACAGATCACTCAGTTATAAATATCAAGAATTAACAGAGGTGATTATAAATAAATATCAACAAAATTGACAAGAATATTCCAGAGTAAAAAAGAGCGTGTGTAAAAAGGGTGTAACTATTGCAGCATTTACAGTGTATTAGATGGAGGAGTTGTACAGGGAGATGGCCACGGGCAGGAATGATTTCCTGTGTCATTCAGTGGTGCATTTGGTAATCTCAGTCTCTCACTGAACGTGCTCCTGTAACTAGCCAGTACTTCATGGAGTGGGTGGGAGGTATTATTCATGATTGTCCTTATCTTGGACAACATCTGCCTCTCAGACACCACCCTGACAGAGTCCAGCTCCATCCCCACAAGATTACTGGCCTTGTGGATCAGTTTATTTAGTCTGTGGGCATCTGTGACCCTCAACCTGCTGTCCCAGCATGCAACAGCATAGAAGATAGCACTGACCACAACAGAGATACGACAAGATAACATTAATTAGTAGGGATAGTGAAAATGTCTGTTTACGTTTGTTAGCCACTTGGCTATAGTAAACAGTAGACACTGATGTAGCTTACTGAATCTTTTGGATTGTGTTCAGCACAATATTAAGGTGCATTAGTCATCGTCAGTTATTGATTTGTTCCAATAACAGTAAAATATGTTATTGTACAATCTTTAATATATTGAATGTGTGATTGAGGGGTGTGGGGTGGGGCGGGGTGGAGGGTGCGGGGGGCGGGGTGGGCGGGTGCCAGAGGGGGTGTTCCAGGGCACCAAACAGGCTAAGACCGCCACTGCCCATCAGTGTGGTGTTCAGTGAACATAGTAGCTTAGAATACCTTTAGGACTAAAGAGTTGATACTGAAATACAGGAAAAGCTTGACTCAAACCAAGCGTCATTTTGTATTGACTGTGGAGAGCTTGTGAGTTCCTCAGTGAGACTCCACTTTCTGCTGTTATAACATAATTCACATCAGTGTGGTAGGCATGCTGCTCTGTGGCAGAAAAAAATGGTGCTGCAAGCACTGGTGGAGAAAAAACCAGTGGTTGCTATCTGTCAACCCTAGAGAACATTGCCACCTCAGACCACAAAACGTCATCAGGGACTGCTCTCTTTCCAGTTAGGGACTTATTCTTCGTCTAAAACATGCACCTCTAGATTGTGACACCCTTTCTTTCCAAAAGCTATCTGTGTTCTGAACACTTGCATCCACCAATAAATAAATGTGCCGATAACTGACTCATGCTGCAACTTTTTTATTTCAATAAAGCTACAAAATGCAAGTGTAAAATGTCACATTAATAAAACACTAGGGTTGAGTTTTTGTTCACATTGGGTAACATAAGAAAAAGTCTGAATTTAAACATGGGAGCATAGTGTTTGAGGGGCTGTCAGAAGACACAAAAACATGTATGATGTTACACAATAGCTTAATTTTCCAGGAGACCTTCGGTTGAGACAGATGTAACCACAACAGTATTCAGTTCCTCTCAAACGAACTGCTTTTCAAAAATAACACTTGTACCGTGAGGGGATATGGCTCACTCAGACTATCCAGCCTCTGTCTAGTTTATGACTCATTTTTTAACTGAATTTTTCAATTTGCATTTGAATGTTCTTGAACCTCACTATGCAATTATCTACTGCTTAAACATACCTTTTTTTTATGTGTTCACCTTAGTTTCAAACTTGTGGACTGACTGTCTTTTGGTGTCATTGGTGCCCAAACCTCATAAACTTTTAAAGTTTTTTAAAGTCTGCATAGAGACATCGTCTGCAGGAAATCCTATCTACCACATTTCAAGCAAACGATATATTCTGATGTCATCCTCTTAAACCACAAAGATAAACGCAAATAATGTCATATCCTGTCTTCTTTAAAGCCTGCACAATCATAAAGCCTTCAGTATCTCTTTCACCAGCCTTCATCAGCTTGTATCCTGTTTTTATAAAAGTTCAGAAGGTAAGTCTTGTTTGCTCTATTTATACATATATATATATATAATATTTTAGTGAGTTGACATGGCTCACTCAGTTAATCCAGCTTTAGTAGTTTTAACTGAGTGACTTTAATTAAGTCGCCCACTGCTTGCTAACACGCTTTTTAAAAATTTTTCATCTTACCTCAATTTAAAATTGAAAATCTTTTAGTATTTAGTACACTAATTTAGTAAAACAGTTTTAGCATTTACTTTTAATTCACTTCCGAGAGCCTTTGAAGTACCTCTAACATTGCTTCTGCACACAGCTTATATCCTGTTGTCATCCTTTAAACCAGGGGTGGGGGAACTCGAGGCCTTAATGGCCAGTGTCCTGCAGGTTTCAGATGTGTCCTTGATCCAACACAGCTGATTGTAATGGCTAAATTACTTCAACATGTCTTGAAGTTCTCCAGACTTCTGGTAATGAACTAATCATTTGATTCAGGTGTGTTGATCCAGGGTGATATCTAAAACCTGCAGTACGCCGCCCTTGAGTAATATGTAATGCATGTTTATAGAGAGATCTTTTGTTTTCAGTGAGGGATGTTTTTTTTTCCCCCCCAGAAATCTTTTATGTATTTTTTCATTGCCTCCCTACAGGTTTACATTTTGCCAGGAATGTCATTGCTAAAATAAAAGGAAAAAAAAAGAGCACAATTATTAATCTCACTGAGGAAAACACTAAATGGATTTAACCTCTATAATCTAGCATGAAAATACTGAAAATACCACAAAGCTAATAAACTTTGTTTTATGCAAGAACGCACTCTTGGCTGAAAACCTGAAGGTTGACATAGCTCACTTCCAGGTGCAAAGTTCCAGGAAGACAGCTCTCTGTTTTTCTTGCTTATTTTTTTATTATAGAAAACTGCATGTGGCACCATGGTGAAGTGGTTCACACATACTGGTGGTGGTCAGAGGGCCCGGTGGCGCCAGTGTCCGGCAGCCTCGCCTCTGTCAATGCGCCCCAGGGCAGCTGTGGCTACAATGTAGCTTGCCATCACCAGTGTGTGAATGGGTGAATGACTGAATGTAGTGTAAAGCGCTTTGGGGTCCTTAAGGACTTGAAAAAGCGCTATACAAATGCAGGCCATTTACCATTTGCCTGACATGCAAAACCTGCTCAGTATGTGCCTAGATAAATGGTAGTGCATCAGGAAGGTTATTTGCCATAAAAAAAAAACCTCTGCCATATCAAATATCACATATGCAGACCCACTTTTTGTGATGAATCTTTCAGAAATAAGGGAGCAGCTGAAAGTCAGATCTGTTTTACAGGGAACTTCAGTGGCACACAGTTTGGAGCCAGGTGGTCCGAGTTTGACGACAGAAAGAATTTTCACAAATGAGTGACTCATTAGCTCTAAGCCATTGCAACACAGCTGCACTTGCAACATTTACTTGAGGCACACTGTCAAGTTTAACGCAAGATTATCTGTCAAGATAAGAACCTTAACCTTCTTAAACCTCACTGGTTGCTAAATGTAAAAATGCACTTAGAGGTAACCATGCATAAGTCAACAAATATAGAAACTGTAACTAAGACATCAACTCTGATATTTCATGAGCGAAATCCAAAGTCACCAATGTTTGAAATCACTTAATAAATCTTGTAATGCAGTCCTGCTGAGCTCTAAACTGTTTTATATTTTCACATTCTATAAATTGACAAAAACAGGAAAAAAAATACTCCTGAAGAAACAAACAAACAAGTTCCTACATTGTAGGTTGAGTGAAATGCTTGATATGTCAAAGCAAGTTGAACTTGCAGCAGTGGCGAGTGTAAAATTTGTGCCAACAAAGCACTTTCACTTCTCCTTAGTTGTGGAGGATTTCTTTGCAAAAACAACTTTCTGCTTTTTAAAACCTGACAACTTACAGTTTTTTACTTTATGATGTGTAATCAATTTGTGTTTTCAAAGAGGATGCATTTTCTTCTACGTTTTCTTGCAATGGAATATTTTTCATTTTTCCGCACAGTAGTCATGCTCTGTCTGTCTGGCTGACGCTTACAACTAGGTGGAGACACAGATTAAAAATATGTGTAAAAAATTTCCTGAAACAGTCATCAATTCCCACTTTAGCTATGTTTTCATCTGTCTAAAACTGAAAAAAAAAACAATCAGTTCCTGAAATTCTTACTTCTTCTTTCTGATCCTCTGTCATCTGGCTAAGGCAAGATGTGAAAAGGGATGTTTGGCAAACGTGTTTATGAGAACAGTACTCTCATCTCCCTTGGAAGGTTTTAGGTCTTCTGCTGGCTCGCCGTCCAATCCCAGATTCAGCCATGTCAACCACAGACAATATCTGGGTGAGTGGATATTTTTAAAATTTAGTTATTAATTTAAATTAGTTATTTAGTTGTTATGCATAATTGTTCATTAGGAAACACAAAGTGTTACCTGAACCTTATCCAAAAGCAAGTCTTTTTTTTTTTTAATTACCCAGACATTGAAAGACATTGATGAGTTCTGTATCTCTGTCTTCTCACAGGACTATGATTATTATGGAAATACGACAGAAGCTGTTGCAGCCCCGTGCTTAGAGGAAGACATCTATGGTTTTGCAGAAAAGTACTCCCCTGTAGTATACAGCCTGGTGTTCGTCTTGGCAGTTGTTGGCAACGTGCTGGTGCTGTGTGTGATCAGACGCTACAGAATCTCTCAGAGTAGTGGAGCTTGTGCCTTTTCCTTAACAGACACCTTCCTCCTTCACCTGGCCATTTCAGACCTTCTTCTGGCCTTCACTCTGCCCCTGTTTGCAGTGCAATGGGCTCACCACTGGATGTTCGGCTTGGCTGTTTGTAAGATCTCTGGTGCTCTCTTCTCCCTAAACCGGTACAGTGGCATCCTCTTCCTGGCCTGCATCAGCTTTGACAGATACCTGGCAATCGTTCATGCCATCAGCTCAAGTTGGAAACGAAGCACATGCCATGCTCAGTTTGCATGTGCCATCATCTGGGCAGTCTGTCTGGGCTTGAGTGGAATTGACATTTACTTTAAACAAGTGGTGATGATAGACCTTGTCGGTCAGCAGAGGGGGCCCGTGTGCCAGGTGTGGTTCACTGAAAACACTTTACAGTGGCAGGTGGGGCTGAAGTTTGTCAGTGTAGTGCTGGGCTTTGGGGTTCCCCTCCTAGTTATGCTCTACTGCTACATCCGGATCTTCAGGTCTCTGTGCAATGCCTCTCGCCGCCAAAAGCGCAAGTCTCTCCGCCTCATCATCTCCTTAGTGTCTGTATTTGTAATCTGTTGGGCTCCATACACCTGCTTCCAGCTGGCAGATAGTCTGCTAAGGCTGGGTGTGTTAAGTGCATCCTGTGAGCTTGGCTATGTGCTTGACGTTGGAACTCTGATCACTGAAAGTCTGGGGCTGTCACACTGTGCCCTCAATCCTCTGCTGTACGGCTTTGTAGGAGTGAAATTCAGGCGGGAGCTAGTCAGAATGTGTAAGGGGCTACTGGGACAGAGGAGCTGGCTGGCAATGGAAGGGTGGCGAGAGCGAAGGCTTAGAAAAGCCACGGGATCGTTCAGTTCTGCAGAGAGTGAAAACACCTCGTATTCTGTCATGGTGTGATTTTAGTCAGAGATACATAAAGAGAAAGGAAGATGAAAATATATTTTTGTGGTTTTGGGTGTGAAGCTTGTATAGTAAAGTGAGGTGAAAACTGAAATAAAATGTTCTCAAAAATATTTGCTACATGTTATTGGTGCTTTTTTGGAAGTGTGCAGTTTGTATTCTTTTGATTTCTTTTGTGTGTGACACGAGCCATGGAGTAAAACGATTGCAAAATGCTGATGTTGTCACAAAATATTTCTTGCTAACTTACTGTGAAAATTTTTGATTTCCACATTTCTAAAAAGCTTGATCAGCAGTATTGGGTAACGTTTACGTAAGTACTCAGAGTCAGATCTCATGTATTTATTCCCAGTAGATTGTAAATTTTTAAAAGATTTTAAATCTGTATATGTTATAATTTATGTTGTAACATGTATAAATCAATCATCCTATTTGTGTCCTTTAAAATGTTTTGTGTTGCAAAAGATGAAATGGCTATAGTGCTTCTTAAATTTTCTATGTATCATTGAAACGCAACCTTTATTTTGACCGATACTGAATATTTTTGTATTAAATGTTTTAAAGAAAATGATTATTCAGTTGTCTTTTATGTATTTTTCATTGCCTCCCTACAGGTTTACATTTTGCCAGGAATGTCATTGCTAAAAAAAAGAAGAAAAAAAAAAGAGCACAATTATTAATCTCACTGAGGAAAACACTAAATGGATTTAACCTCTATACTCTAACATGAAAATACTGAAAATACCACAAAGCTAATAAACTTTGTTTTATGCAAGAACGCACTCTTGGCTGGAAACCTGAAGGTTGACATAGCTCACTTCCAGGTGCAAAGTTCCAGGAAGACAGCTCTCTGTTTTTCTTGTTTATTTTTTTATTATAGAAAACTGCATGTGGCACCATGGTGAAGTGGTTCACACATTTGCCTGACATGCAAAACCTGCTCAGTATGTGCCTAGATAAATGGTAGTGCATCAGGAAGGTTATTTGCCATAAAAAAAACTCTGCCATATCACATATGCAGACCCACTTTTTGTGATGAATCTTTCAGAAATAAGGGAGCAGCTGAAAGTCAGATCTGTTTTACAGGGAACTTCAGTGGCACACAGTTTGGAGCCAGGTGGTCCGAGTTTGACGACAGAAAGAATTTTCACAAATGAGTGACTCATTAGCTCTAAGCCATTGCAACACAGCTGCACTTGCAACATTTACTTGAGGCACACTGTCAAGTTTAACGCAAGATTATCTGTCAAGATTAGAACCTTAACCTTCATAAACCTCACTGGTTGCTAAATGTAAAAATGCACTTAGAGGTAACCGTGCATAAGTCAACAAATATAGAAACTGTAACTAAGACATCAATTCTGATATTTCATGAGCGAAATCCAAAGAGCCGTTATTAGACCCAACATTTGTTTTTATAAGAAGCAAAAGTACCAAAAGGTTTGGAAGTTCATTATGTTTGATAACATCATTAATTAAAAAACCTATTTATGTCAAAAGTATTCATGTAGTTGAGGTTTAAATGTGGACAGATCTGACCTTAAAGTAGCTTACTGCAATGAAAATACTTTGAAGTAAATAAAAATTGGACAAAAAAACAAAAACATTAGAATCTACTTGAGAATTACACATTTCAAAGTCAGCAAACTTTATAGTGGTATTTAGTATACTGTCTTTATGTCTATTATTTGAAGTTAATTTAAATACTTAAAAAATAAGAGCTGAGTTGTGAGACCTGCTTGTTTCTACGAAGACAGGTGGGCTCATATTACATTACATTGATCAACTGAAATGAAACACAACACATGAGTGCTACATTAAGTTTAACTGTATGTTTACAATAGATGTCAGACATGTCAGACAATGTCTAATGTAAAATAATACAATAGAAAAAACACATGTAAAGTCTGATTACATGTAAGAGGATTGCCCTCTGGTGGAATCTGATTAAAAGACAGTGTAGATTAAAATAATTTGCCTGGAGATTCAATAATATAAACAGTGGTGATTATAGAGTCTTATGGAGACCTAAAAAAAATCACAGCACGTCCTTTCATCACCTTTACATTACTGTGTAAAATTCTTGAGCCTTTGCTTCCAAGGAGTCAGATTTTGGACATGTTTACTCATTTTTCATTTTTCCGTACAGTCCTTGTACCTGTGTCATGGTCTCCTGGTCCTTCTCCAGGTGCAATGCAATGATTTGGCAATCTCTGTTGGGCTCACTATGGTGAGCAGGCTACTACTGAAGAGGTGATTTCAGATTTACCTGCGCTTTCTCTTTTCACATGCCCACTGCTGTCAACAGAAAGAGTTGTTTACGAGGGTGAAGTCAGGAATCAGCTGTTTCGATAGAATTTGGAAACAGAGTTTCAGAGGAGACAGACCCACCAAGAGAAGATCACTCACCTGCCCCACTGACAAAAGCCTGACGTATGCTAAATTACACAAGAACTGGACTGAAAATCAGTGGCAATAGGTCATATTGAGTAGGGAATCCAAATTTTAAAACTGTGGTTCAAATTACCATAAAGTAGCACAGTCCAGCTTTCAGGTAAGATGAAGCACATTTACTATCATATCACTCAGATTTGTTTTTCAAAATCAATGCCTTTTGAAATTTCCAATGTGAAAGCCTTCAAAAGTCTTCAGGTCTTTGAGTGTGGAAGAACTGCAATATTTACTGACTTTTATAAAGTATTTTAAACTTCTGTTAAAATACTTTATAAATGTTTTATTTGCAGCAAGGTAAGTCTTTTTGCAGTCTTTTTGTATCCGTTTGGATTCCTATGCGTGCACATTTACTGGAAACAGTTGCCCTGAACACTTCTGATTTTATAGAACCTTTGATAATTACTTCACAAAGAATAAATAGAAAACCTGTGAGACTGTTTTATAGATTATGAATGCCTATATTCTACCTAATCCTGCCTCACAGTGCCATCATCAACACATTCTGTTGGGTTTATCAAGAACTCACTTGTGTCATAGGACACACAATGTGATGTCAAAATTATAAAAATTGCATGTAGGGATGAGCAATTAATGTCCCATGGGGCTACATGAGAAAATGGGGCTGCTATGAAGAGCTGCTTGAGTAAGCTGAACTCTGTTCTGCGCATTATTAAGTTTATCCTTTATAAGTTTATTCGTGTGGCCTTGCACAGCAGTTATGTAACACTTGGGGAAAATCAATTGCTGAGCCCTGTTGGCACTGCAGAAGTTACATTTTTACGTTTATATTTTACAGGCAATTATTGTATTTCTTGGATTATAAGGCGCACTTAAAATCCTTTAATTTTCTCGAAAATGACAGCGCACCTTATAATCTGGTGCGCCTTATATGAATTAATTCTGGTTAACGTGTTATCCGTGGATATCTGCATTTTAGCATTCCTCTTTCAGATGCTGCCTTTAGTAGTCACCACAGCAGAACATTTCCCTCCAGCTCACCCTGTCCTCTGCATCCTCCTCCGTCACACCAGGCCTCTGCATGTCCTTCTCACTACATCTATGAACCCCACATTTCTCTTTTCCTCCTGCCTGACAGCTCCATATTCACCATTGTTTGTCTAATACATCCACTGTCCTCCCCCTTTGTGGACCTTAGTTTGCCCACTGGTGTGCAGTCATGTTGGAACAGGAAGGGGCCATCTCCAAATTATTCCCAGAAGGTTGGGAGCAGGAAATTGTCAAAATGTCTTTGGATGCTGAATTATTAAGATTTCCTTTCACTCGACTTAAGTGGCTGAGCCCTGAAAAACAGCTCCACACCATAATCCTCCCTTTACCTAACTTTACACTTGGCACAACACAATCAGACAAGTACCACTGTCCTGGCAACCGCCAAATACATCCATTGGATTGCCAGGTGGAGAAGCGTGATTTATGATTCCAGAAAAGACATCCCCACTGCTCTAGAGTCCAGCGGTGGTGTGCTTTACTGTACTTTGCGTTCACTTTGCCTATGCTGAGTGTGTGAAGAGTTTTTAAAAAAAATTAATTATAAGAATTTTGTAGCAAGAAAAATCTAAGGGTGTTTTTTTTTAAGAAGTTTTCTAGGAAAAAGGGTGTAGCCATGGGTAGGATCAACATCCTCAGGAAATCCTGTTATTTTCAAAAGCAGTCTGGATGTTTACATATTAACAAATCCAACTTAATACACTTGGGTTACCACATAAGACAGATGGAGACATGTAGCATTCCTATTCAAACGATCACTTTCAGTCAGAAATCTCTGTAACTGTAACATTAAATTCTGTACCAATGACTTCCTGACTATGTTGTTTTCTGCTGACTCTGAGTTTGGTATTTATATTTCTTAATTTCTTGTTTTAGTATGTTAGGTCCATGTCCTCTTTCCATGTCACTGACATCTATCTTTGTGTGGACCTCCGCTCTTTTCTACAGTGTCTTTTTTCATGCCACTCTTCCATAAAAGCCAGATTTGTAGAGTGCATGAACAGAGTGCTCCCGCCATGAATAATTGTCCTGTGAACAGATTCTCCCACTGCTCAGGTGGATCTCTGCAGCTCCTCCACAGTCACCATGCTTCTTGACTTGTTCTCTTCGCCCTCCTGGCTGCCAAATTAGGTTGACAACCATGTGTCGGCAGGTTTGGAGATGTGTCACACTCTTCTTCAGATTAATAAAACAGTACTCAGTAAAATTTGGGATATGTTTCCATAACCTAACTCTGTTTTAAACTTTTCCACAACTTCATCTCTGTCCTGTCTGGT
Organism: Diplotaxodon limnothrissa; assembly: GCF_057381915.1. NCBI lineage: Eukaryota > Metazoa > Chordata > Actinopteri > Cichliformes > Cichlidae > Diplotaxodon > Diplotaxodon limnothrissa. The sequence continues at coordinate 24,683,402 of NC_140606.1, read as the reverse complement.
GCTTTCCTTGATCTTCACGATGCTGTTTGTTCACCAGTGATCTCTAACAAACCTCTGAGGGCTTCAAAGAGCAGCTGTACTTAAGCTGACATTAAAGTTCACACAAGTGGACTCTTATTTACTAATTACATGACTTCTGAAGGCAATTGGTAGCACTGGATTTTATTAAGGGATATCGGAATAAAGGGGGTATAAATAGTTTTTTAAGAAGCTGCTTACTCACCATTTCTTCTGCTTTCCATGTTTTCCTTGCTTGTTTGTTTGTTTCTCACTTTGAAACTCACTAGAATTGTACAAACTCTGTTTTTGCCTTGTATGCTGTATTTACATTGACATGTCTGCACAGGATTCAATTTATCGCTGTTTACCTTTACTTCAGCTCCTACATTGGTCTTTGACTGTGAACTTAATGTAATTAGGTTTACTTAAACAGCATCTTGCACCCCACTTGAAAAGGGATTGAGTGGAGTCAGGATTCTGCTTCAGTTTTAGGTTTGTCAGTCCTGACCCGCCTCCCCATCTCACAATTTTACAATATCAACAGCTCCCTCTAGTGTTAGCGGCTCTTATTGTAGTGCTTTGTCAGTTTTGTGCCCCTCAGTTTGCCAGGTACAGGTTGTTAGAAAGAAGCAACACTGAAGTGGGTTAACAATAAAGACATAGGTCTCAGAGACTGAGCCTGTATAGAGCCCTCTCTTTTTTCAGATTATCTTTAGTGTTTTTAGTTGAAGCTGTTGCAGCAAGATCTTTTCAGTGAAGCAGTGAAGTTGTTTTTGACTTTAAGTTAAGTTTGATTAAGATTAAGTTTGACTGTGCTCCAGTATTTCCGGTTGAATCCAGATCCTTGGCTGAACATGCAGAACAGGGTCATTGTATTTAATGGGACGATAGCAACATCCTCTGAGCATTAAGACACTCATAGGAAGACGAGGGGATAGCACAATATTTTATCTATAAAAATTAATTTAGTCTTTAAGATTGAAAGTAAAATCCTCGTCTAGGGGTCCTTTTGAAAGTATTATAAAATCAAGGCTATAGCCTCGTGTGGGAGAAAACCTGTTTTGGTTTTGTTTGGTTTTTTGTTTTCAAAAACAGCCTGGATGTCTAAACGGGAACAAACTTAACTTAGTTAACCTGGTTCGACACATAACTGGATGAATATAGCATTCCTACTCAAGGAACGGCTTTCAGTCAGTCAGAATTCTCTGTAAAAGCACCTGAAGCATGAAGTTTTTAACTGCTGTTCAAGTTAACTACTTAACTTGAACATTAAAAATTCTTCTGCAGCCCCCACCTCCTCCTTTGTTTTACTTCATCAATTTCTACTATGGATTTTGAGTTATGTTTTTCATTATGTTCATCTGTAGATATTGTCAAAGGTTTGTGTTTTATGCTTGTGTTTTCTTTTCTTGGTAAATTTAACATTATTTTCACCACAAAGATGATGACAAATCATTTTTCTGCCAACTCATGTCATCTTACCTCTATTACAACACTTTCCAGAAATCAGAAATATTATAACCTGCCAACAAATGCAGGTGTGAGCCCGAAATAGACAAAATTATTTTTGTCCTATCACGTTCAACTACTGATGCACTAGGAAGTACAGAAAACAACAAAATAAACGGTGCTTATTGCAGATTATCTCTAATACAAGCATACTTTGTATGTGTGGATGTTAATGTTTTTCTCTTCATGTCCATTTACATGCTATTTATTACAGCCATCCTCAGATAACAAGGGAGTTGCAAGTTTCTATGTTTGCTTGAGGCTCCCTGTCAAGCTTAATGGAAGAGTAATTGCCAAAAACCACTGATTGCTAAAATGTAAAAACACACAGCTGGGAAATAATGAACAGAAAGTTTTGGAAACACCGGGTTAATCTTGTGTTTAATAACTGCATTATTTTTATCTAAAACATTGATGTAGTGCCATGGTCCTTGGTCTTTGACCCAGTGTTTCGAGTTTGTTTTTCTTTGTCCTTAGTTAAGAGTAGTCTTATTTAAGATTTCCTGTGTTTTCCCAGGCTAATTCCTCTCTCCTTTTTTATTTCATGTGTTTTTAAGCTCTCGGATTTCCTCAGTACTTGGTTGGTTTTACTTCTGTCTCCCATGCTCTGCTCTAGTCCTGCTGCCAAACAACTGCATATTACATAAAGAAAACAAAGGATAACACAATGGAGAGCTGAAACTAAAATAAAATAAAGCTTCACTTTCTGTTTTGGACCTTGTTAGAAATTCCAGAATTTTGTGTCACTATGGCAATTTCTGACATAAAATAATGAATTACATGAATGACAAATAACAAATATTAATAATTGGCAATGAAGTGGCAATTTTGAGAAGAAGTTAAAGTGGTTATAACTCTTTCTGTGCCTGAGGGGCTTTAAGCTACCAATCTGCAAATGGGGTGTGTCTGTGTTAGGGGTTTCCTATGGGGAGATTTCAGCGAACTGGCTTCACTTTCTCATATACAGCTTCTGAGGCACTGATGTATTTTTGTTTGTTCTGTTTTTGTCTCCACAGTATATGGACATGGCACAGCTGCATGTGGATACTGGCGGAATCTTAAAGGAGTCGGATGACTATTTGGAATATGGCAGGAACAACACCCGTGATTATGATTACGATGCAGCAAATACAGTGAATAACACTACAGTGTTTACAGTGTTTAACAGCACAGTGGATAATGTTCCTGTGGAAAGAGGCAGTGAGGCAGTGTGGGTCCCTGCTCTGTATGCTGTAGTGTTTTTTGTTGGAATCCTGGGAAATATTATTCTCCTGAGAGTTCTGGTTCAAAAAAGGAGACAGTGGAGCCTATCGGACACCTTTATTCTCCACCTGAGTTTTATGGACATCCTCCTCCTGTTAATGCTGCCCTTCTGGGCTGCACAGACAACTCAGCTTTGTGACTGGTTCTTTGGCACTTTCAGCCATATGTTTGGGGTTGTTTTCAAGGTAAAAACCAGATGTTATGTGAAACAGAGACTGAAAGTGAAAACAAGACATTTTCAGTGAAGCTGTGAGAAAGCTGAACAGAGTCATTGTATTCAACAGTATGATAGTGACATCCACTGAGTATGAACAGAGTCATTGTACTCAATAGACAGTGAGTATTTAACATTTTCAAAGAGAACACGCTTAGAACAGCAGTTTAGAGTAGGACAGAAGTGAAAGGGAAGAAATGAAGTGTAATTTTTATAGATGTTAGAGGTTTGTGTCTTACACTAAAAGTTCTCCCTGTCTTCTTCTAGCTCAACTACTACTGTGGGATCTTTCTGCTGGTTTGCATCAGTCTTCAAAACTACCTCTCTGTCATCCGTGACATCCAGTTATATTCCCACGGGAGGCGCTGGTTAGTTCACATCAGCTGCCTGTCAGTCTGGCTTATCTCTGTCCTCCTCACTGCACCTGACTGGATTTTCCTGGTGGGTAAAAATAATTACACAGAAGTTAATACTTGTGTTAATATCTACCCTCAATCTGGAACTGACTGGCAGTTGTGGTCACGCCTGCTCCACCACATATTTGGCTTGGTGCTACCTGGACTCATGTTGATGATCTTTTGCTCACATATACTACGGCGGCAGTGCAGCTGTAATGGCCTCCCAATCCCGAGAAATGTCACCATCATCCTGTCTCTGGTGGTCGTATTCTGTCTGTGTTGGATGCCGTACAACTTCATACTTGTTTTGGACACTCTCCAGAACAGACTTCGGGATCCTGCTAACGATTCACAGGAAGGTTCTGAAAGTTTATTAAAAACCTTTCTCATGGTCACCTCTGCGTTAGGCTGCCTTCACGCCAGCCTGAGGCCTCTGCTGTATCTCGGCCTGTGTGGAAACTTCAGGCAACACTTACTGGCCATGCTGAGATGTAGTAAAACTGAACCAAAAGGCTCACTCTGGGATCTTGGTGTAGGCCAGAGACAGCAGCCTGACCACAGTCAGGATCAACAGGAAGAGCTGGAACGGATGATGGCTGTAGAGAATCTGTTAGCTTGTTGAAGATGAACAGACATAAATACCCTCTTGTGACTCAGATGTGAGCAAAATATTGTTACACTCCTGACTATGGATTGACAATTAATGAATTAACACTTTAATGGCCACACCAAGAAAAACCATTGAAACTGTTTTTCTTTGTATTTTTTATTCCTTTGACCAAGAATAACAATAATTCAAACTGAATTTAAATAGACGCCTCTCCCAAATGGTTACCTCTAATCAACATAATCGATGTAACACATACTCACCCTATCTATGTTTTCATCTTCTTTTACTTTTCCTTTCAGCTGGGTCGCCAGAGCAGATTATCTGCTTTCATTTTCACCTATCCTCAGCATCCATCACTGTCACACCAACCCTCTTCATCGTCTTTTTCACTATATCCGTAAATCTCTTCTGTGGATTGCTCCTGATTGGCATCTCCACATTCAGCATCCTTTGTCCACTATATCTCCAATCTCTCCTCTGCATATGTCCAAAGCATGTCAGCCATGTCTCTCTAACTTTGTCTACAAACTGTTGAACCTGGGCCATCCCTCTGATGTACTCATTTCTAGTCTTGTTCACTCGAATGAAAATAGGAACATCTCCAGCTCCTTTCCTTTAGTCAGTGCTGCGGAGTAGCCTTCAGACTGAAAGTAAAATCACCATAAAGGAACATTTTGACTTATTTAATTCTTAATTTGTTATTTTAATTTTATTTTTGCTTTTAAGATTTTTGCTTAAAATGTGTGTTTATGTCTAAAACATTTTTTATAATGTTCCACATGTTCTTTATACAGCTAAAACTTTTACATCAGCAAAAGTGCCATTTATTATTCCCTCATCAACAATATACAGTATTTCCAAACTATGTACATTATTTTCCACCAATTATCCATATAGTTGAATTTTTTTAAGAGTTGGTTTTAAATGTGGCAATTTTAAGAAGTGTTTGAACATGCTAAATGAACTGTGTAAATCTCTGTAGATTGTAAATTTCAATTTTAAAAGATGTAGTGCTTTGTGGATAGTTTTAAAAAAAAACTCTTTAAGAAATTTTGTGAGGAAAAAACTGCAATGAATTTAATTATTTCATTAATTAGCAAAAATGTATTTATCTCTTAAAATTGAAAGTAAAAATCCTCATTTAAGAGTGCTTTGGGATCCACATCGTCTGGAAATCCTGCTATTTCCAAAAGCAGCATGGATACAAACTCGGTGTAATACACTTGAGTCCCCGAATAAAACAGATGGAGTTGTATACCAGTCTTATTTAAAGGACTGCTTTTATTCAGTCACAGTTCTGTGTAACAGAAAGCATTACAACATTAAAACATTCAATTTTGTACCAGTCACTAGGAAACTGTTACTTACTCTGTACTCTACTCTAACTTTGTACTGTCCACTTTCTGTTGTAGCAAAACAAATTTCCCACACGTGGGACTAATAAAGGTTATCTTATCTTATCTTACTCTCATACTGATCAGTTGGCTAAACAATAATCAAGCCTGAAAGTTACAGTGTCTTGAAAAAGTATTCATACTCTTTGAACTTTTCCACATTTTCTCACATTACAATCACAAACCAAAATGTATTTTATTCAGATTTTATCTAATAGACCAACATAAAGTGGTGCAAAATTATGAAGTGGGAGTAAAATGATACATGGTGTTAAACATTTTTTACAAATTTGAAACACGTGGCATGTATTTGTATTCAGTCCCCTGAATCAATACTTTATCAAACCACCTTTACAGCTGCAAGTCTTTTCAGGTATGTCTCTACAGACTATATTTTTTGCTCATTCCTTTTTTCCAAAATAGCTTCAGTTCGGTCAGACTGCATGGAGAGCCTCTGTTAACGGCAATTTTCTAGTCTCACCAGAGATTCACAATAATAATTACATCTGGACCCCTGTTTGAGTCATAATCCTTTTGCAGCCTTGAACAGGTTGAACATCATGTGGCTGCCACCACCATGTTTGATGGTGGGGATGGGGTGCAGTGTTAGTTTTCCACCACACAGCATTTTGCAAGTAGGCATGTCAAGCCTGTCAGTTTAGGTGGATGAGCATGCCTTGGTAGTTTGCAGTTGTGCCACACTCTTTCCATTTTCAGATGAGGCATTAAACATTGCTTTGTGAGATGTTCAGAGTTTGGGAAATGTTTCTATAACCTATCCCTGCTTTAAACTTTTTCATAACTTCATCCCCGTCCTGTCTGGTGCATCCCTTAATCTTCATGATGCTTTTTATTCACTGATGATCACCAACAAATCTCTGAGACCTTCACAGAACACCTGTATTTAAAGTGAGATTAAAGTTCCTACACTCTTTTCATTGATTACAAAACTCCTGAAGGCAAGGATTTTATTAAGCAGTAACAGCATAACGGGGATATGAATGCTTTTTTATACCACTGCTTAGTCACCATTTGTTCTGCTTTCCTTGTTTTTACTTTTTGTTCTTAAATGTTTGTGCTGTTGATGTTGTTGTATAGATGTTTTTAATTATGTTTGTTTACATTCTTTGCCAGGTTTGAGTTTTAGGCTTTATGTTTTATCTTTATGCATGTAATAATAAGGCTCTCTTTTTTCAAATCTAAGAATTTTTTTCACTGCAAAGATAATTAAAGACTAATTTTTCTGTCAAAAGAAGAAAATTGAGCAAACCAGTAGACAGGCTTCAAGTTGCAACTGAAACCTGGAGACCAGTAGACCTCATCAACGAAATTTACCGGCTGTAAGATGTTTTAAATGGCTTGTTTCTAAAGCTCTTTGCGCATCTTTAACAACAAGTAAAGTAATTTAATTAAATACTTTTGGTCCTGTGGGTGTATTGTAATATTGGACACAGAATTTCTGATTATAATTAAAAATATTACTCTGGTCTCGGTGTGTCCCTAAAAAGCCTGAAGAAAGTGTACAAGAGAAGGCCTAAAAAAAATCTAAATCAAATGAATATTATCCATGGAATTATATTTGTCATGATTTTTTTTTTTTTTTACGCCAGTGAAATTATTTCTGTTCTCGGCCGCAATTTAATTCCTCACGTGTAACTCAGTTTCCGCAGTACCCTGAAGTGGCCATTAAAGTGACCAATCACATTAGGACCCCGTCCTCCTTTGGGCTTCGCGTCCACACAGTCAAAAGTTGTTTTTTCGCGAAAGCAGGATTTCTCGCAGAGAGCTATGCGAAAGCATAAAACTGGCGTAGCGCATGCAAATCAGACAGTCTCCCGTGCGCAATGGCTTCTTTCTGCACGTGGCTGCTGAGTACTAAACGTTAAATTTACACGCAAGGGATTTAATTGCACCCGTGAAATGAAATTATTTGCTTGGTTTATTTGTTTTGGGATAAATATAATTCCATAGAAGGTCTGGAGAGAGAAACAACAGTGAATATCTACAGCCACCTGTAACATATATTTATCATATTGGTACATCAAACAGCTAGACAAATGATACGTGATATGGGAGAAAATCCGCAACGGATATCCATCATGTAATGTATTTTGTTGTTTTACTGTAGCTTTGTGTGACATATAGTGTTGTGGAAAAGTCTTCAACCACATCTCATTTCGTATATTTTGCTGCCAGGGAGCAACAGAATTGTGTTTTTTGAAATGTTCTTATCTCTTAGTTCTCGCATTTTGCAACATATTTCTCTTTGTATCGATCAAAGTTTGTCTTTGAAACTTTTTTCAAAGGAATGCATTTTTTTAAAAAATTCAATTAATCCAAATTTGACAATCTTGATTAAAATTCAATTCCTGGAACGGGTGAAGTCAAGTGGCTGTTAAAACGACTGTGCCCTTGCCCTGCATCCCATCTCACAAAGTCATGTTGTCAACAGCTCCCTCTAGTGTTAGAAGCTCTTTATGTGCGGTTTTGACGGTTTTTTTGCCCTGCATTCTACGTCAACCCAGGCAAAGCGAGAAACATCCGACCAGTACTGATCCTTTAACACTGGTTTACTTGGAGTTGAAGCGGTAGGACATACTGAGGTCCTGCTTTTAGTATCATACGCGCAGAAAGCTTCTCAAACTCTGCAGCTGAAGCTCTTTATGTGAAGTAAGTGCATTTGTTTGCATATATCAGCCCTCCTACAATATGTCTTTTAACATTATGAACATTTTACTGGCAGCCATAGAAGTTACTGATAATTCTGTCTACTTTCTGTTTGCAATAACTGTGTGCGCAAGCTTAGCTGGTTTTGTAGAAGCTTTATTTTAACAACGGTAAAAAGGAAAGCTGGGAGGCAGTTTTATAGATTAAAAATGTGTGTGTGTGTTTGTGTGTGTGTGTGTGTGTGTGAGAGAGAGAGAGAGAGAGAGAGAGAGAGAGAGAGAGAGAGAGAGAGAGAGTGTGAGAGTGTGAGAGACTAAGGAGAACTGTACTTTCTGTCTATGTCAGCCGCACAATTGCTAAATCACAACATGTGAGTTGTTGTATGTTTTGCATTCACTATAAGCTGGGCTTACCAAAGGGAAACGGAGTACTGTACTTTCCTTTTATGTCCACTCCACGATTGCTACATCACACCATATGAGTTGTGATGTGTTTGTGTATGTGTTATAAAGGCTCATCTGGGCTTCCCAAAGGGAAATGTCAGGGAACTGACTTCACTTTTACCCAGAGAGAAAGAAAGAGAGAGGAATCTATTCTGACATAGAGCTTCTGAGGCACTGCAGCACTTTTGTCTTCTCTCTGTGTTTCAACACATGTGTTTTAACTTTTTGTTTTGGTTCAACAGAACATGAATATGAGTACAGATGATCTGGATGTGTACAGTGGAATTGACTATGACCCTAACATCACCTATGACTATCCAGGGGATGAGTCTTTTGTGAAAAGAGGCAGTGAGGCAGTGTGGGTCCCTGCTCTGTACTCCATAGTGTTTTTTGTTGGAATCCTGGGAAATATTATTCTCCTGACAGTTCTGGTTCAAAAGAGGAGACTGTGGAGCATATCGGACACCTTTATTCTCCACCTGAGTATCGCGGACATCCTCCTCCTGTTAATGCTGCCCTTCTGGGCTGCACAGACAACTGAGCTTTGTGACTGGTTTTGGGGGATTTTCAGCTGGGTCTTTGGGGTCGTTTTCAAGGTAAGGACCAGATGTTGTGTGGAACAGATAAAGACTGAAAGTGAAAGTAATACATTTTCTGTGAAGCTGTGAGAAAGTTGTTTTGGCTTGGATTATATTTGGCTGCACTCTGTCATTTCCTGCTCTTTTGCAGATTCTTGGCAGAACATGCAGAACAGAATCATTATACTCAACAGGATGACACGTGACATCCTCTGAGTACTTAAAGATGTTTAAGATGAGAACAAGATTAGATACAGAGGTTTAGAGTAGGACAGAAGTGAAAGTGAATTAGAATTAGAATTAGAATTAGAATTCAACTTTATTGTCATTGCACATGCACAGGTACAGGGCAACGAAATGCAGTTTGCATCCATCCAGAAGTGCTTTAGTGATATAGGTATATTACAATATATATTAGCAATAGTATAGATATGTAAGTATATTACAGAAATGGGTCTATTATGGTATGTTATAATGTACACGGTATGAAGTATGTTGTGAATATTCTATAACTAAGTATGTACAGGCTGTAGTGAGTACAAGCTATGTGCAGGCTATGAACAGGATATAAATATGAAAAACTATACAGAATATGAAATAAATAACTTTACAGAAATCTGAGATATACAGCTATACAGAAATGGGAACTATGCAAGTTGTAAACAGTTGTAGGATTAAAGATTATTGAATGTACAGAATGATTATTTACACAGAGCTATACAGTAGTGCAGTTAAGATAAGTGAGGGTGTAGATAGTTTCTACAGAGGCTATATAAAGTGCTAGTGGTTGTGAGTGGTGGTTCACTCCATGTTATTATTATTGTGTTTGAGGGTACAGTTGTCCATTGTGGGGGTGTGTATGTTCAGTCCATGAGTTTAACGTGGGTCAGATGTCAGGAGGCAGAGTTCAGGAGTCTGACAGCTGTGGGGAAGAAGCTGTTCCGGTACCTGGTGGTCTTAGTCCGGAGGCTCCTGTGGCGCCTCCCAGAGGGCAGGAGGGTGAAGAGTCCATGTGATGGGTGACTGGGGTCTTTGATGATTTTCCCAGCCCTTTTCAGACACCGCTTCCTGTAGATATCTTTTATGGCAGGAAGTGGTGCTCCGGCGATGCGCTGGGCAGTTTTCACGACCCTCTGCAACGCCTTCCGGTCCGAGGCAGAGCAGTTCCCGTACCAGACTGTTATACAGTTGGTCAGGATGCTCTCGATGGTGCAACGATAGAAGTTCACCAGGATGTCTGAGGACAGGTGGTTCTTCCTCAGAGTCCTCAAGAAGAAGAGGCGCTGGTGAGCCTTCTTGACCAGCTTGGAGCAGTTGGTCGTCCAGGTGAGATCCTCGGAGATGTGGACTCCCAGGAACTTGAAGCTGCTCACACGCTCCACAGCCGTCCCCTTAATGTGGATGGGTGGATGTGGGTCAGCATTCCTCCTGTAGTCCACGATGAGCTCCTTGGTCTTCTCGGTGTTAAGCAGCAGGTTGTTTGTGTCGCACCACTCAGCCAGACGATCCACCTCCTCCCTGTAGGCGGCCTCATCGTTGTCACTGATGAGACCAATCACCGTGGTGTCATCTGCAAACTTAATGATGGTGTTGGAACCATCAGCAGGTCTGCAGTCGTGGGTGAAGAGGGAGTAGAGGAAAGGGCTCATCACACAGCCTTGTGGTACACCGGTGTTCATTGTGATGGTAGATGAGCAGTGGTTATCCAGCCGGACATGTTGGGGGCGGTTGGTCAGGAAGTCCAGTAACCATTTGCAGATGAGGGAACTGATGCCCAGGTCTGTCAGTTTCCTGATGAGTTGTGAGGGGTGGATTGTATTGAACGCTGAACTGAAGTCTATAAACAGCATTCTGGCGTAGGTGTTGTTGTTGTCCAGGTGTGAGAGGACAGAGTGCAGTGCGATGGAGACTGCATCCTCTGTGCTCCTGTTCTGGCGGTATGCGAATTGGTGGGGGTCCAGGGTGGGGGGGAGACAGGATTTGAAGTGTGCTAGGACCAGCTGCTCTAAGCACTTAGTGATGATGGGGGTGAGTGCTACTGGGCGGTAGTCATTGAGGCAAGATGGAGTCGAGTGTAATTTTTATAGATGTTAGAGGTTTGTGTCTTACACTAAAAGTTCTCCCTGTCTTCTTCTAGCTCAACTACTACTGTGGGGTCCTTCTGCTGGTTTGCATCAGTCTTCAAAACTATCTGTCATCCATCCGTGGAATCCAGTTATATTCCCACGGGAGGCACTGGTTAGTTCACATCAGCTGCCTGTTAGTCTGGCTTATCTCTGTCCTCCTCACTGCACCTGACTGGATTTTCCTGGTGGGTAAAAATAATTACACAGAAGATAATACTTGTGTTAATATCTACCCTCAATCTGGAACTGACTGGCAGTTGTGGTCACGCCTGCTCCACCACATATTTGGCTTGGTGGTACCTGCATTCATGCTGATGATCTTCTCACATATGCTATGGCGGCAGTGCAGCTCTAATGGGGCCCGAATCCAGAGAAATGTCACCGTCATCCTGTCTCTGGTGGTCGTATTCTGTCTGTGTTGGATGCCGTACAACTTCATACTTGTTTTGGACACTCTCCAGAACAGACTTCAGAAACATCCTAACAATTCACATGAAAGTTCTGAAAGTTCACTAAAAACCCTTCTCACGGTCACCTCTGCGTTAGGCTGCCTTCACGCCAGCCTGAGGCCTCTGCTGTATCTCGGCCTGTGTGGAAACTTCAGGCAACACTTACTGGCCATGCTGAGATGTAGTAAAACTGAACCAAAAGGCTCACTCTGGGATCTTGGTGTAGACCAGAGACAGCAGCCTGACCACAGTCAGGATCAACAGCAAGAGCTGAAACAGGTGACGGTTGTAGAGAATCCGTTAGCTTATTGAAGATGAAAAGAGAAATATGCTCTCTTCTGACTCAGATGTGAGCAGCATGTTGTTTCACTCCTGAGAGGATATGAATTCAATCTCATGTCAACGCATGGAGGACTTTATTCTGTGTAACTGACAAGTAGATATTTATCTACAAAAACTACTTTCACATTTCACTATAATGCTAAGGTTTTGGAGATCCATCATGGTGACTCATACTAATCCAAAAGCACAAAATGTAGCTCTTTCTTATTATTTTAAATAAAAATATATAGTTTTTTTTTAATCAATAGTGAAATATCTGTGCTGTTAGTGAACTGATTTTAACACATTTATCATTAAGCTAACGCTGTAATCATTGAAAGTTGATATACTGCAAACTGTTATCTGTGATAGTATTACTGACTTCTTACATTAAACAACACATAAACACTTTTTGTAACTTTATTGCCATAAACATAGTTTCATGTTTCTTTTTATGTCATTGGTGGGCAACTCCAGGCGTCGAGGGCCGGTGTCCTGCAGGTTTTAGATATCATCCAGGGTCAACACACCTGAAATTAATGATTAGTTCATTACCAGGCCTGTGGAGAATTTAGCCATTTAAATCAGCTGTGTTGGATCAAGGACACATCTTAAACCTGCAGGACACCAGCCCCTCGAAGCCTGGAGTTGCCCATCCCTGTGCTCTGTTTTGACTCTGCTTGAAACGGTGAAGATGTCAATTACTTTTTATTCAGCAACATTATTTATTTACATTGTTTTTTTGCACCCAAACACACACAAATACTTTGGAACAGCCTTTTAACTAAAAGTAAACTTAGCATTTAAAACCATATTTACTCATTTAAATGTTAATTTTACATTTTTATCAGATTTTTTTTTTGTTTTTGCTGAAGTTTGTACAAGATGTGTGTTTTATATTTAAAACTGCATTGTTTTTATGATGTTACAGATGTGTCAACAAACGTTTTTCACTTTTTTCAAACTGCTAAATTTGTTAATACAGCTCATCAGAATTTAACAATTAAAAAATCACTAACATGCACCATAAACACTTTTTAGATCAGCATCAATGCTTTTTCAATAAGGAGAGATCACTTGTAAGGATTAAGCATGATTTATTGAGATGGAGAAAATAATGTATTTGGTGATTAGAGTCCAATGACTCATCATGGCAGAACCAAATCCCAGTGATTGAGTTTTTAACAGGATCCCCTCAGAGTCTAGACACTGGTGGAGGTGGTGAAGATGAAAACTGAGGGTTGAGTAGAGCTCTGGCTAAGGTGTCTGAGGTGTAGCTGGGGAGGAGGTGAGTTGCATAAAAGAGAGTCTGAAAGGGAGAATGATGGAGTGGACAGATTTAAACCGAAGCAGAGGCTGATTGGCTCAAAGAAGGCGAGTGCGAAGATGATTGGACTAGAATAATGATGTCACTTGTGAGATTAGCAGTGTGGAAAAGCAGTAGACACACCCAGGAAAGCAGGCAAGTGTGTGATTACAGATCTTCTGTATTGAATTTACACATAAGCTTTATTACTACAGCCCTAATGGTGGTCTTCATTATCACCAGCAATACACAGCATTTCCAGAATACATGCATTTGTTATTATGCCACAAATTAAATAGAAAAGCTTTTACAGCTTTCAGCCCTGCAGCCTGTGTTTTTCAATTTTCATATTCATAAAAAACCCTAAAAATCTCTGGGAGATTAATAAAATAGAACTGTGCATATGTGCTTATTTACTACGCTGAGAGCTAAGGAGAAAAAACTGATCATGGTTAAAATACAGAATTCAGCTACTTGGTGAATACTTTGACCCAGGATGAGTGAATACAGATCTTCGTTATTGAACTTGCACATAAGCTTCATTTGTATAAACTAGTGACAGAGGAAAAAGTGGCCATAATTTCACCACACGTCATTTACTTTCTTGCAGTATGCACTGTAAAAAAAAATCTCTCTGCATGACTTATATACCTCTAATATATCTTCTGCAGATTTGTTTTGTTGTTGTTTCCATATATACCAAAATGTAGCAAATATCCATATTGCTTTTTTATCCATAGTTATTTTGTCGTAGTTTGTTTTAAATAAAGCATTTTTGAAGCACAATGGAGACATGTTAAAATGAACTGCGCATAGTAAATTTGAATTTTGAAAGATGTTTTCACTTTTACGATGCTGACTGTATGAAGAGTTTTTTTTAAGACAAAATTTAATTATATGAAAAATAAGCATTTTGTCTATGAAAATGAATTTAGCCTTTAGTATTGTAAGTAAAATCCTCACCTGATGACTATAAAGGGTATAGTCCAGGGTGGGATCGACATCCCCTGGAAATCCTGTTATTTTTAAAAGGATGTCTAAAAATGAACAGACCTTAACTGAACTCACCTAAATAACACAAGTGGAGATGTACACCTCCACTTGTGTTATTTGGAGACGTTCAAAGGATTGCTTTCAGTCACTTAGAATTACAGCAAACCCCAATTTGTACTTTTCTTCATCAGTTTCTACTCTGGATTTTGTTATATGTTTTTAATTATGTTTGTTTGTACATATTTTTACAGGTTTGAGTTTTAGGTTCGATGTCTTACATATATGTGTATTATCAAGTTATTTTTTGTAAGTTTTAGGTTGTTTTCAACAAAAAGGTGAATGAAAGCTAATTCATCTGCCGTCATTCCTCCAAATAAAGTAAATCAAACAAACTAGAGGCTTCAAACGGGACCTGAATCATGGAGTACACAGAGGAATTTACCAACTGTTCTGTGTTTTTTCAACTGTTGTGCACTGTTTTGATAGCCGTTTCCAACGCAATGGTTTTATCAGCAAGTGAGTCCAATTTCATAGAATGATCACCAAAGATTCCTTTAATTAGTCTGTTGGCTGTGTGGGTGTACTTTAATGCTGCAAACAGACTTGATTGTGCTAGGTTTATGTTACACTGCTAATAAATGCAGTGTAACATACAGAAAACAAAGTAGCCACTTCTTCTTTCAGGTTATATAACACAAAAAATATACAAACATACAATGGATGTGCTGATGTTTTTGGCTTCGTGTCCATTCATGTCCGTTTTGTAGACTTGATAAGATTTGTTTGACATCAAGGAAGGGGATGGGGGGTCAGATTGACCAGAACACAGAGACCTGGGAATGCTCAGGAGCCGATACCGGAATTCCACACCCACGAAGGCATACAGAATCAGATGCTGTGACTGAACAAGCTTTGTTGCTTGTGTCAAAATGAAATGTTTTCAGCGTGTGATATTGTACAGCTTCCAACAGAGGAAGAAAACCACAATGCCTGCCATAATAATCTTAAAAGCTTTCTGCTTTTTAAATCCCTGGGCACCACGCCACAGCTGATCCATGCTGCAGGAGTAACAGAAGATCATGATGGCCGAAGAAAGCATTTAGACCACTATTTCATAAATCAATGTGATTCAAGCGTCCAAGAATCTACTGCCTGTTGGCCAAACTTGGGATAGCTGTGAACACACTCTTCTCTACCTCGTCTTTCATCCAACACATCTTCTAAAAAATCCAGTCAGAGAAAGGAAGAAGCATCGACTGGCCTGAATGACCCAAGGCTTCTTTGGAAATACATCTAGTCTCTGGGCTGGGACCCGGACCGGGCCTCGGGGGCTTGGGTCCTGGTTGGTGTGTTGCCGGGGTTGTGGGCGGGTGGGTGCATGGGGGCCCAGCCCTGGAGCAGGGTGCCGCCGGTGCGTCGAGCCACCTGGGGGGCTCTTCAACTGGTGGGGGAGATTGTCACATCTTGCAGGAGCTTTCCTCTCCTCAGGAGCTCCCTCTGCAGGAGGGGGAGATACAGGAGAGGTGGAGGAAGATCTCAGCCTGGGTGTTTATTGTCTTATGTAGTCTGGAAGATGAGTGGATGGTGGGGTGGGTGCAGTTTTCTCTGTGGTGGGGTTGGGTGGACTGTCCCGGGCTCTGTGGGGCCGGGCGGCGCTGCTGCACTGGGCCCGGTCTGGATGGGCCTGGGCCCCCTTTCCCTGGCGGGTCGCGGAGTATGGGGGTGCCTACTGGGGTCAGCGGGGGAGCTGGCCCCAGGGAGGGGTCACTTGCCCCTCCCTTCCTTCCCTCCCCATCTCCAGCTGCCTCCCTCTTCCCGCTCCACCACAACCACCCACACATGCAGGGCCTTGGAGTAGGGGTATGTCACCAGGGTGCAGAGGAGGCTACCCCCCCCCCCCCCCCCCCCCCCCTCTGTCCCCTTCTGGCTGCCTCTGCCTCAATTTTATCCCACAACTTAGACATTCACATTACTCACACTCTCATTACACATACATATAGGATCTTGGGGGTGGGCACGATACACGGAGTCCAAAGTACCATCAGGGTGTACACCTCACCCCTGGCATCGTTGCCCACCTCTCAATTTTAAATACACGTAGACATTGAGGGCTAGCAGGAGGGACCATGCGCTTACCTGCTGCTCTCTGGCAGGTAGCTCCAAGCCCTCCTGGGTTTTAAATGCACCTTAGAACACACATGCATCAACATTACAATGAGCGGGTGGAGGGAGGTTTGGAGTCTTCTCTCACCCCCATTCTCTGCGACCTGCTGGAGCAGGGGGGCTAGGACTAGGAGGAGGAGTTGGCCGTCCGACTGCGGTCTGGAGTGTGGAGCCTTCCTGCTGCTGCGGAGTCGGGGCGGTCTGCCTCCCCCCACCGCAGGGAAAAGGGAAACACCACCTGGGTCTGGGTGCAGTTCCCCCCTCCAGGGGCGGGGGCACCTAGACCCGGTTTGTAGAGTACGCTTGGGGAGTGTGATCGTGTGTACAACGTCTCTTTATGTCTGTCTCCACGTTGGTTGAGTGTGGAGTAAGTGCATATGAGAGCATGAGGGTGGGAATGGATGTTTGTATCTGTGTGTGCCTGTATGTCTGTGTCTATATGTCAGGTTGGGTGTCAGGCGCCACCTCTCTGGGGACATCTCAGGCCCTCCAAGGTTTGGAGGCCTATCTCCCCCTACCACCACTTCCCCTGCCAGTGGCGGACCCCCTCAGACATCGGTGCGTTGGTGGTTCTTTGTGTCCGGGGATGGGCGTCCAGGTACACACCGGCTCACTCCTTGGCGGCCGCTTATCGGGGCCTGGAGCCTGGGGCTCGCTCGGGCCACTTCGGAGGTGGGGTGCCCCCGGCCTCTCGGCCTGGGGCTCGGTCACTCAGGCGCAGCTGGCTGCCGGCGGAGCTCACGGGCGCGTCACTGCAACTCCCCCTGGCTTCTGCTCCGCGGCTGCTGAGTGAGCCCTCATCTGGGACTCTCCTCAGCTCTTTCCGGGACAGTGGCGCAGCTGCCCCTCTGTTGGTCTTCCTTGGTCTCTTGTGTTCTGGGGGCCTCTGGATGTCTGGAGTTTTGATCTCCTCCACACCTGCTTCACGCCCTGGAGGACGGGGCTGTGGCCCCCCCCCCCACACCCTCTAGCAGATTATTACATGAAGGAACCTTTTAAAAAACAAAAAACAAGCGCGTCCATGCTCACAGGTGTACACACGGGTGCTCACACCCACAAACTACACCCTTTTTGGCTCCTACCTCAAAGCACACTGTGTTCTGTTGATCTTATGTGCTGCACAATAATGTTTAACATTTAGTATTTACTGTCATATTCCCATATATCATTGTGATGTTGTTTATTCTATTACTCTTGTTCTCTTCTGCTTGCTTTCTTTTTTCTTTCTCAGCAGGTGATCCAGGTGATTGATATATGCATTTTTTTTTCTCTGCCCGTTCTGTTGGTTTTTGTCTTTTGCCCTTCTCCCCCGTCCCTCTTCTCAGCTGTTTCTCTTTCCCTCTTTCTTTCTCCCCTTCTTTCCCCCAGTCAAGTCTGTCCCGTATTCAGTAAGTGAAAATAAAATAAACAATAAAAGGTGAATCAAATGGACCATTACGGCAAGGCTGGGATGGTCAGTTTGGTAAAGTAAATCCGTTGGGCATCTTTCTTTGCCTTTAGACAACAATTCTGATGGCAAAAGAGCCAAACGGGACAGGCCAAAAAAAAAAAGAAAAAAAAAAAAAAGGAAATACATCTAGTGTGGATGATCGACAGGTAGCAGTCAGGACTGTTTCAAACCAGGAAACTCATAATAGAAACTGATCTAAATGTACCAAGAAATAAACGCGCCCTCTGCTAAATGATACAGGTACAGATCCAGGCACTTTCAAAGCATCTTCACTCCAGCACAATACTTACTGTAAAAATTGTTCCAATGACATGTTTCCTATTGCTACCCTGCAAGTTTACTCCAGGAAACCCTCACACAGTACAGTATGCAGATGACAAGGTCATTTACCATAAAATGTCATTGACAGAAAAACACAATTATTCATTTCACTAATAAAATGTAGGAAGAAGCAGTAAGGTGTTGTTAGTGAATGGCATCTATTTTGCTGTTGTCTACTTGGGGGGAGGGGCAGCATCGGTGACAGAGATGCCATCAGGATCAAGAAACTAATCTGCAAGGCCGCAGTCATCATTGGTCTGAAATTGGAGGTGTTTGGAGTGAGGGACACGAGGTCACTGAACAAACTGCCCTCCATCATGGACAGCCCATCACAACAGCTCCACTCCTCACTTCTGAGGCAGCAGAGCTCCTTCCCCCTCAGACTGATTCAACCTCGCTGCCATAAAGAACTCTACAGGAAATCACTCCTACCGTTCTCTATGAAGCTCTTCATTCTGTGACACGTGATCACACCTGCCAGGCACAAAAGCCCAAACATATTTTATATTTTACTTTCATTCAGCTGTTCTTCTTATATTTACTGTATAAATATTTTTTATTAATGAAATTTGCACTTCTCTCTTACACTCTGTCAGTCTTACCTTCACTGTTTTTTACTAACTTAATTTTTACTGTTCTTTGGTTTTTATCTCCGTTGTAAATGTATTAATTCCTACTCTATCTCACAGTATAAGCCTGTTACCAAGAGGCACTTTTCTATAACTGTGTTGTTTATTTCTTGTGAATTGTAGACTGTACTATTTTTTACTTTTTATCATGTTGCTGTAACACAGCAAATTCCCGTGTGGGATCAAAAAAACATCTGTCTGTCTGTGCAAATAAAAAAACATTGTTTAAGCTGAAAACTGAGCTCACTTGCAGGTGTGACAATAAATCCCAGGTGTTGTTGGATTCTTTATTATAGATAACTGCATGTGTCGCCATACTGTAGTGGTTACCAGTTTACCTGACATTCAAAAGATTTCCAGTTTTTTGTCTGTCCCCAGCCTGTATGGGACAGGAGCATCAGGAAAGGCATTTAGAATTTTATTAAAATAAATAAACCAAACAAAACTGCCATATCAAATATGCAGATGCACTCGTCGTGATGACCCTTAAGGAAATAAGACAGTGTGTGAAAGTACCGTCTATATTATAGAAAATTTCACTGACACATACACTGTAAAATTTCATTAGTTCCCAGAACTTAAAAAACTATGCAAACTCGTTGCCTCAAAAAATTTGAGTAAAACTTACTTAAGATGACTAAGTTAGGGCAACTAATTGGTTTTGAGCAGTTTGGCGCTGAGACGGTGTGGGTATAATGATGGAAAGAGAAACCTTTTAGTCAAGAGTGACTCATGACTAAGCCACTGCAACACAGCTGCACGCTTACTTGAAGCATCCTGTCAAGTGAAACGAAGGATTAACTGTCAAGATAAAAAAAAAAATCGTAACCGTCAAAAACAATACAATGATTGCTAAATGTGAAAACACAGACTTGGAGGTAACCATGCATGAATCAGCAAATAGGGGAATCTGTAACGTCTTTCTGCCTCACATAGTTCATGAAAGAAATGATTCAAACTCCAAAGAGCAGTTAATAGAAGAAGTAACAATCCAGAAAGGTTTAAAAAGACCTGGTTTATTCCGTTTAATAACATCGTAATTTGTATGGAAAATATTTATTTTAAAAAAATCTGCATGTAGTTGCTGTTACGATATTGCTTCAGGGAGCAGACATGACAGTCTTTTAGGTTTTGCCATCACTTTTTATTATGCGCTCAACACCACCCTCCTGTGGCTTCCACATGAACTGCACCTTAAACAACAACTTCACGCATATCATGACAGTTGTCAGGTCTAAAATATCTGACTTAAAAGTGTTTTAAACTAAATAAAAATACTTTGAAGTACATCAAAAAGTTCCAGAGACATTATAATGACTACCTAATAATTCCTGAAATGAAATCTATAAGAGAAGTTCAAAGGACAAAGTCTGCAGACTTTTTAAGGGGTCCCTAACATGCTTTTTTTGTCGATGGCCATTATTTAAGGTTGAATTTAAATAATACTTCAAGAAAAGTGCCCAAATAAATCAAATGATAACTGATTTATGATAATTACTTTATTAACAGATGTCTTTGAGCCAGTGTTTCCTTAGGACTTTTCTTATTTATGATTTCTTGTGTCTAGTTAGATCTCCCAACTGCCCACCCCATCTCACAATATCACAATATCAACAGCTCCCTCTAGTTTAGTAGCTCTTTATTCGATTATCTTTGTTTGCTGAAATCTAGTGGATCAAGCCAGGCATATAAACTAGTAACACGGAAGTGACGTTACGTGGTTTTTCGAAACAAACCACCTGTTTTTTCTTATTAAAGCCGGATGTCACAGAGGCTGAGCCAGTGTAACGCGTCTGTATGAGCGCCACTAAACCGCAGAGCCTCGTCTTTTTGAAAACGCATCTTTCTTTGAGATTTTTAGTCGTAGGCCTATCTGTTGCAGTTAAATTGTTATAATGCAATATTTTATTGTGAAAAACAACGAGGTGAGGCGTGATGAACCACAATATCCCAGTGGAATAGAAGTTAAGGTGTTTATAAGTCCTTTCTGTGCATGAGAGGCTTTAAGGTACGAGTCCGCATCGTCTGCATGATTGTGAGTGAAGATTCTTTGCTGAGCTCAGCTTTTCTTATCGTCTCGTTTACCATGACCCTTGTTTTTTATAGATTGAGTACTCAGCACGTGCGAGTTTTCTGTATTACAGTTTTATGATTCCTAAATTTTGAGCGCAAACGCAGCTTCTTAAGAGATTTCAGAGAAATAATGTATCTCTTCACCTGAAAAAGCTTCCCAAACTCTGCAGCTGAAGCTCTTTATGTGACGTAAGTGCATTTGTTTGCATAGATTAGCCCTCATGCAATATGAATATATTTTGACTTTTGTGAAGTGTTTTAACGTTACGCACATTTTCTTGCAGCAATTGAAGCTGCTGATAATTATCAGGCATGTCCCTTTCAGTTTCTTTTTGTATCAGCTTGCAAAAACTGTGTTGGCTGGCTTAACGTTCCTAATCTTTAACTCCTGACTGTCCATTTCAACATCACTTAATAACAAAGCTGCGAGACTTTCTTGTAGATTTTAAGTGTGTGTGTGTGTGTGTGTGTGTGTGTGTGTGTGTGTGTGTGACAGAGAGAGAGAGAGAAAGGGGGGGAGCGACAACTGAGTACTGTACATCACACAGAACGAGAGACAGAGGAATCTATTCTGACATACAGCTTTTGAGGCACTGCAGCGCTTTTATCTTCTCTCTGTGTTTTGACTTTTTGTTTTGGTTCAACAGAACACGAATATGAGTACAGATGGTCTGGATGTGAACAGTGGAATTGACTATGACCCTAACATTAACTATCACTATCAGATGAGCCTTTTGTGAAAAGAGGCAGTGAGGCAGTGTGGGTGGCACTGATGTATTTTCTTCTGTCCTGTTTATGTCTCCACAGTATATGGACATGGCACAGTTGCATGTGGAAACCGACGGAATCTTAAAGTCTGATGACTATTTGGAATATGGCAGGAACAACACCCGTGATTATGATTATGATTACGATGCAGCGAATACAGTGAATAACACTACAGTGTTTACAGTGTTTAACAGCACAGTGGATAATGTTCCTGTGGAAAGAGGCAGTGAGGCAGTGTGGGTCCCTGCTCTGTATGCTGTAGTGTTTTTTGTTGGAATCCTGGGAAATATTATTCTCCTGAGAGTTCTGGTTCAAAAAAGGAGACAGTGGAGCCTATCGGACACCTTTATTCTCCACCTGAGTTTTATGGACATCCTCCTCCTGTTGATGCTGCCCTTCTGGGCTGCACAGACAACTCAGCTTTGTGACTCGTTTTGGGGGATTTTCAGCCGGGTCTTTGGGGTCGTTTTCAAGGTAAGGACCAGATGTTGTGTGAAACAGAGACTGAAAGTGAAAACAAGACATTTTCAGTGAAGCTGTGAGAAAGCTGAACAGAGTCATTGTACTCAACAGGATGACAGTGACATCCACTGAGTATTTAAAATTTATATGGAAGAGAACAAGCTTAGAACAGCAGTTTAGAGTAGGACAGATGTGAAAGGGAAGAAATGAAGTGTAATTTTTATAGATGTTAGAGGTTTGTGTCTTACACTAAAAGTTCTCCCTGTCTTCTTCTAGCTCAACTACTATTGTGGGATCTTTCTGCTGGTTTGCATCAGTCT
The DNA here is from genome assembly GCF_057381915.1 of Diplotaxodon limnothrissa. Lineage (NCBI taxonomy): Eukaryota > Metazoa > Chordata > Actinopteri > Cichliformes > Cichlidae > Diplotaxodon > Diplotaxodon limnothrissa. Next base: position 24,660,945 of record NC_140606.1, on the reverse strand, counting down.
TCAAAACTACCTCTCTGCCATCCATGGCATCCAGTTATATTCCCACGGGAGGCACTGGTTAGTTCACATCAGCTGCCTGTTAGTCTGGCTTATCTCTGTCCTCCTCACTGCACCTGACTGGATTTTCCTGGTGGGTAAAAATAATTACACAGAAGTTAATACTTGTGTTAATATCTACCCTCAATCTGGAACTGACTGGCAGTTGTGGTCACGCCTGCTCCACCACATATTTGGCTTGGTGCTACCTGGACTCATGTTGATGATCTTTTGCTCACATATGCTACGGCGGCAGTGCAGCTGTAATGGCCTCCCAATCCCGAGAAATGTCACCGTCATCCTGTCTCTGGTGGTCGTATTCTGTCTGTGTTGGATGCCGTACAACTTCATACTTGTTTTGGACACTCTCCAGAACAGACTTCGGGATCCTCCTAATGATTCACAGGAAGGTTCTGAAAGTTCACTAAAAACCCTTCTCACGGTCACCTCTGCGTTAGGCTGCCTTCACGCCAGCCTGAGGCCTCTGCTGTATCTCGGCCTGTGTGGAAACTTCAGGCAACACTTACTGGCCATGCTGAGATGTAGTAAAACTGAACCAAAAGGCTCACTCTGGGATCTTGGTGTAGGCCAGAGACAGCAGCCTGATCACGGTCAGGATCAACAGGAAGAGCTGGAACGGATGATGGCTGTAGAGAATCTGTTAGCTTAGTGAAGATGAACAGATTTTGACTCAGATGTAAGTAGAACAACTTTACACTCCTGAGAGGAAGTGAATTCAGTTTCATGTCATGAGTTCAAGGGCTGGAGGATGTTATTCTGTGTAACTGACAAACAGATGTTTATATATAAAAATGACTCTCACATTCCACACATGCATCATAGTGACATATGCTCACCCAAAAGGGTTAAAAGTAGATATCTGTAAGTATCTGTATGATGAAGACGACGAGCTGAAACAGATGATGGGTGTAGAGAACCAGTCAGTTTAGGGAAGATGAACAGAGAAACATACTCTTTCGTGAGAAAGCTCAGATGTGATCATGATGATGTTACTGTCATGGTACTGGTTCATTGACCCACAGCTTTGAGTTTATTTAGGTCCATGACGTATTTTGTAGAATGTGTTTTTGCAGTGTTTGGTCTTGTTCTTTCTTTATAGAGTTATTGCTATTCTTATGTTCAGTTTGAAGCCCTGATGTCTATTGATTTTTTTTTTTTTCCTTTCGGGTCCTGTTTGCCTTGGTATTGCCTCTGCGTGTCCTCCTCAGTATCTCCTGCGTCATTTTGCCACCCAGTGGAGTCTGTCTTGTCTTGTTTATTTGCCCGTTTCCACAGGCATGTGGGCATCTGTGTGTGTGTCTGGTTTCCCTCACCCTCTCTGTCCCTCACTCTCTCACCCTCGTTCTGTGTCTCCCTAGTCGTGTCTCTGAGTTTCGTCTCCCTTTGCTTACATGTTCTTGCCTGGGTCTCTATGTGAGTGTCACTTGTTGTTTTATTTTGACAGTACCTTATCTCATGTGTGTTATGTTCAGTTTGGCTTCCCTTGTTTTGTCAGATTTGTTCCTGATGTCTTTCCACCTGTTGTCCATCCTCTCCTAATCTGGTGTATTTAAGTCCTCAGATTGTTTCTGTTTGTTGTCCGTCTTTGTGTTGGTCCTCCTGTCATGGAGCCTGAGGGGCAGCACTGATAGTCGCCAGTATTTTTACATCTTGATTTCACTGTTGTAGCATGAGTACTGGGAATGTCCAGACAGGAGACCGGATGACAACATCATGTAGTGTTGTTTGTTTTTGTTGGCAGATTTTAATCCTGCTCTAAATGTGTCTTATGCTTAAAACTGATTCACAAATATTTTAAAAAGAATTATAGTGGAATAGTCTTTAACCTGACTAGCAATAAAATAAGTTTGCATTTAAAATGTTTACTTTTCTTTTGTTTACATAGCAGATTTTTGCTCAAAATGTGTGCTTATGTCTAAAACATTTTTTCTAATTTTGCACATATTACAGTGCACATTTCTAAGATTTTATATTTTTTTAAAGTGTTAAGTCTTTTGTTTGTTTGTTTGTTTGTTTGTTTGTTTGTTTGTTTGTTTGTTTTGTTTTTTACAGCTCAGCAAATTAAGATTCAGAAACTCACTAACATACAACCAAAACACCTTTTAGATCAATAATGGCATTTTCAAATTACATGCATTATTATTATTATTATTATTATTATTATTATTATTATTATTATGTCACTTAAAGTAAGTGGAAACGCTGTTATGTGCTTTGTGTTTTACAACCCTACATTCTTGTTTAAGATAACCTCAGAGAAGCTATAAGTCAGGGAAGGTAGCTGTCGTAGCTGTGTTTGCACGCTGCAAAGTGGCTCTACTTTTAGCATCACACCTGCCACCATTTCCTTCAGAATGCACTGTCAAGATTCTTTCTGTGTCTCTAATATATGTCTTATATCTTCTGCAGATATGCTTTGATGTTAATTATTTTCTATATACCAAAATGTATCAAATAATAATAATTGTGAAATAAAAGGAAAAGGATACATAATGTTCAATGTGTAATGTGTATTTCTTTTCAGGGTCCACAACCAGCCTGATAAAACTGTGTTCTTTTAGCTGGAAACAAAGTAAAGCTCTTTGTTTTTCTTGGTGAATTTTTTATTTTAGAAAATTGCATGCGTGCAAAAGAGCCCCAGGTTGGTACTGTCCCATGCCTAGACACGATGGGACAAGTGCATCAGGGTATTTGGCATTTAAACAAAACAAACAAGTTTAAAAACAAAAACAAAAAACAGCCATATCAAATACGCAGATACACTTGCTGTTATGGCCCTTTAGGAAATAAGAGTGTGGGAAAATACCATATATAGTGTAAAAAAAACTCCCTGACACAAAGTTTGGAGCTGAGATGTTCTGGGTATGATGATGGAAAGAGAAACCTCAGAAGAGGTTGTTATTTTTTTAAATCTTCTGTACCTTGTAGCTGACATCAGGTCTGGCTTGATTACAGAATTATGTCATTTTCTTACACCTCAAATTATTTTTGAGGGGATTTCCTTACTCTTTTACTTAGAATGGTGAAAGTGTAGTCATACAAACGAGGTGGAGGAGGGTCAAACATTACAGTAAGAAAGTAAAGGCTCAGACGAGGACGTACCAGCTTTTGAGCCTGAAAAGAGGGAACACGATGGCCTCCAAAGTCCATTGTGGGTAAGAAGTGGTGTACAAGCTAGGGCTCTGAAGTTGTGAAATTTGGTTTCTCAACTGGCATATACGCACTGACCTGTGCAGGGAGTCAATCCGGTTTAAGTGTTGTTGAAAGTTAACTGACAAAGACGGGAGGCTCACAATTCAAAGCATTTTTATCATATATCCTATTAATCAAAAAGGATAAAGAAAGCGTGTGTGTGTGTGTGTGCGCGCGCGCGCGCACGTGCCTGCGTATGCGTGCATGTGAGCCGTACAATTAATACTTGTTATTATGGATGGTATGGGTGGCAGCACATTGTTCATGCTAAGGCACCTTAAAAGCTTATATGTCTTCCTCTGAGCTTTCACCTTCCTGTTCTAATGTCTTGCCTTCCTCTACCTCATGACAGCAGTGAGTCTGACTTCCCTTCCACACTTTCAAGTAAAATCTGTTTCACCCTGCCCTCTGCTTTCTGAAGTGAGGACATATAGGTTGGAAATGGTGGTACATTTCTGAAATCCTACACATAACCACTAAGAGTTTCAAATTGAAACAATTTGAGTTTTGGCAATAGAATCATAATATCAGCAAAACAAGGTATCTGTTTCCCATCTGGACATAAAATGTGCATGCTGCAATTCCCATCCTTTTGAAAAGAAAGTCTATGTAGTCTGTTAGCTCAACCCCCACAAATGTGTTGTTAATTTAGCAGCTATTTATGCGACGCTTTGTCTGTTTTGTTTCCTTCTTTTCAGAAGTCCGAATCAAGCCAGACGTCTAAAGGCGAGACACGGAAGTGAGTTGGGGGCCACCTTCAAAACAAACCACCTGTTTTTCCACATTAAACACGGAGGTCACAGAGAATTAGCCAGTGTCGCCACTGGAAGGTGTCTGTCTGAGCGCCGCAAAACCACAGAGCCTAGTCTTTTTCTTAAATTCTCTTTCTTTTGGATTTTCAGTCGTATCCGCTGTAGTGTAATTATTATGCAGTATTTTATTTTGAAAAATAAAATATTGTATTTTCGTGTATTGTATTATTTGACTGAAGTGGCAATTTGCGAGCGAGGTGACGTGTGATGAACCAAAACAAGTCAGTGGAGTAAAAATTAAAATGTTTATAATTCCTTTATGTGCGTGACACGTTTAAAGGTAGCAGTTTGTGTGCGGGGCGTGTCTCCGATAAGCGAACTACTGTGGTGAGCTCAGCTTTTTTTTTCACCGTCTCCTTCTAAGTTACGTCTGCTCGCCGGAGCGCTTATGTTTGTGGATCTACTTTCAGCGTATTGTTCTGTAATTACAGTTTCATGGTTCTATAATCTAACTGTGTTTGGTAGCTGTAAAGAACGCTATCGCGCCTTTTTCAGTTGTACTTGACAGGCGTCGGACAGCTGCGGGAGTTCGTCTGTGCTCCCTCCAAAAACACCCGACCGGTAGTCACCCTTTAAAACTGAGTGACCCGAGGTAGAAGCGGTAGGCTATGTGCGGGTCCTGTTTTTAGTAACATCGACCTACAGCGCGCAGAAAGCTGCTCAAACTCTACAGCCGAAGCTCTTTATGTGAAGTACGTACATTCTGATTCTGATTCTGATTATTTGCATATATCAGCCCTCCTACAATATGTATTTTAACATATGAACATTTTACTGGCAGCCATGAAAGTTACTGATAATTCTGTCTACTTTCTGTTTGCAATAACTGTGTGCGCAAACTTAGCGTTCCCTATCCTTAACTCTTGACTCTTCTGGTTTTGTAGAAGCTTTATTTTAACAACGGTAAAAAGCAAAGCTGGGAGGCAGTTTTATAGATTAAAATGTGTGTGTGTGTGTGTGTGTGTGTGTGTGTGTGTGTGTGTGTGTGTGTGACTAAGGAGAACTGTACTTTCCGTTTGTCAGCCCCACAATTGCTACATCACAACATGTGAGTTGTTGTATGTTTGTGCATTTACTATAAGCTGGGTTTACCAACGGGAAATTTCAGGGAACTAACATGACTTTTACCCAGAGAGAAAGAAAGAGAGGAATCTATTCTGACATAGAGCTTCTGAGGCACTGCAGCATTTTTGTCTGGTCTCAGTGTTTCAACATTTTTGTCTTCACAGTTCACGAACATGGGTGATCTAGATGTGGATCTCGATGGAATATTTAAAGAGAATGACACATTTCCTGAGGAGGACTATGAGTATGAGTATCCAGGGGATGAGTCTTTTGTGAAAAGAGGCAGTGAGGCAGTGTGGGTCCCTGCTCTGTACTCCATAGTGTTTGTTGTTGGAATCCTGGGAAATATTATTCTCCTGACAGTTCTGGTTCAAAAGAGGAGACTGTGGAGCATATCGGACACCTTTATTCTCCACCTGAGTATCGCGGACATCCTCCTCCTGTTAATGCTGCCCTTCTGGGCTGCACAGACAAGTCAGCCTTGTGACTGGTCCTTGGGCATTTTCAGCCGGATCTTTGGAGTCGTTTTCAAGGTAAGGACTAGATGTTGTATGGATCAGATAGAGACTGAAAATAAAAGCAAGACATTTTCAGTGAAGCTGTGAGAAAGTTTTTTTTGTTTTGCTGTACTCCATCATTTTTCTGCTGAATTTAGTTTCTTGGCAGAACGTGCAGAACAGAGTCATTGTACTCAACAGGATGACAGTGACATCCACTGAGTATTTAACATTTTTAAGGAAGAGAACAAGCTTAGAACAGCAGTTTAGAGTAGGACAGATGTGAAAGGGAAGAAATGAAGTGTAATTTTTATAGAAGTTAGAGGTTTGTGTCTTACGCTAAAAGTTCTCCCTGTCTTCTTCTAGCTCAACTACTACTGTGGAATCTTTCTGCTGTTTTGCATCAGTCTTCAAAACTACCTCTCTGCCATCCATGGCATCCAGTTGTATTCCCACGAGAAGCCCTTCTTTGTTCACATCAGCTGCCTGTCAGTCTGGCTTATCTCTGTCATCCTCACCGTACCTGACTGGATTTCCCCAGGGACTAAAAAGGACTCCACAGAAGAGAAAACATGTGTTCACATCTACCCTCAATCTGGAACTGACTGGCAGTTGTGGTCACGCCTGTTCCACCACATATTTGGCTTGGTGCTACCTGCATTCATGCTGATGATCTTCTCACATATGCTATGGCGGCAGTGCAGCTCTAATGGGGCCCGAAGGCAGAGAAATGTCACCGTCATCCTGCCTCTGGTGGTCGTATTCTGTGTGTGTTGGATGCCGTACAACTTCATATTTTTTTTGGACACTGTCCAGAACAGACTTCAGAAACATCCTGATGATTTACATAAAAGCTCTGAAGGTTCACTAAAAATACTTCTTATGGGCACCTCTGCGTTAGGCTGCCTTCACGCCAGCCTGAGGCCTCTGCTGTATCTCGGCCTGTGTGGAAACTTCAGGCAACACTTACTGGCCATGCTGAGATGTAGTAAAACTGAACCAAAAGGCTCACTCTGGGATCTTGGTGTAGGCCAGAGACAGCAGCCTGACCACGGTCAGGATCAACAGCAAGAGCTGGAACAGATGACGGATGCAGAGAATCCGTTAGCTTAGTGAAGATGAACATACTCTCTTGCGACTCAAGTGTGAGATGAGCAACTTTACACTCCTGAGACGAAGTGAATTCAGTTTCATGTCATGAGTTGATGGGGTGGAGGACTTGTTTCTGCGTAACTGACAAGCAGATTTTTATATATAAAAATGACTCTCACATTCCACACATGCATCATGGTGACATATGCTTACCCAAAAGGGTTAAAACGGATGTCTGTATTTTATTTTTGAATTATTTAAAATAAAGGTATTTAGTTTTTTATGATTAGTAAAACATTTGTGTTGCCAATTAACAGTTTTCAACACAGTTTTCGTAAAGCTAATATCATAATCTTTGAAATTCAGTGTAATGCAAGTTGTTACCTTTGGCAGTGTTATTGACATCGTATGTTAAACAGTCCCAAACAGTTTATAACTTTAACACCATTAAAACAATTCGGTGTTTAAGCTTTCTCTCTTGTGCTCTCTTTGACTTGTCTTGAAGCAGTAAATCCCGAGATTGCGTAATGACATGTCAGCATGTGATTGCTTTGCAGTTAAGGAATTTCCCCTCAAGCCAGTTTACTTAACTTTAAAAATCGTTGTTTCTGGGAATGTACAAATGTGACACAGGAAGAAAAGAAAAAAGTGGTGATGTCATCAGTCAGGTGACAGAGCGCGGTGGAGGAGGGGTGCTGCACCCTTTTCGTAGCTTTCTATTTACAGTCATCTGAAGACGTGTCTGTGTTTAGTAGGAAGAACTGTGTGAGGCTTTGTGAACAGAGCCAGCTGACAGAAAACCAGCAGACCAGTATGTGGGAGAAGAACGCACGTTAGAGAAGATAAAAACTTATTGTGATGATAATAGTCTGTGTTGTGCTGCACACACACACAAAAGCCTGTGGTTTTATGCTTTCACACTGCTCAGCACGTCGTGACCTGCCATGCTTGCCTGGTTTCAAATCCTAACAATCTTGAGAAATGTAACTATGTTCAGAAATAAATGTACTTTCGGTACTGAGTGTTCTTCTGAAAACTCGCTGTGCAGTAATTTCACACTTGAAAATATTCAGTTTCCTCGTTTCGACGCACTCCTTCCTCTGTTTAGTGTTTTGTGACTCCAGAGAGTCTGTAAGAGCGCATGATGCAATAAAAGAAATGGTGGCTGTCGAAAGCAGCAGAAACATTCTTCGTGTTTAAGATGTGGTTTACAGTTTTCAGCTGCACCTCAAGCATTATTTCCTGCTTCAGCTTATCTGGCAACTAAGATAGAGAAAACCAGCTAATCAGGTCTTTTGTTTAATGAGTAACAAATCTGGTATGAGCAAAGAGAAAGTCTTTGTATACAACTTGATCAAATGTAAGCACATTTAGCAAAAATACTAAATGATTAACACAAATCCAGGGCTAGTTGACCCTGTTTGGCTGTGTTTGCAGACAGTGTCTTTAATCCACCTTACTCTCTGTTGCTTTACTGAAATGTTTATAGTGTAGACATCCTGACTGTGGTTGGGATGATCTTAGCACTGCTGTCATCAGCCTGCTATTGTCAGATATTTGCCTTTCACGTAATTATGAAAACAAAAGCAGTCGTGTCATTGTCCACATGTTTTTCTGAATGTCGATCATGTGGATGTCATTTGTTTTGGAGAAGTGAGTCACATGTCATATTATATCTCATTGTTTCCATCTGTTACGTAAGATCTCTGTCACCGAGCCAGTGCGTCTACCTTTCATTTTTATGGTTTCAGTTTCCAGTTAAAAGCATGTAAGCTGTTTTTACAAAAACTGCTGGATGTGAGTTTAAAAATTTCTCTATCATTCTTACATCCATTCTTCATCTGTTTGCCAAAATCGGTCGTGAACTTAACTTCTGCTCGGTTTACACAGGCCATTATAAAAATTTTATATATACAGAAAAAAAGAGGGAAGAAATAGACCAAAATGTTGCGCTGTCTTCTGTCACGTCAGTCGACATGTACTGAGTAAAGACTTCATGAGCAGAAGACAAACAAGTCACACAGTGGTTTCATAACGTGATTTGAAAGCTGCTTTTTTTGTTTAGATAATGCTTAAAGCAGGTAGAAATAAGCAAATAATGCATGTAATAATGCAGCTTTTTTATCTTTGCAGGCTCCTCTCCTGCACTGAACTCTATACTGTAAACATTAAATATTGGGAGTCGTTATAATAAGTAGAGTTATGGTATGTTGTAAACAGGAAAGTTCCCTTCAGCTCAATAAGATTGTAGAGCAGCATCTATACTGACAACCAATAAACTAACCAAAACAATAATTTACTCATTTTTTTTGTTCTTTTAAAAAATGTTTTTTACACGTTTATTTTGTCAGCAATTGTAACAGGTATTTCTCTGGTTTTACTTTTTATTTATTTACCAACAAAATTGTTATTACCACAAATATAAACTCTGGGAAATAAACTTCCTCAAAAAAGAGCCAAAAGCTTTTACTGAGGAGTAGAATTTTTGATTTAACTACCTATAAACTCACCAACAAACATGTTCAATCATTTAAGTGTTCATTTTACATTTTTATTTTACTTTTGCTTTGAAGTCTTGTTAAAAATGTGTGTTTTATGTCTAAAATTGCTTTTTAGAAACATGTTCTAACACACCTCAGATTTAGAATTTTCCAAACTGTTAAGTTTTTTTATACAGCTCAGAAAAACAGTTTGTTTAACATAAAAACATTAAAATAATAGAACGTTGTATAACAGTAAGAGTAATGGTGGCCTTCATTATGGTTTTAAAATCACCAGCGATAGACAACATTTCCAAACTGCATGCATTATAGGCCACAGAAATTATGCAATCCCACACACAAAAAAAGCTGAAGTAATTCTGGGAAGTAATTATAGACCTATGCATACATTAATTATACGTGTATAGGAGAGCCACACAGAGTCAAGTCAGCAAAAGTACCAGTGTCAATGCCTGTAATTTAAGCCTCACACCTCATCTTTCTTGTGGTGTGGACTGGAAAGAATTTCTCTGCATGTCTAATATATCTCTTTAAATCCACTACAGATTTGCTTTCTTGTTAATTAATTCCATATATTTCAAAATGTAGTAAATATCCATATTGTTTACAGTAATTTTGTAGGTTGGTTTTAAAATGCCATTTTGAAGTAATGTAAATAAAGTGTGTGTAGTAAATTTGAATTTTGAAAGATGTGGTGCCTGAATGTTCATTGGGTTGACTTTTGCTTTGTCGACTATGTGAAATTTTTAAAACAAATTTTCATTACTTTAAACATTTTTTGCGCAAATAAAAAAAATATTTGTCTGTAAAAGTGAATTTAGCCTTTAAACCTGAGAGTAAAATCCTCATCTAATGGTGCTTTCCAGAAGTATTCCAAGAGAATATATATTCCTGGGTGTAAATCCTGATATTTTCAAAAGCAGCCTATATAAACAGGAACAAACCCAGCTTAAAACGACTGGGTCCCCGCATAACACCAGTGGGTCCTTCCTATTTAAAGAACTGCTTTCAGTCAGTCAGAATTCTCTGTAACATCAACTAAAACTTTACACTTTGTATCAGAGACTACAGTTGTGATTGGAAGCTTATATAAATTCATCATGAGGATGAACTTGACAGTAATTTTGGACAGGGAGAGTTCTGGCTCCTAAAGAAAGAAAGAAGGAATCAATCAGTGGCCCTCATTTTGGAGCTCCATCTATTATCATGGGGTGAGCATGACCATGAGAAAAGGTGTAGGGGAAAGCGGTGCTCTACTTACACTGTATTTAATGAAGGTGGGGTGCTGCTGCCTTCAACTGAGGACATAGCCAGACTGTGGAAGAAATACTTAGAGGAGCTCCTTAATCTGGCTGACTGTTCTTTAGAGGAAGCACAGTCAGGGGGAACAATTCACCTATGATTTGTTTGATGATTTGAAACATTTAAGTCTGACATGAACACTGTTTCCCTGCTCAGGAGCCGACGCCGGAACTTCTCACTCACAAAAGCATACAGGATGGGATTGAGGCAGCAGTGAATGAAACCCACACAGGTGGTCACTGTCTTAATTTTCTCCAGGGATGTTGTGTCTGAACAAGTTTCATTACTGATATCAAAATTAAACGTTTCCACTAAGAGCGTGATGTTGTACGGGGTCCAGCAGATAAAGAAAACCACCACCACAGCCACAATAACTTTAAAAGCTCTCTGCTTTTGATGGCTCTGGGCACCACACCTCAGCTGATGCAAAATGCAGGAGTAGCAGAACATCATGATGGCTGAAGGAAGTGCAAAGCCAACTATGAGGTAAATCATGCGTGATGCCAACCTCCAATTATATACAGCCTCCTCACGAAATTTGTAATAATTGGGAACACACTCTCTTCTGCCTCGTCTATCATCAAACACATCTTCTAAAAAGATCCAGTCAGTGATAGAGAGAAGCAGGGAAAAGCACCACACCATCAGGCAGCTGGCCTGAACAACCCAAGGCTTCTTCCTTGAGTACATCTGTGTAGCATGGACGATGGACAGGTAGCGGTCCAGACTGATGCAGGCCAGGAGAAGGATCCCACTGTAGAAATTAATCTAAAGAAATCAATGAAAGACACTTCTGCTAAATTAAGTGAAAGTACAGACATTTTCACTGCATCTTTACTTCAGCACAATACTTACTGTAAAAACACTTCCACTGATCTTGCACAGGGGAGTACCAAATGTCCATCCATCACTTTGGGCATACTGTACTGCCCAGATGGGCAGCGTCACCAGCATCAGGATATCTGCCACTCCCAGATGGAGGATGAATATATCTGTCGCACTCCAGGTCTTCCTACTCCGAGCCAGTATCCTCAACAGCAATCCGTTCCCAAGCAGACCAACAACGAACACCACAGAGTACAGAACTGGTATGAACACAGCTTCAAAATTCACAGTCTCAGTCAGGCTGCAAATATCACCCCCTTCATAAGAGCCATTCGAGTCTGAATAGTTATAGTTCTCGTAGAAATCAGACCAGTCAAGGTCCTCCCCTGTCACTGTAATCTTTTCATCTTCCATCATCTGTGGACAGACAGAGAAAAGGATGCAAATTTTCACTTAGACTCTGACTTATGATGTGATTTTCAACCACATGGTCGATCATGTTTTCTGTATTTTTTGTTTTCTGTATTTAGTTTTTTGTTTGTTTGTTTGTTTTTTTAATGCATGCCTTTAAAAAAGCTGCTGCATTAGATATTCCGTGCCTTCCAGTTAAAGTAGTTGGAAACACTACTAATATTATCCAGGTAAAGAACACATTGGGTTTTTTTTTAAATAGATAATATTTTAACAGTGAGGACAGGGTAAAAACAAACAAACACAGAAACTGGATACATAAAGCTTTGCTTTGTACGGTTTATTTATTTATTTATTTTTATTAACTGAATTACTTGTACCAATCAACAAAAGACAGTGTCAACCATTTTAGTCATACTATTGGTTTATTTTTTAATTTCTTAATTTCTTTTAACTGTTTTGTATCTTCTTCTTCTTTTATTTATGCTGGTACAATTTAGGGAAGAGAAACTGATATACACCAACCAAGAGGAAGCATGTAAATTCACATTTTGCAAGAAATTAAGAGTCAGGTGGCTCTAGACATCAGTCGTAAACATAATGTCATAAACGTACTGAATGTTTAAAACAAAATATAAGGAAAATATCACTCGTCACGTCACATCACAGTTTAATATGCTGTAGTTTGTCACTGAGAACTGAAGGTGTGTATACAAACAGAAAAACAATCCTGTAAAGAAAAACATACACCCCTCTGCATCAAATCAATTCAATTTGTGATCATTTAGTAAATTCTTAAACGCATAATTAATTAATGTAAACAGAGAGTGGTCAATGTAGTTAAAATGCATAATAGGATGTTGACCAAAATTTAAGAATAATGACATACTCGTGAAAAATTAGAAATAGCCAGTATAGAATGATAAATAATTCAATAATTCAATAATAAAGGCATAAAATAAAAACATACCAAAGTAGAAGTCTCTAATATCGTAGATAATAAAAATGTGTCCAGAGCTCTACCTCCAGCAGTGCCGATAAAAGCCTCTAAATTGGTTAAAGAGGAAGCTCGCACAAAAACAAAACCAAAACAAACTCCTCCACCTTACTAAGCACATTATGAGCTAGCATTTGATGTTTTTATATAAAATTATTAACTTTGTTTTGAAAAAAGTATTTTTGTAAAAAATAATAACAATACTTTTAAATTTTATTTGTATGTTTTATTTTGTATTTATTCTTTTTTTTAAGATGCTGAAAATGTAGCTTACAACTGCACTTCATATATTTAAATTGTGCTTTTAAGATGTCTGGAACTAACTACAGCAGAGATAACTGAACCCATTTACAAATTTGCTGTAAAGCTGTAAGATTTCCTCATTGTTGCCTTTACATTTTTGTTATTAATGTGAATATATGATATAAAATCTTATAGGATCAGTGTGTAAGTGGTGGTTCCACTGTCTATGTACACATTTCTGTGAAATCAGGCACAAAACCTAAAAACACTCATCAGATTCATTTTGAAGTTATGTTTCAGACTTTTTTAGGAATTAAAAGACTTAGAGTTTTAGTCTATAAGTGTTATCAATATGTTATTAACATTTGAATAAATTATTTTATTTAGATTTTTTTTCCCCTTTTTTTGCTTTTCTTTTTTGCTTTTTCTCTGTCAAATAAAGAAAATTAAACAAATTAGTCAACTGGTGTCAAATTGAAACTGAAACCTAGAAACTAGTTGTCCCAATCAAAAGAATTTAGCAACCGTTTGATGGGGGTTTTTCTAAACTCTCTTTTGGTTTTGATAGCTGCCCTTGTATGACTTTAACGATCATTAAGTCAGTAAGATTTCTTTAACTGGCCTTTTGATCCTGTGGGTGTACTGTATAAAAAACTATAAAAACTGACTTGTTTGTGTTATTTGGAATAATGATTCTGTATTTGAACACATATAAAACATAAATCAATGTGCAAAAAAATATATTATAAAACACATGTTGTATAAAACCTTTTTAAGGAGAAATAGTAGCTCTCTACAATAATAAAGCATGTTGTATGGGGGGGGGGGGGGGGGGGGGTTGCCTTCATGTTCATCTACGTTAGTTTGTAAGCTCAGTCAGGATTTGTTTTATTGTCTTTTTCAGAGACACTATATTGCCAAAAGTATTCTCTCACCCATCTAATTTATTGAATTCAGCTGTCTGGTAGCTTCCACGGCCATAGGTGTATAAATCAGGCAGCTAGGCCTGCAGACTGCTTCTACAAGTATTTGTGAAAGAATGGCTCGCTCTCAGGAGGTCAGTGGACATCAGTGTGGTATTGTGATAGGATGCCACCTGTGCAACAAGTCAAGTTGTGAAATTTCCTCACTATTAAATATTCCACAGTCAGTTGTCAGTGGTATTATAACAAAGTGGAAGTGATTGAGAACAGCAGCCGCTGCAACACAAAGAGGTAACCCACCTAAAATCACAAAGCGGGCTCTGCGCTTGGGTATGGGTTCGTGAACCTTCTGCAGAGTCAATCAATATAGACCTACAAACTTCATGTGGCCTTCAGATTAGCTCAAGAAAGCTTCATGGAATGTATTTACACTAGTGTGAAAATATGTATATGAGTAATTGCATATGAGAGCATGAGGGTGGGAATGGATGTTTGTATCTGTGGGTGCCTGTTTGTTTGTGTCTATATGTCAGGTCAGGTATCAGACACCACCTCTCTAGGGACATCTCAGGCCCTCCATGGTATGGAGGCCTATCTCCCCCCACTACTTCCCCTGCCAGTGGCAGACGCCCTCAGACATTGGTGGTTCTTTGTGTCCGGGGATGGGTGTCCAGGTACGCACCGGCTCACTCCTGGTGGCTGCTTGCCTGGAGCATGGGGCTCACTCGGGCCCCTTCGGGGGTGGGGTGCCCTCGGCCTGGGGCTCGGTCACTCTGGCACATGGGCACGTCACAGCAACCCCCCCGGCTTCTGCTCCGCGGCTGCTGAGTGACCCCTCATCTGGGGCTCCCCTCAGCTCTTTCCGGGATAGTGGCGCCGCTGCCCCTCTGTTGGTCTTCCTTGGTCGCTTGTGTTCTAGGGGCCTCTGGATGTCTGGAGCCTGGATCTCCTCCATACCTGCTTCATGCCCTGGAGGACGGGGCTGTGGCTCCCCACACCCTCTAGCAGATCATTACATGAAGGAATCTTTTAAATACAAGCGCGCTCATGCTCACAGGTGTACACACGGGTGCTCACACACACAAACTACACCCTTTTTGGCTCCTACCTCAAAGCACACTGTGCGCTGTCGATCCTACGTGCTGCACAATAATATTTAATATTTAGTATTTACTGTTATATTCACATAGATCCTTCCGATAATGTTGTTTATAATATTGCTCTCTTTTTTTTTGCTTGTTTTCTCTTTTTTCTTTCTCAACAGGTGATCCAGGTGATTGATATACCGGTATGTATTTTTTGTCTATTTGTTTTGTTGGTTTTTGTTTTTTGCCCTTTGTCACATTCCTCTTCTCTGCTGTTTTTCTTTCCCTCTTTCTTTCTCCCTTTTTTTCTCCCCTGTCAAGTCTGTTCTGTATTTAGGAAGTGAAAATAAAATAAACAATAAAAGGTCAATCAAAAAGACCAATACGCCAAGGCTGGGATGGTCCATTTGGTAAAGTAAATCCGTTGGACATCTTTCTTTGCCTTTAGACAATAATTCTGATGGCAAAAGAACCAAACGGGACAGGCAAAAAAAAAAAAAAAAGAATGGATATGATAAAAACCTTTACTGAATAAGTGTAAGGTTTACCTTACTTAGGTAAGGTTTACTTTCTGTGAACTTTTCTCTGAAATCAGAAACTAAACCTGAAAACAATCATCAGTTTAATTTAGTGGTAAGTTGTCCTTCAGAATTATTATTTCGTTTTTGCATAAACATTAGTTTAAAAATTAGTATATTTTAGTGCTATCTTTATAATTCTAATACATTGCAGTTACTGGGTAAATGTGTTCACCAAATAAATGAATGGATGAGCCATAATTTTCTTCAGCTTAATGCTGAAAAACAGAAGTAATCACTTTTGGTCCCAAAAATGAAAGTCAACAAAATTCAATACAACAGAACGATTTAAAATTGTTTAGCATAGTTATGAATGCTGATTTGAATTTGAATAGTCATATAAACACCATTATGCAATCCTCTTCCATCTTAAAATATTAGAATTAGAATTAAGAGTCTTGTGGCAAAAAAAGATAATAAATGCTTATTCATGCATTTATTTTTAGTAAGCTAAATTATTGTAATTGTTGTTTTTATTGGTTTTAATTTAATGTACATCCAAAATGCTGTTGCTACATTTCTGACCAACACCAGGAAAAACTGATCATATTACAACTAATTTTAAAATCATTGTACTGGCTTCCTGTGTGTAAAGGGATTGATTGTAAAATACTGTTAACGGTTTATAAAGCATTGAGGGTCTTGGACCTAAATATATTGCTGATCTACTTGAAGTCTGTGGGGCTCCTAGGTCTCAGATCTAGAACCAAACCTGGTGAGGTTGTATGAAAGATGCTATATGAATAAATTTGACTTTGACTTTAACAGGTTTTGTTTTTTTTGTTTTTAGTCTGTGTTATCTGTATGTCAATAATATTTGTAATAACTCGTTCTATTCATATTTCAGGTTTTTGTAGTTTTCAGCACAAAGTCAAAAGAAAACTCATTTTTATGCCAGATTCCAGATGAGACCAGACTAATCAAAGGAAGGTCCCAATTGCTTGATGAACGGTTTTTGACACATTTCCAAAGTTTCCTGCATAGTTTTAACATCAATTAATTACATTTCACTGAATAATCACCCAAATTCCATTAATATTCCTGCAGGTCCTGTGGGAATTGTTATATTGGAAAGAGACTTTATCATACTTAAAAAATATATAATCGTCATTTTGTACAGAACATAAATCAAGATACAAAGAAAAAAGTATAAAATACAAGCTGCTGAATAGGTATTAATCTCTTTACTCTATTAATTCTCATGTTCTCATTACTTATTTCTATTACAATACTGCCCGGCAATTAGAAAAAAGAAATATTATTATTAATATTATTAATTCATGTTCAGCTATGGAAAATAATAATAACAACAACAACAACAACAACAACAACAACAAAAACACTGCCTACATGTTATCTAACACAACAATATACAAAAGCACACTGTACATTCTGATGTTTATGTATTTCCCTGGTTTTGTCTTTCTCAGATAGCAAGGGAGTGGGAAGTTTCAGCAGACTCGGACCACATGGAGCTTCTCCTGTTGCTGACAAAAGACTGGATTTTTGCACTTGCCACTTTGCAGCCCAGAGACCTGAGGATGTTCATGAGCTGACGGCGGAACTTCACACCCACAAAAGCATACAGGATGGGATTGAGGCAGCAGTGAATGATACCCATACAGGTGGTCACTGTCTTTGCTTTCTCCAGAGATGTTTTGCCTGAATAAGTTTCTGTGTTGTTGTCAAAATGAATTGTTTCCACTAAGAGTGTGAAGTTGTACGGTGCCCAGCAGATAAAGAAAACCACCACCACAGCCACAATAACTTTAAAAGCTCTCTGCTTTTGAAGGCTCTGGGCACCACACCTCAGCTGATCCAGGATGCGGGAGTAGCAGAAAATCATGACACCGGAAGGAAGCACAAAGCCCACTATGAGATAAATCATGCGTGATGCCAACCTCCAAGAGTCTTCTGCGTTTGCATCAAATTTACGATAGTTATGAACACACTCTCTTCTGCCTCGTCTATCATCAAACATTTCTTCTAAAAAAATCCAGTCAATAATGGAGAGAAGCAGTGAAAAGAACCACATCATCAGGCAGCTGGCCTGGGCAACCCAAGGCTTCTTCCTTGAGTACATCTGTGTAGCATGGACGATGGACAGGTAGCGGTCCAGACTGATGCAGGCCAGGAGAAGGATCCCACAGTAGAAGTTAATCTAAAGAAATCAATGAGGGACAAGACACCTCTGCTAAATAATTGAAAGTACAGATATTTTCAATGCATCTTTACTTCAGCACAATACTTACCATAAAGACACTTCGACTGATCATGCACAAGGGAGTACCAAATGTCCATCCATCACTTTGGGCATACTGTACTGCCCAGATGGGCAGCGTCACCAGCATCAGAATATCTGCCACTCCCAGATGAAGGATGAATATATCTGTCACACTCCAGGTCTTCCTACTCTGAGCCAGTATTCCCAACAACAATCCATTCCCAAGTAGGCCAACAACAAACACCACAGAGTACAGAACTGGTATGAACACAGCTTCAAAATTCACATTCTCAGTCAGGTCGCAAATATCACCCCCTTCATAAGAGCCATTCGAGTCTGAATAGTTATAGTTTTCATAGAAATCAGACCAGTCAAGGTCCTCCCCTGTCACTGTAATCTTTTCATCTTCCATCATCTGTGGACAGACAGAGAAAAGGCCGTTAATTTGGTTTCAGCACAAATGTTTTCTACCACATGGTGGTGCTATCTATCATCTATCTATCTATCTATCTATCTATCTATCTATCTATCTATCTATCTATCTATCTATCTATCTATCTATCTATCATCTATCTATCTATCTATCTATCTATCTATCTATCTATCTATCTACAGAACTGGTATGAACACAGCTTCAAAATTCACAGTCTCAGTCAGGTCATTAATTTCATCCTCATAAATGCCATCATAAGAGCTGTTACAGACTGAGGTGTTGTCACACAAATCCTGCCAGTACTCCGCTGACAGTGAAATCTTTCCACCTTCCATCATCTGTGGACAGACAGAGGAAATTTTGTTTCATCGTTTGACTTGTCATATTTTTTTCTACCAGATGGGGGTGCCATCCAACTACCAGTGTTTTTGTTTGTTTTATTTTTGGTTACACAAACTAAAAGTAAAAATAATTTTTGTAATTTTCTGTATTTAGTTTAATCAATTCCAATAAATTTTCAGTGCATTTTTATTTATATAGCACCAAATTCACAACAACAGTTCCCTTAAGGCACTTTACGTTGTAAGGTAAAGACCCTGCAATAATGTAGTGAAATCGCCAAGAATCAACTTAAAGCAAGGAACTAAGTGTGCAGATAAGCCTAAACATAAATCCCATCTCAAAACCAAAAAGAAATTATGAACACACACTTTTAACTTTTCCGTCAACATTGTTTGTTTTTTTGTCTCTTTAATTTGTTTTACATTCTTTTTTTTCTATTTTTTTTTATTTAGTCGCAAAATTTGGGGAAGAGAAATTAATGTGCACATCCAAGAGGTAGCACGCGTAAATTCAGTTTGCGAGAAATTAAGAGCCACAAGGCTCTAAACATTAATCTGAATTTTAATTCTCTGTGACTTAATGCTATATCATGAATTAATCGTACTTTTGTTAAAATAAAGGATCCAAAGAGTCATATCACATCCATTACACCCTCATCTTTGAGAAAATCTCAACAACCTCTTGAATGATAAAAAGGTATATATATATATTCTCGCAAACTATCAGGCTTCGAACCACAGCGCATTTTAACACGCCGTGGTCTATTACTGTGAACTAAAGGTGTGCCTACAAACTGGGAAAAAAAGAAGCAAATAATACAGAGTAAAGCAAGTGTTCATCCTCAAAAGTCAATTTGTGATCGTTTTGTAAATAGTTAATCACATTTATTTGTCCAGAGATGAGAAAGTGCAATTTAATCCATAATGTGATGTGTGTAAAGAAAGGAGGACAAACATGCTATAATATTGAACTGCACGAGGAATCAGAACTAACTAATATACAATGATAAAACAGTAAATAATTTTTTTAAAAGATAGGCGTGAAATGAAAACATACCAAAGTAGAAGTTGTTGATATTTTAGATCAGAGAAATATGCTCAGTGAAAAACACCTCTACCTCCAGCAGCACCGATAAAAGCATGTATTACCACTGAAGAGGAAGCTGACATAAGACAGACTAAGCCAAAAGCCAAAAAAAAAACCCTCCCCCACCTTGCAGAGCACATTACACGTAAAAACATTCGTAAAATTGCATCAGGACTTTTGATAGTTTTACACAATCTTAGAGACACCATCACCAAAGGTGACCTGATAAAACATTTTGGTGAAGATAATCTCACTATTCATTTTTATTCTATTTCCTCTTTCTTCTTTTTTCAAGACAGTGAGAATAAATTTGATCCCTTATTTAAAATGTTACATATATTTTTACATATCTATAAAATAATCTCAATCTGTAATTGTTGCCCCTCTGTTTATGTTAGACCTTTTCACCAACATGAAGATTTGCATATGATAAGAACGTTTACGGGGTAAGTCTGTAAGTAAGGTGGTTACACTTTCTGCAAATGTTTCTGTCAAATCAGAGACTAAACCTGAAAACGCACATCAGTTTCATTTGGTTTTAAGTTTTGTTTCAGATTCTTTTGACATTTAAAACAGGTTTTGATTTTAGTTGACATGTGTCAAACTACATATCTGTATGTGAATAATGTGTGTCCTTTTTTATTCATATTTTAGGTTGTTGTTTTAAGTACAAAGATAAAAGAAAATTAACTTTCATGCAATTTCTCTGTCAGATAAAGAAAAATTCATCAAATTAGTCACCAGGCCTCAAATAGAAACTGGAACTTGGAGACCAGTACACCTCATCAAAGGACTGTACACACTGTCTGATGAACTGTCTTGTAATTTTGATATATGTTCCCAAAACTCCTTCCAAAGCTGTAAGAATAAGTATTTATTTCAATGAATAAGCATCAAAGATTCCTTTAATAGGTCTGTTGGTCCTGTAGGTATAATCTTAAAAACAGACTTTATTATGATAATAAAGATTTATTGTACATTTGAACATTTTACACATAAAATATAAATCAATATGCAAAATAAATGTAGCATAAAATACATGTTTAAAACATTTTAAGATAAAATAGTAGCAATACTGCCCAGAAAACAGAGAAAGGAAATCTCATACACTGCCAACAAATGCAGGTGTGAGTTATTTCTGTCCTGTCACATTCAACTACTGGTGCACTAAGAACTGTAGCAAACAACCAGTGCTGATTTCAGGTAATGTAACACAAAAAATATACAAACACAAGTTGTATGTGCTGATGTTCATGTATTTGTCTCCATGTTTGTTTAGGTCAGTCAGATTTGTTGTTTTTGTCTTTCTCAGATAGCAAGCGAGTGGGAAGTTTCAGCAGACTCGGACCACATGGAGCTTCTCCTGTTGCTGACAAAAGACTGGATTTTTGCACTTGCCACTTTGCAGCCCAGAGACCTGAGGATGCTCATGAGCTGACGGCGGAACTTCACACCCACAAAAGCATACAGGATGGGATTGAGGCAGCAGTGGATGAAACCCACACAGGTGGTCACTGTCTTAATTTTCTCCAGAGATGTTGTGCCTGAACAAGTTTCTGTGTTGTTATCAAAATGAATAGTTTCCACTAAGAGTGTGAAGTTGTACGGGGTCCAGCAGATAAAGAAAACCACCACCACAGCCACAATAACTTTAAAAGCTCTCTGCTTTTGATGGCTCTGGGCTCCATACCTCAGCTGATCCAGGATGCAGGAGTAGCAGAAAATCATGACACCAGAAGGAAGTACAAAGCCCACTATGAGATAAATCATGCGTGATGCCAACCTCCAATTATATACAGCCTCCTCACCAAATTTGTAATAATTGGGAACACACTCTCTTCTGCCTCGTCTATCATCAAACACATCTTCTAAAAAGATCCAGTCAATGATAGAGAGAAGCAGGGAAAAGCACCACACCATCAGGCAGCTGGCCTGAACAACCCAAGGCTTCTTCCTTGAGTACATCTGTGTAGCATGGACGATGGACAGGTAGCGGTCCAGACTGATGCAGGCCAGGAGAAGGATCCCACTGTAGAAGTTAATCTAAAGAAATCAATGAGAGATGAGCAAGACATATTTTGAAACCTCTGCTAAATTAATTGAAAGTACAGATTTTTTCACTGCATCTTTACTTCAGCACAATACTTACTGTAAAAACACTTCCACTGATCTTGCACAGGGGAGTACCAAAAGTCCATCCATCACTTTGGGCATACTGTACTGCCCAGATGGGCAGCGTCACCAGCATCAGGATATCTGCCACTCCCAGATGGAGGATGAAGGTATCTGTTACGCTCCAGGTCTTCCTACTCCGAGCCAGTATTCCCAACAGCAATCCGTTCCCAAGTAGACCAACAACAAACACCACAGAGTACAGAACTGGTATGAACACAGCTTCAAAATTCACATTCTCAGTCAGGTCGCAAATATCACCCCCTTCATAAGAGCCATTCGAGTCTGAATAGTTATAGTTTTCATAGAAATCAGACCAGTCAAGGTCCTCCCCTGTCACTGTAATCTTTTCATCTTCCATCATCTGTGGACAGACAGAGAAAAGGCCGTTAATTTGGTTTCAGCACAAATGTTTTCTACCACATGGTGGTGCTATCTATCATCTATCTATCTATCTATCTATCTATCTATCTATCTATCTATCTATCTATCTATCTATCTATCTATCTATCTATCTATCTATCTAGCATTTAGTTTGGTCATTTAGATATTCTTGATGATCACATTATAAGCAGGTAAAAAACACCGTGTTTTGTAAATAATGTCATAACTGTAAGGACAGAGTAACACCACATGAACATACATACATATATACAAGTTTTGTGATATTTTTTTTTAATAAATAGAATTTATTATATCAATAAACATAAAAGTAAAGGATTCAAAAGAGCTCTATCACATCTCATCTTTACAAAACCTGGAAACTTACTCAGTGACAAAAATATAATAGCAAACTATAACACTTCACACCACATCAGAGTTTAATATGCTGTGGTCTGTCACTGTGAGCTAAAGGTGTGCGTACAAACAGAAAAACAAATGAGCACAATGAAAGCAATGCAAACATCAAAATTCAATTATACGCAAATTGAATTTTTATGCAGAATTCATCGTTTCCATTGTTTTCAATACAAACCGATTTTAATTATTTCTTAATTACATACTTAACTGCATGCATTTGTGCAGAGAGGGGAGAGTGCAGTTTAAATGTTCAATGTAATGTGTGTACTCTTATGTAAGCACAACTGAAATTTTACAACAAGGAATGACAAATGCATGAAATTTAACTAGTATAGCCTGATTGAAAACAGCATAAAATAAAAAACATACCAAACTAGGAGTCTCTGATATTGTAGATCACATAAATCTGCCCTGCGAAAAAGAGCTCTACCTCTAGCAGTCCCGATAAAAGCATCTAAAGCTACTACAAAGGAAGCTGACATAAGACAAAGGCTCAGGCACACAAACCAAAAAAAAAACCCTCCTCCACCTCACAGGGTACGTTATGACAGTATGAAAACTCTCATAAGCTGTAAATAAGAAGTCTGATGATTTACAGAAATTTAATGAAATAATTGCTAAGACAGTTTTAAGAAACGTCTTACTTTTAAAAAGTTTTATTTTTTATTTCCTCTTTTTTCCGAGACGCTAAGAATAAAGTTTTATCCTTTAATTTAAAAAAAAACAATTAACAAACTTAAAATGTTAAACTATGTGTTTCAGATGTCTGAAACAAGCCTACAATAGAAACAACTTAACATATTTATAAATTCTCAAAAAAATTGTAAAATTTTCTTTCTCCTTGTCGCCCTTCTGTTTATGTTAAAGTAGTAGTAAAGGGCCTTTACACCAATGTGGAGATATGAATACGTAAAAACACTTTCGGGGTCACTGTGTGAGTAACGTAGTCGCACTTTCTGTGAACGTTTCTGTGAAATCAGAGACTAAAAATGAAAACACTCATCAGTTTCATTTGGTTTGGAAGTTGTGTTTCAGAATTTGTTGCCATTTAAGAGAAACACACGATTTAAAAGAAATGCATTGTGTTGAGTGCTGAATTTGTCATATGTATTTGACATATATTACATGCAAATATGCTCTGATCCTGGACAAGCTCGGGCACATTGTTTCTGGCCACTGATCACAAATGTTGATGGGGTTCTTTTTTTTAAGCTTTTTTTGGGGGGGTAGACATGAGCTTAAGCTCTCTGTCACCACCAAAGATCAACCATCATCATGCAGTTTGACCAGATTTATTTCAGTGAGTAGTGTCTGATTGTCTTATTTGTATATTTTGCAGTGTTTAACTTGTTATGTATTATTCATGCATGTGCACATGTCCTCACACATCAGTTGAAAGCTGTAAAACGCTCTCTGGAATATGTTAAATTTATAAACTGCAAATTTAGATTAGATGACAATGTCATAGCACACAAGTAATGGACTTTGCATACATCCATTTAGTTTTGCCACAAAATTGAAAGACAGTGTCATAAAAGTTGATCAAATATACGTTTCTGTATTGCTTTAACTGAATTGTGCACCAGTGTTTTGTTGCATTTGTTTGCTTCAGGCCTGAAAACTTAAAAACAATTCTAAAATGTGCTCAAGCAATCAAGAAAAACTGCAATAAGGACAAGAAATGCATATAAAATAAACAACATACATGAAATCCAAATTTTAAAACAGTTTTCACAGCAAGAAATTACAACACAAATATTGTTGTAAATGCACTCTTCTTGTTACTCATGTCAGGGCGACACATTCACACTTATTTCTAATTTAGAAAAGAAAAAGTTCTCTAAAGTGGCAACGGAAGATATGCACACATAGAAATGCCTTTGGAGACCACTGATGTTCAAACCAGAAACCTTCGTGCAGTGAGGTGACAGTGCTAACCACTGCCCTACAGCACCCTTTTATAGGTCTAATTTATGTTACTATCATATTTTTCAAAAGCAGACTCTATGCAGAGAACATAAAACTGACTGAACGTGCAGTGAAATAATAGTGTAGTCATGCTGTGCATCTTTTTGGCTTACATGTCTGTTTACACAAACAAATCACACTCTGGTTTTATTAGAACAGTAGTAGTGAAGAATATTGGTGCAGAATGTATGCCCAGAGACACAGCAGCAATTCACACCATTCATATAAAGCTCCTGGACTACACAGTCTCGTCAAAATGAATGAAAAAAACAAACTGAAATTATGAATGAACAGCTACATGTTGATAGATAAGCTCCTGGCATGTCTTAACAAACCAAAAAAAAAGATAGCGTTTTATGACACTCATATCAGTGTTAAATCTCACTTTATATCATTTTCAAGATCAGCATTTCAAAGATTTAGTTACCTTCCCCCAAAACCTCAAGATATTTCTCACACCTTTTTTTTTTCACTGTATTGCTCATGCTTTGTACGCAGCCACCAAACATGCAAAGATGACACCTGTGACAGAACTTGGTTTCAAATGTCTGTTTCCCCTTACCATTTACAAAAGCTTCAGATCGTGTTCCTGTTGTTTTTCACACCTTTCCTCGGCTGGTTGTGCAGCTCTTATGCAATTCATCTTAGAGGCAAATGGAAATGTAGGTACCTGTCAGAGAAAGAGAGAAAAGCACAGCTAGAAAACAGTTCTGTTGTGACCCAGATTATACATTTTACAAAGCAGCATGCATGTCTGGCTGTTTGGTTCATTCTGCAGTGGGATGCAGCACGCTGGAAACAGTGGGATTTAAACACAAGTCATTCAAATCTAACATAACATGACAACATTCTGATACAAACAAAAATATATAATATAAACACACGAATACTACTTTTTTGTCTCTAAGAAACGAATTAAAACTTGTTTGTTCACCATAAAATCTGTGCTTCTAAACTGAGGTTTGTTTTTTTTAAGCTACAGTGAAACCATTGAGATGTTGTTTTGGGCAGTTTGAGGAACTGAGAGAAGAAAACTGGCAGTTTTAATTCCTAAAATCGTTTTTGTATTGCTAAGTTTTAGCAGTAGTGAATCATTTCCTATAGCACATAGGAATCACAGTTCCAGTTTACAGGTTCAATCACATCTGCTCACTGATGTAATACCATCGGCTTCATGTGATGTTGATGGTGTGATTGGATGTAAGATAAGATTCACAGAAGATGAATAAGCCTCTTGGCAAGATTTTTCTTTAGCAACTGTTTGAACATTTGCAGAATGGCTTCAACTTGAACCACCTCTTCCTTTTGCTTAGGCGGTTAATTTGACCACATTGTAGGTTAGTGTGCCACTAACCTGTGCCACTTGCTGAAAAAGGTTTCCGTTGTAATGCATGACTATCTATGATTGACAGAAGGGTCGGGAAGGAAAGACATAGTTCATATTGGGAAATCTATTTGATAGCGTGCTTGTTTCGACACTTCATTGGTAAGGGGACAGGCTTAGGTACACACTCGCACTCTATACAACTTACATTTAACGATGAAAAGACTTCCTCGGATATAATTCGTCATAGGTGTGAATGCTACTTTGTTTTGTTTTTGCGAAACTGCTACCATTATATAATGCACCCAGAATAAACTATTAAAACAGTACTTGATTTTAAATCCCTGAGTGATGGCAAAACAAACAGCAACAACAACAAAAAAATGTCACTTGTGCAGGTTCAACTTGTAAACAGAAGGAACTCACAGCACCTCTGTGGATTTCCTGTGTGACATTCAGTCTCAAAAAATATATTCACCCTTTCAGCTGTAGTTAAGTAAAACAGAGCTCAACAACAGTGCTGATGTCACAACAAATATGTACAGTTTATTTTGCAGATGGAAGCGTGCAAAATCCACCACCCTGTCACAGTCATGATGTATTCAGAAGTGAATTATTAATGAATCTCATTGCTAAATGTGTGGTTTTAAAGCTGCACCCTTAAAAACGCCCAACATTACAGTTACCATCAAATCAGTGCCATACACCCTACGTGATTGTCCATGATCATATGAACCATCTGGGCTGGCTGTCAGGGAACAATCATTAAACCTTAGTACCATCAGTCTAAGACACAGTACTAGACAACAGACAAAAAGAGTTGTAATGACCAAACAGTTAAAACTGGTTTGGTGTGACAGATAAGCCTCTTCTGAGCATTAATCACTTAGTTCTTCCATGGTGCACACGGGAAAATCAGTCCATCACACTTTACTGCTCTATTGTGAGCAGAGTAACAAAGCTAAGTTGAGGAACTCCTCCATAACCTGGTGTTTGGTAGAGCACAGCACATTACTCTTGCTGTCTGCTCTTACTGATAGTCAGGCTTCAGCCTAATTGAGGAAGGCATCCTTCACCTGTCTGTGAACTTGGGATTACACGGAAGACAAAGTTTTGCAATGTCTCAAAGTATCATTTTCACAGTGAATAGTGGGAGGAGGTGTTCTATGTGCAAGCTGCACGCTCAGCTCTGGGGCATCCCAGGCAGGAAATACAAGGCGCTGAAAGGTCAGGTTGAGCTGTTTTCCTCTTCCCGAGCAGCAGGCAGCAGATTGGCAGGATTTTATAAAATTGCAGTGTTTGCAGTGATGTTTGTTCTATATTTGACCATAAGGGCCAAAATCCTCTCATCTGTCACTGCCGTGCTTTGAGAGCAGCACATAAGGATCAGATTTGGTGCATTAAGCTGTGTGGCTGCTTCACGGCCACAACAGATTTCTAAAGTCTCAATAAGCATGTGCATCAAAGCCTCATGAGGCAGAATGTGATATCAAATATTTCCAAACTGGGGAGTGCTAAAAGTAAGAAGTTTTTCTCTTTATTTTTTGGTTTATTTTAGTTTTCCAAACAAACAAAATCATTTCAGGAGTTATAATTTTTTCCCCTCAGAATCTATTTTTCATGTTTTTTCCTTAATTGACTGAAAAAACTAAATATTTCACATCTAGTTTTAATTCATGTTAAAAACCTTGCTGTCTATATAGTGTGCATTCCCAGTTCCTATTATTTCACCACATATTCAGTCAGCGCTAAAAGTTGGAAACTACTTTTGGTCTTTTCAAATTATGAGAGTTTTTATTAATACCAGCCAATCAGGACTGACACTGTGAGATTTAGGCTCAAACCCTTCAGGTTTAACTACTCTGAGGGCTTTCAAAAATGACAAACAACACTTTAGATAACAGTCTAAAAAAGTTGTTTAAAAACAGACAGACAGTAAAATTGAATGTTTAAAAGTTAGATTTTCTCCAGTTCATCAAGTGATAAAGTAAAATGTTCTCTCTCAACTTACTCCCACACACTGATAGGGTGAACTTAGTTGCCACTAACTTGTGAAGGAGTTACTCAAGTGTGAGCTCAGGCTGGTATACTATCATGTGCATGTGCCAAAGGCGTGGTACCGTCAACTTCAGGTATCAGATGAGTCAGAATAGTTGCACGTCTCTCGTTGTCATTTCTTGTGGCAATGCTGTCCCGGTTGAGGCATTCCTTCTGATAGCACTTGAAACAGGTCATATCATCCTCATCCTCTGGAGTTCTGGCAAAGAGGCTGTAGCTTGAACTGATCGGTACAGGGTTTGGATCATCAGGTGGAGCACTTTGTCCATTTTCTCCTTTTTTCTTCTTCTGCTGGGTTCTGATGGTATTCTCAGTGTGAACGAGATGGTGTCTTGCATTACATGGCTGCTATGGCCTCCCTGTATGCCCTCTCTCAATGCCCTGCCCCGATCTCATTATCGCCTCAATCACAATCTTGATGTTTATGTAGGAAATTTGCTAGGACCTTTTGCAAGTGATGAGTCAAGACTTTTCTCTTGAGCTTCTCCTTTCCCTCTGTTCCAGCATTCTGCTTCATATTTCCACAGATGTAATGTCTTTTCAGTTTCTTTTCTTCTTTATTCTATGATCTATTTTTTTCCTTCCAAATAAATTAGCTCATGCTGAGTGTTCCTCTCTGTGGAGCCCCAAAGTTTTTTACCCAAACATACGTAACACTTATAGCACCATCACCATATTTTCCCCTCATATAAACAGCATCCACCTCTTCAGTCTTCAGTGGGATTTTCTTTACCAGACCTATCCCCATGCTCACAAATGCTTAATTGTATCTATCTGGCACATTAATTTCTATCAATGTCCAAACTGTCTTTCGCTACAACCAGGCAAAACAGTCACAACAGACTTAAACGTTCGGAAAACCCTTGTCCTCAATTTACTTTCCCATTGAGAAAGTACTCTTTGTTCCCTGAGCACTGAATTTACTCAGCCTTGTGATGACAAATCTCTAGACCAAAAGCGGGCAATCAGTTTTTGTGCGGGGGTTTTGTTTGTTTGTTGTCTTTTCCCCAAAGAATTATCACAATTTATTTCACATATCTGACCTCTGAGAACAACATTTCTGGATACACAATGGGAATACATCTAGGGTCTACACTGTTTGGCCTTTTTGTGTCTCAACTATGGAAGGTAAAGCTAAAAAAAATAGATTATTCCAGTATGATCTGTCTCTGTCCATCTCACACCCCTCATTCAATCAACCAAGGCGTCAATGCTGAAGCTTGTTATGGAAATCTGAAATAAACCTCAAACAGTCAGTTTGAGTTTGAATTTACTTTGCAAAGGGATCAGCCAACAGCACAGCATGCATAATCCTGTCATGCATACATGACAGGATTATGCATGCTATACAAAGAGGTATCGTAAGTCTAGATTATGTGTCTATCTGCCATGATCACAGTATAAAGTCAGTGTGCAAAAGATACTTTACAGCTCAACATGTGGTATATCTGAAAGATCACGCTGAGAAAGAATAAGACTGTAGGGAGCTTCTCACTGAGTAGGTTCAGCTTTACACAGGGAAAAAGAGAATCGTAAAATTTTCCATCACAGTATGCATTGGGGTATTAATAAAGTCTGTATGACTAAGCCCAGTAGCCCCTGGTTACAGTGGCTTAATATAACATACAGCAAACAAAACACTTTCTGAAGTTGCATCAGAAAGTGCTCGGACTCTTTCACTTTCTGCATAACTTGTCTTACAGTTTCTAAATGTCTCAAATGACTTGCATAAATGGCCTAAAATTCATGAACCATAAATAACAATGAGAATATTTTTTGTGTTTTTTATAGAATTGATTAAAAGTCAAAATATGAAATTGCTCACTTAATAAAAACTTAAGACCTTTAAATTCGCATATCTCAGAAATGCACACGTAGATTTGTGCAGTTTATCCCCACTCAGTGTGGTGCATGCTCTCGAGCCCTGTCAGAAATGTGTGAACTGGACTCTTCACAGATACTCTGGGGGGTGGAAACCTTATCTGAACCAAGTTCCTGAGGTTACTTCAGTAATATCTTTTGCTTTGGGTCATTAAAATGCTGAAAGCTAAACCATTGCCCTATTCTCAGATCACATGCACTGTGGGAAAGGTTTTCTTTGAGTACCTCTGTGTGGGACTACATTCATCTTTTCTTTAGTTCTGGGCAGCCTCCCTGTGCCTCTGCCGAGAAGCGCTGCCATACTACAGTGCTAAGGCTCGAGGATGGTGCTAGTCCAGGGGATTTTTTCCTTATGCGCTCACTTTACATTTAAGTCAAACCCTCACCACGGTCTCCAAGTAGCTGATTGCCAGAGGAAGCAGAGAAATACTGAACCTCTATTACAGCGATGCGTTGGGCTCTTGATCACCTCCCTGACTCAGGCCCTTCTTGCTTTATTTCCCATTTTAGCCAAATGGTCAACTCTAGATGGAGTCCAGTCCAGACACAGTGATTTGGTTATGCTTTTGTAAAATAATGTAATTTTCCACTGCATTCGGGTTCTGCCATCTGTTCACAGCTTTATTAACAGTAAAAAGTATTTTTTAATGTTGAGGTTGTCAGAAAAAGAGCATTAGTTTCACAGCAAATGCATGTTTGTTTGTTGGTTGGTTAAATGAGGACTTTCTGAAGCCTCTTTACAGTTTGTTGTCCAAAATACCAAACTTGCACTGAATTGTTGCTACTGGGAGCTTCACTGTTTTGGTTCCTTTTTAAAACGTTACCAAGATTGTTCAAAAGACACACATACAAACCAAACCACACATTTTCCACACGCTGTCACTGTCCTTCTAAAAGGAATTTTTCTCTTTTATTTGTTTTCTTTTACTTGTTGTTGCAGAATTCACAGTGTCTCTGAGTTTGGTAACTTTACCGTGCTCAGTGGTTTTCAAGTATTTTGAGGCAAAAACACACTAAAGGTTAAACTGGATTATTCACACCTGCCAAAAACAAAAAAACATATCTTACCCACAGAAGAACAGTGTCATCAGTTCTTCTCTTAACTGTAAACACTTTTCTTAAAGCAACACCATCATCATCACTCCATCATCAAATTTTCTACATTTCTGGTAACGGTCTCTTTGTCGCAAACAGACGTTAAAGGCTGAGTTTAATTCATTTACTGACAAAGAGAGAAAACACACATTAATAAAAGTCAAAGATGTTTTCATTGGAAAAACTCTCCTTGTTATTTTTATTCAAATTTCCAGTGGATAATGCAGGAATATTCATTTCACCATGATGGAAATGTAGTAAAAATCAGATAAAGTGAAAGCTTTTGTTCAGCTCAAGCCTTTCCTTTGAGAAGCCAAGTTTCTCTCAGAAAGGATGGGTTAGGTTTCCTTTTCAGCTTGCTTGGCACCATGTCAGCCAACTTCTCCCCACAGTGGAGGCATTTAGGCTGAAACTATGGCCAAGCTAAAAACTCTGTAGTTAGTAGATTGTGTTGGCTGCTTGTGTTTTGCTTTAAAACAAAAGCAGTCCCCCACCACCACCCTCGCAGATTTTTGTTTTCCTCATCGACACCAGTGAGGGCCTTTGATGTGCACTAATGGTAAATGCAACTGCAGTTAAAGGGAAAGTTTACAAGATGTTGGTGATGGTTTGGAGATGATGGCACACATAAAACAGAAAGGAGGCAGAGCTGGAGTTGACAACTCCTTTTAAGCATTTTGGAGACAAAGTAAGAAAAGCAAGACTGAGATGATTTGAACTTGTGCAGAGGAGGAATAGTGGATATATTGGGAAAATTATCTTAAATATGGAGCTGCCAGGCAGGAGGAAAAGAGGAAGACCACAGAGAAGATTCATGGATGTAGCAACCCCTAAGGGGACCAGCTGAAGAAAGAAAGGTTTATGGTCAGTTGCAACGACAATTTATGGTTGAAGCCACATTTCAAGGGGCACACCTTTGGGGAACCACTCTTTAACAATCACCACTCAGAGTACGTCACGCAGTAGTGCTGCAGTGCCATCTGTTGGATACCCCGCTATCATCTCTCAGAACAGTGTTTTGTAAAACAAATCTACTGTATGATTGCATCAGTGACTAAAGGATTGATGTTCCAAATAACGCAAAGACTGTTTAATAAACTAAGATAAACAGGAAACCAGATTAAGTGCAAAATCCTGCTCCAGCTCTTTTATAAACTCTAAGCAGCAAACAGGAAAATGTTTTAGATTCTTCACTGGCAAGTAAAAATAAAGAGAAAATATACAAAAACAATGTGCTTGTGTGCTGCAGTTATGTATCTTCATAGATTATGCTTGCCTGGTTTAAGAATTGGTTAAGTCACCTTAAGTTATTTCTACTGCACAATGACAGCTGCTGTGTTATCTGAGCTTCCAGGGAGACGTGTTGGTACTCCATGATGTACATCAAAATATGAGGCAAAAGTAAAGGAAACACAAAAAGTAATAAAACCATCTCAAATAATATTTATTCATTGTGACAGCCTCAAGCGGCCTAAATGTACAAAAACTGTCATTCATTTGGGAAATGCATAGTGGGCATGCCTTTTTATAAATCTATGCCGTAGTTCATAGGTTTCATTTCTCCTTTCACTGGGGTGAAAACACCTTCTGTTTTATATGGGACCGCAACACATTTTTGTCCTTTGCTCTCCCCATACTGAAAAAATGTTCTACATTTTGATTACCTTTAATTTTTGAAAATCAACACCCACCGTAAGGGAAGATAGTTTTCTAAAATCTGCCTGCAAAAGCACCAAAACGTTTCACTGTGGGTCTCCTGCAGGCTAAAGTGTTATTTAGTTTCCACGCTGCAGCAAAGTGGAAAAATGTTTGTCACTGCAGATTTCAAAGGTTGTGCAGATTTCTTTGGAATAGGCTTTAAAAAAAAAAAAACCACAAAGAGAAAGAAAGACAGCCACAAGAATTGCAAACATCCAGTGGGTGAAACTTGCTTGACAGTACCTGGCACAGGGTTTTCCCCTGTGGTGACACCTATCTGTCAGTGTCATGAGAAAGCTGTCGCTCTGAAAGAAATGTGCTAGCAGATGGATGGATGGCACCATCTCTGAAACCTGAACTGAAATAACAGCAAGGAGCTCATATAAATGTTACTGGGACAAAATGGAGAATGCATGAAAGTAAAACTATGATCGAAGGAAAAGAAGAAACCTCATGTTCCTTTAATCGCTGGTCTGTTTCAGACCACAAAAGGAACATCGAGTCCCACCTGTCCAGCAACAACACACGAGAGGTGTGGCAGGGAATGCAAGACATCATCAACCACAGAGGCAGCACTGCGAAAACAGAAAACCCGAATGGGCAGCTGGCAGAGGAAATAAACAGCTTCTTCGCCCGCTTTGAAACACCACAACAGCAACACTCATCTGCTTCAGCCCTGCTCCCATCCTCATCCTCACCTGGTTCCTGCACCGCTCCACTCACTGTAACGGAGCACGATGTCAGACGTGTGCTCCTAAAAGTGAACCCCAGGAAGGCGGCCGGTGCAGATGGAGTACCTAGCAAGGTACTAAGAGCATGCGCACACCAGCTCACCCTCATCTTCACCAGACTCTTCAACCTCTCACTGGATCAGGCAGCCATCCCATCCTGTCTAAAATCAGTCACAATCATCCCAGTGCCGAAGAAGTCTCCCATCTCCAGCCTGAATGATTACCGCCCTGTGGCCCTCACACAGGTAATCATGAAATGCTTTGAGAGACTAGTCCTTCAGCACATCAAGGATTACCTCCCCCCAGAATTCGACCCCCACCAGTTTGCATACCGTGCAAACAGATCCACAGAAGACGCCATCGCCACAGCCCTCCACGCTGTGCTGAGTCACCTACAGTAGAGCAGCGGCAATGCTACGTCCGAATGCTCTTTGTGGACTACAGCTCAGCCTTTAATACGATCATCCCGGACATCCTCATCACCAAACTGGTCACTCTTGGCCTCCCTCCTCTCACATGTGCCTGGATAAAGGATTTCCTCACAAACCGGCCCCAGACTGTAAGACTCGGCCCTCATCTCTCCTCCACTCGCACACTGAGCACCGGCTCCCCACAGGGCTGTGTGCTGAGCCCCCTCTTGTGTTCTCTCTACACCCACGACTGCAGTTCGACCCACAACAACACTCTCATCATCAAGTTTGCTGATGACACCACGGTAGTCGGACTCATCTCGAAGGGAGACAAGGCAGAGTACAGAGAGGAAGTCCTGAAGCTGGCAGCATGGTGTTCAGAAAACAACCTGGCACTGAACACTAAGAAAACCAAAGAGCTCATTGTTGACTTCAGGAGACACAGCACTGACTTGGCCCCCCTCTACATCAACGGGGAGTGTGTGGAGAGGGTCCACACTTTCCGGTTCCTTGGTGTCCTCATCTCTGCTGACATCTCCTGGACAGGAAACATCTCAGTGGTCATCAAGAAGGCTCAACAGCGGCTGCACTTCCTGAGAGTCCTCAGGAAGTACAAGCTGAACTCCAACCTGCTGCTGACCTTCTACCGCTCGTCCATTGAGAGCCTGCTAACCTACTGCATCACGGTATGTTACGGCAGCTGCACCAAAGCAGATAGAGTGAGGCTTCAGAGTGTGGTCAAGACAGCACAAACGATCATCGGCTGCCCTCTCCCCTCCCTGATGGACATTTATTCCTCCCGCTGCCTCACCAAAGCAGCAAACATTATCAAGGACAGCTCCCACCCTGGCTTCAACATGTTCAGCCTGCTTCCCTCAGGGAAGCGCTACAGGTGCATCAACACAAAAACCCACAAACTCAAAAACAGTTTCTTCCCCAAAGCGATAACCACCCTGAACTCACACATGCACAGATAACACAGCCCCCCACTTCCCACTTCCTCTATATGGACCACCACTGTGCAATACCAATTCTACGTGCAACAACTCAACTGTATATACAAAACACTATTTATACTATTTATACCAATTCCATGTGCAATACTCAACTGTATATACATAACGCTATTTATTACATATTACTTACATATTACCTGTATATTGTACATTATATATATATATGGTTTTTTCCCTATGTTAATACTGTCCATATGTACATAATGCTGCAGAACTGTATCCCCCCCCCCCCCCCCCCCCCAGCATGTTTAGACTGAGTAGGAGATGCTCTATATCTCATTGTACAACTGTATAGTGACAATAAAGGCATTCTATTCTATTCTATTCTATTATGGAATTTTTGAATGTCAAATTTCAGAAAAAATAAATTTCTTCACATCCTTTTCAGCACTAGAAGCGTGTCCCTCATTTTCCCACAAACAAACTCTTTGTCCTATATTGGGTTTGTTGGGATCAGCTCATCCTGCTCCCCACCAGATATTTATTGTTCCCTCCAGGACCACTAGAGGGCAGTGCTTCAAAAAACAGTGAGTAGATCTGCTTCCTGTATCACAAACACGGAAAAGGAGTTGCGGGAAGAAGTTGTTGAACTTTGTCAACGCAATGATAGTAAATCTTCGTTATTTTTTGCTTTCTGTTCTAATCTAACCAACATTTCGCCAGTTGATTTCGCCTAACCCACGGAGGCGGGTGGATACGTGTCTGTCTGCCTTTATTTGTCGATTTTCGCTGTTTTTGAAAGCGAAAGCAAATTGAAGCGGGCCTGTGAAGCCATGTCTGACAACATGGAAGAGGATGAGCCTTTACCTCTCCAGCAGGAGCTGACCTGCCCTGTATGCCAGGGCATATTCCGGGACCCGATGCTGCTGCCCTGCACCCACAGCTTCTGTCGGCAGTGTCTGGAGGAAAATTTTAAGTACAGCAAAAAGTGTCCCGTCTGCAGGGAGGAGTGTGAGAAAGACAAGGCCATCGCCAATCGTGCGCTCAATAGCACCTGCGAGTCCTTCCTTAAACAGACGAACAAACGACCGAAAACCATTCAGCCCAGTGACGCAGTCTGCAACCTGCACCTGAAACCCCTGGAGCTGTACTGCGAGAAGGACGAGGAGCCGGTGTGCGTGGAATGCGTCACTCTGCACAGCACCCACAGGCTGTACACACTGAGCGATGGGGCGCCCATGTGCAAGGTAAGAGTTCCCCTAACCAGTTTGTCAGATTCTTCTTGAGAAAGAAAAAAAGTGCTATGCAATCCTGTTTCCACCAGCAGGAACTGGTTTGTTTGAGATTTCTTAAAAGCTGACAAACTGTAGTTGCAGCTGCTCATTTAGTAATATGTTATGTAAAGGTGTTAACAGTAAGTTTACCAAACGTGGTTTAAGGCCAGTGCCAGACTAAAAAAGAAAAACTGAATGTGGATTCAAATTACAAATGCGTTTTTAGTTAGCGTTAATGTCCTTTCTATCAGCTATGTAGGCTCTGATATAATGTCATCAGCAGCAACGGTGGCAATTTTGGATCTTCTGTAAAAGGAGATAATCAAGAAGTATATCAGATGCCCGTTATCTGCCATCAAAGACAGAAAATTGTTCACAGGATTGTTATTGCAGTCTGTACAACCACCTGAAGCACCACAGTGAATGCTTGTGAATATCTTGGCCTGCAATAAACGTTGTCACCCTTTTTTGGTAACAGCTCTCTGGTAACTCTATCCCCCTACAACAATTGTTTTAAAGCACAATCTTTTGGGCAGCAGTGGCTCTGGTAGCAGAAAGGGTCAATCCCCAGATCCTACAGTCTGTTGAAGTATCCTTGAGCAAGATACTGATAGATGGATAGACATAGTAGGAAGAACTTTGAATGCTCATATTAAATAGAAGGCACTATATAAGTATCTCCTATAAGTACCAGACCATTTACAATTTGATATCCTGTCATCTGTCTAACATGTGTATATTTGTGTTGTGTGTGTAACCCTTGTCACTGGCCTAAAACATTTTGTGCTTTTTTGCAGAAGGAGCTGAGCGAGAGAGTCCACATTTTTGAAAAGAAAGTGGACTCGTACAAGAAAACATCTCGCAATCTCAAAAACGCAGTGACCTATATCAAGGTAAGGTGACTGACATGTCTCACGGTGTTCTTATTACATGAATAGTGATTAAGCTGGTTATTAATAGCAGCAGGACTGTTATTTTGAATTCAGACATCTTCAGTTTCTAAAGCGTGGCTTCCTGGGGGGATCTGTAAAGTACTTTGCCCCCTTATGTTAAACTGATCCGGTGCAGATTAAATAAATTAGAGAGAAATATGACTCAGAAACATCGCAAATACGTACAATGTTATCCACAGGCAAAAAGTAAGATACACAATTGTGTACAGTGATTCATGTGTAACTTCTGTGGACTCACAAATACATGCTTCAATCCACGCACTAATACAAAGCAATTTGACCACACGTGCACGGTTCTGTCTATTGAGAACAAGAAAAGACTTTTTCATTAAAAAAAAAAGGTAATACATTAAAAAAAGACAAATACAGAGAGAAAGCCCAGATGTCTCCATTTCAGTCTGTGACATGAAACAAAAGTTACACACAAATCACTGTACACAATTGTACGCTTGTGGATCATATCGTTCATATTTGCAACGCTTTTAAAGCATATTTCTGTCCATAGGTTATGGGGTATTAATTTCACTGCTTCACGTTAATATTTTTCTGGCATACAGCACAAATGTACAGTACAAATCTGCTCTGTCTTAATACAGTATCAGGCTGAAGAAGCAGAAAAGCAGATCAAAGCAGAGTTTCAGAGGCTTCACGACGTGCTCACCGCAGAAGAAGCGATGCGTCTTAAAGCTCTGTCTGATGAGGAGGGGGAGAAGATCGCTGGCATACAGAAACAGATTGAAAGCACAGAAAAGGATGTTGTCGCTATGAAGGAGCTCATTGATACAATTAAGAAGGAGATGGGCAATGAGGATCTACCACTCCTCCGGGTAAAAAAAACAAAAAAAAGTCTGTTATCACAATGTCGTTTTGTGTCTCACGAGCGCTTTACATGACTTGAATCAAACTGATTTCGGTCACTTTTTTTGTTTCAGAATTTCCAGAATTTAAAAAGACAGTAAGTCCCTGCAAAATTTGCTGTAATCAGAAATAATCTTTGCAAAAACAATCTCTGTTATAGATTAAATACATCTAAAAAATTCATTACAATGATGTTTTTGATAAATATTTGCACAATCGTCACATTACAGTTTTTTCTTTTATTTAGCTCTCTGCTGTCTTTTGCTAAGTTACAACTGTCTCTCATTAACTTTCCACATTGCCGTCTCTTGTCTAGAGCTCACTGGTCTCGTTCAGAGCCTCGCCTTCCTTACGGATCCCTTTTGAACGTGGCCAAACACGTTGGTGGTCTGGGCTTCAACGTATGGAAGAAAATGCAGTCTCATGTGAAATATTGTGAGTACGTTACACGGTGGGATTTTGGAACAGTGGAACTGCCTTTATTGCCCGAAATATACACAAATTTTAGAAGACACACGTGCACTAGAGTGCATCTGATAGGCTAAACTTTATTATAAGAATTGTGAATGTAGATCAGTATTGCACTTCAGTCATTGCCTGAAAACCAGTGTTGTATGGACTGAGCTGTTCATCATGTATTTGTTATCATTTGACAGTGATCCAGATCCTCCATGAAAACTAAGCTTGAGCTTGAGGATGGCTATACTACAGTATTTCAGGACCGAATACAAAAATAACTAGTCTGTTTATTTATTTCAGACAGAAAGAAATGCCACTGAACCTTGGAATCAGTACATTTTAATACTAGTTAGTCTTTTCCTGCCAGCACTTAATAGTGGATGTTTGTAGTCTTGAGCTCTAGAACAGTACATGGAGATTGTACATGACTTTCCTACATTTAGTACATTTAGCATATCTCTTCACAAGAAATTTGACCCCCATTGTGGCTTTTCTCACCCTGTGTGTGCAGATCCAGTGCTGTTGAACCCGAACACAGCCTCGCCTTGGCTGTCTTTGAGTTCAGACCTGGTCAGTGTGAAGGAAAGCTCAGAGCGGCTGACCATCCCCGATAACCCACAGCGCTTTGATCCCTGCGTCTTTGTCCTAGGTGCTGAAGCTTACACCTCCGGGAAACACAAATGGGATGTCTTTGTAGGTGACAACCCCAAGTGGATAGTGGGAGTGTGCAGAGAGTCATTGCAGCGTAAAAAGAAGTTTACAGTTGCAACAAACCGCGGTGTGTGGGCCTTAGGACTGAGCAAAGGGGTGTATAATGTAATGACGACTAAGCGTGAAGAGCTGCAGCTTCAGCAGCGACCTGAAAAGATTCGAGTCAAGCTTAATATAGAAAAGGGAGAGGTGTCATTTTGGGATGGAGGGTTAGGGAAGCACCTGGTCACACTTACACACAATTTTTCAGGTGCGATATTTCCTATTTTTGGTCCCGGCCTCCATAGCTCGCCCATGGCTCTGGTTCCAGGAAAAATAGCTATACACATGTCAACAACCCAAGATAAGGTTATTGACGTGAAGATGCAAGATTGAAAATCAATGATGAAAAACTTTTAAAAGCAAGAGCAACTCGACAAGCCTTTATCAGTCGATCAGGGGCAACGAGAACATCAAATAAAAGTTTAAAAGATTAAATCTGCCAGTAGATGAAACATCAGTTTAAGTATAAAGATGAAAATAATGACACTGACATAATGTTCGAAGCGTGTGATAAAACACAATGTCAGAAACACAATTTAGAGTGAAATGCCTAAACTTTAAAACATGCAAACCAGCCTGCAAAAGACAGTCAAGATGAAATGTGTTGACGGCGTGCAGAAGACAGAAACCAAGAAGTGATCAAAGGATGACACTTTGTGCCGTAGTGCCTTTGCTGAGAGAAACCGAATCCACTGATCTTTTGGCACCTTGCTAGTGACCGACCAAAGGAGGAAAAAGTAAACTGAATTTGGGATGTCACGCTATGTTGTATCGAAGATGATCGCCATGATCGAAAGGTTCTTGCTGTGTTAATATTACTGATATGATAGTCTCATAAATAATTAACAGTGACTGTGACATATGACACCACCAACATAGGTGGTGATATTACAGCTTAATGCGGGCTGCCGTTCAGGCTGTGATTTACAACCACAGTAAGGATGTGGTTATTTATATCAGAGCGATGAAATATCAGCCTGTGGTCCACACACAGACACTCACGCTTTCTGTCTCGTCTCTACTCATAGGTGTATTTTGTTGTTTCTTTCTTTTTTCTTTGTTTTCACCTTGCATTGCATTGATGGAAGATTTCAGGCCGTATTGATTTGTTTATGAGTTCATGGAGTTGCCTTTACTTCACTGCCTTCACTGTTTGTTTTGCACAACAGTTGTCTGGCCCTCTGCACCTCCCTACCCTCGTGTTTTGAGCGTAGTTAATGTGGCCAAACAGAAACAAAACACATGACAAAAACAAAGGATTGGACTGAGAGCTTTATTTTTTTTAACCCTTCAATGAAATAAAGGCGATGATGGTGATTAAGTTTGAAACTTCACTGTTATAAAGTCACTTGCTTCTGGGTTTTAGGGGATGATATTGTAGTTGTTGTTAGCCTTTGATTCATTTGATTTCTGTGAGTAATAGGAATATTTCTTGAAATATACACTTAAATGCGCTTCAAATGTTTTTGGTAATGCTGATGTTTTGGATTAAAATGCAAAATGAAACTGCTGATTGTTGGGATAGTTAGACTGCTATGCTGGCTGTCATTCACTATACTAAGTTCATGCTTAGCAACACTTTGTGATATAAAATATGCTACTACAGTGTGTGTAACCTCTAAACATTAACACTTGTGTGTCGGTCTTCAATTAAAAACTGTTTCAAATTAAATGTGTGTTGAGTTCTTTTCAAAACGTTTGCAAACAGTATGGGGAACTTTATTCGGCAGGGAGCAGATGAGTTCAGCAGTGGTGAAAATAATACTTTAACTTGTTAATTTGCAGAAAATCAATAAGTGCTTACAGATACCCAAACAAACAAAAAGCAAGAACATAAGAATGCAAATAGATGATCCGCTGCTGAACCTCTAAAGGCATTCACTTTATCCACAAATAAGTGATATAAATAATGAACAAAATATTTCATAAACAACCCTCCGTTTATGGCTTACACAAGATCCAAGTGTAAATCTTGATTGTCTCCGCTGGGTGGCAGTAGTGGGATGGGTCTTTGTGTTGGTCACCGTTGGTTATTGCTCGCCTGCCAAAAAGCACCAAAACACTGGCTTCTCACCACAACATGGTCCGCAGGAGTAGCGTCGATGCTTTTAAAACGTGTCGCTGATAGCTGCAAGCAGTTCCCCGAGGTGTACCATCATTTTGTTATTACATAATGAAGAATTACTCTCAAGAATGACTGATTCTTTTAGGGTCTGCAGCAACCAACGATTGCGCATCTGGATTTGGCCGAGCCGCTACCACTAGCTAGCGGACAGGCTAGCAGAGCAGAATGCTGTAGCGCTCTCCTCTGCAGTGAATCCAATTTAGTATCGACTGGATAGCCAGCTGTCAGTTTGCAGCCCTCACTAGTTAGCTCGTGCAGTAACTGACGTTTAAAGGCCTGCCGAAAATGTAAACCACCATGCGAACAAAGAGACGGGAAATGGTAAGTGTTATTTTGTATCCAGACCAACTGATGAGCTCAGATTAACTGTATTCCGTTTGCTACCTTAGCTTAGCTACCCTTTCGTTAGCTTTGTTGTGATAGCCTGCAGAGACCCTTGCTGCTAATTGTCGTAGGTTCATCCTTTGGCTAGTTTTTTGTAAGAAACCCAGATAATAAAAGTTAAACTGTGTTGTGTGCTATTCTAATGTAACACTGCAGATGTGGATTATCGTCGTTTCACCTTGACGTTTGTGTGGTATGATTTCTGGAGTCGTAATGTTTACGAGCTACTTCCCTGTACACGTTAGCAACATCAGCATAAGAATTTTTGCAATAGCTTTTCTTGAGTCTGGCAATTTGTAGTAATCCTTGTAATCTGATCATTAAGCCTGATTGGTTGTTGCTGCAGGGTTAATGGCATTGCAGTTGACATATGACTCATAGCGCTTTAAATTGGACCCTTTCAGTGGCATAAGACTGAACAGCGAGACCTGAGAACAACTAGGGGGACTTTGATGTCCATAAGGCGTTCCCTTGTATCCAGATCGGATCGTTCAGTTGTTATATGTAGTCGATAAACGAACCTTAAGAGATTGGTCTTCATATGTGCTGAAAATGTTCAAGGTTTGTTATTAGGACACCAACACCAACCGATTCCCACCTTGCTCTTTCCCTTTCCATCTTTCAGGCAGTGCCAGTGATGGCCTCCCCCCTCCCTGTCTCCTTCATACTGGTGGTTCTCCTGTTGGCCAAGTCGCCTTTGTGCCAGGCAGGGGACTGCAAGGGCCACAGGCAGGTTTTGAGGGGACCACCTGGCTATGTGACAGATGGAGCAGGAAACTACTCTGTCAATGGGAATTGCGAGTGGCTCATCAAAGGTGGAGAAAATGGTTTTTGTCATTATTTTTTGTTGTTTTCTGTGATTATTCAAAGTGATATTTATCGAA
The DNA here is from genome assembly GCF_057381915.1 of Diplotaxodon limnothrissa. Taxonomy (NCBI): domain Eukaryota; kingdom Metazoa; phylum Chordata; class Actinopteri; order Cichliformes; family Cichlidae; genus Diplotaxodon; species Diplotaxodon limnothrissa. The sequence goes on along the minus strand of NC_140606.1, from coordinate 24,618,496 downwards.
TTCTTCATATTTTCCAGCTCCCAACAACAGTCACCGCATTGTCTTGAATTTCACCTTCATGAACACAGAGTGCACTTATGACTACCTTTTTGTGTATGATGGGGACTCCTACCAAAGCCCCCTGCTAGCCAGTCTGAGTGGCCACACGTTGCCCCAGCCCGTTGAAGCAAAGTCTGGCAAGGTAACCAAGAAAAGATACCACAGCTGAAAGGCCAGGATGATTCTTGAAACTTCATTAGCATTGAATTCTAACTTAATTTGTGTTCACTCTTAAACTGTGTTCCAGATGCTGCTTCACCTCTTCAGTGACGCTAATTACAACCTCCTGGGTTTCAATGCAACTTACACCTTCTCTTTGTGCCCTGGAGCGTGTGGCGGTCATGGTCGTTGTGATTCCTCTACATCAAAGTGCCATTGTCATCAGGGTTGGGGTGGGCCCTCATGTACAACCCCTCTGTGCACTCAAGCTTGTTCTGTGAACGGCCAGTGTGACAAGGTAAGAGTAGGGATAGGGACGATTAAATGAACACACATAAAAAATATATACTATAGTCGCACAGTAACGCGTTTCTCAACCTGATTAGGTTATTCATTTGTGTGCCGTGATGAAACTTTTCATATTTGCTTTCATTCATTTTTCAGAAAGGAGAGCGTTGTCTGTGTAAGCCAGGCTTTGTGGGTCAAAACTGCCAGCTTGGTCTCTATAATGACAGCGGTGCAGGGAAGTGGTGGCGTGTGAGTGAAGAAAACCCCTACACACCTCCCAGGACAGGTTCTGCAGGCGTGTACCTCTCCTCCACAGGAGCCATGTACCTGTTTGGCGGTAAGAGCAACACACAGTTAAATTCCACTGATACAATTTTTCTGCTTAGAAAAACATTTTTAACACACAAGACAACGGCAAGGTTTTTGACTTTGATTCTTTGGTATATGTTAATAATCATAACTCAACACAATTTGTTGCTGTGTTACATATTAACCATCAGTGATGTTGATGTCTTTGTTAGAGCTGAATGCCAATGTCTGAGTCATCAGTCTCATATCTCATTATTGGCTTGTTTGAATTATATTTTGCTTATCTTCTTTGCAGGATTTGATCTGAACAGAGCTCTTGGTGACTTGATCAAATACAATTTTACATCCAACCAATGGGAAAGCAGGTCTTATGGTCATTCACCTGTAAGTGAACATACACTCAAACATGTGCTGTTTTTCTTACCTTCTGCTATTGCATTTGCTTTGTCATTCTCTATGCAAACAAGTGTCCAAGTTACTGTCAGCACTTTACAATAAATTGATCCTCAAAATGTCATGTAGGCAAGAAATGTAGTTTCCTTAATCAGGAGAATGGATTCAAAGATATCCATTCCAAGATTTTCTCTCAATGACTTGTCAGGCCCCAACTTATCCTCTGACAACCAGGAACTCAGGAACAACTCTGGAATCAGGATTTCTTTTTAAAATAACTTTAAAAGACAATATTAAAACTATAGAGAAGGATTAAAGCCAAAACCTATTACTATTACTTATAACTTATACTAGTTTAACCATTTACTTATGGCCATTTATTGCAATAGCCTAAATGCAAAATCTTAAAAAACAGAAACATATTACTAGCTAATGCAGGACTATACCAGTCTCACAAAGTTGGTCTCTACAGCTGTTTAATATCATTTGTAAAATTTTAATACAAATCTCAATTTTTTCACTCCAACAACTCAGTTAATGCAGTCCATTATTCACACTTTTTAAACATTTTATTTTATGCTTCTCTCTGGTTACTGTCCAAACGTACGACCTAATCTCAACATGGCACAGCTGTTTAACCAGTTTCTGACAGTTAGCATCTCTTACACTTATTTGAAGTGTGGCTGAAGGGCACATGGTAGCTAGTGCTCTGTGATGCAGTCATCCAGTGGCAAAAGACTGGCAGACATGCAGACATCTGCACAGATCCTTAAGGTCACCATCTAGTGTTAAAATTTCCATCACTTGAATTTAAGTAGATCCTTGCATACTTGTGGATATCAAAACTTTTAACATGCCTTTCTTGCTTTCATTTATTTATTTATTTATTTATGTATTTATTTATTTATTTATTTTTGTTGTTCAGTGCTGATTGACCGTATTTATTTAATGCCACTTTGTGGTGATAGAGTATTACATTCTACTGATTGCTTGTTAAAAACAAGGTAAATCGATAAAGTCAAGAATATTTGCTTATTTTTCTGTAAATAATGTTGTAACTGTTTAAGAATTTATTTTTTAATTTATCGAACCTGTTTATGACAAATGTGCATTTTTAGTTTTTATAGAAATCAGTTTATTGCAGTGTATACTCTGCTCACTCACTTTTTTTTAATATATCCTATTTGTTTGCACATGTAAACATAGTCGATGGGAATTCTAGCATTCTCATTTTTTGGTTTAACATCTCAATCGTATTCCTTTCCTTCGTGCTCTCTTTGGCTCTCCTACTCTGTCAGGTGGCTCGTCATTCCCACACAGCAGTAGAGTATATGGGTAAAATGGTTGTCTTTGGAGGAGAGCTAGCCAACGGCTCCCTGGCCAATGATGTGTGGATGTACCGGCCTCTCAATGATGACTGGCAACAGCTTGGCTTTTCCACTTCACGTGGTGCTCCTAAACTGGCTAATCACGCTGCGGCTATAGTAGACAGTTATCTCTATGTGTTTGGAGGTGGGTTCGCATGTATACTGTCACGTTGCACTTTGTCTTTTTTTATATCAGCATTTTTAATCCACTAAGAAACAAACAAACCCAAATTTGTTTCCCAGGTCGTACTGAGGAGGATATGTTTTCCTCGACTCTGTATCGGTTCGGCCTGCATGGCTCTGGACGGTGGGAGACGGTTCAGCCCACAGGTGGGAAGCCACCTGCCACTGCTGGGCACTCCATGGTCTTCCACGGCCCTTCCAGGACATTACTTGTCTATGGAGGGCACAGGCCTACCACTGCCAGGTGTGTACCTTCTCATACATTAGAAGGTAGAGGTTGAGAGGAGAGTGGGAATCTGTCTTTTATGTATAAGACCACATCACACTCACTTAAACATTGATTTCCTAAGTTTATTAATTATACTATTAGTTTAGTCTATGTTATTTTATCAATCCCTCCTGCTAGTGATGCACTAGCATCACTGACTTTTGCTGACATTTTGTGTAAGCAACACACAATCTGTTCCCTAGACAGGCTCATTGTCATCAATGTCCACTTGAGCTTTTTAAGTCAGTATTGGACCAATATCTCATCATCTCATCCCAACATAATAAGATATATTTTATCCCAAGATTTAATTCTTTTGTGATAACTTGCTACACAAAGTTAGTTAAGTGCTTCAGAAAACTCCAGGAAGTGGGGACTTTTAAAAAACGGCATCTTTATAGACAATAGAAATATACATACTGTATATGTTTCTTAGGTTTAGTGTCAGGGTGAACAAAACAGACGTGTTCCATGTGGATCGACGATTTTGGACATCCTTCCGTTCGCGTTTCGCAGCAACTGGCCCAAGAGAGCGAGCTTTCCATTCAGCCACTGTCATTGGAAACTACATGGTTGTCTACGGTGAGTCCTGAGATAATTAGCAGAGTTTTTTTCATAATCAGTCCAGCCATGTTTATATTTATCTCTGTTTGTTTGTCTTGCAGGAGGAAATGTGCACATTCATTTCCATGAGGAAAAGTGCTATGATGAGGAAATCTTTTTCTACCATCTGGGTTGTCACCAGTGGGTCTCGGCAAAGGAGAAACTCAGTGAGTATGAAAGTGAACAAAACAGCCGACTTCTAGATTGCACCTTACGTGTTTGATTTATTTTTCTAGCACATTATATTTTATTTGGTCTTGAAATGGTTGTGATTAGACAGCCAAATAAAGTCCACTTTGTATATGTAGATGAAATAAGCACTAAATGTCTTTATGCTCCACTGTGAGTATATTTGTACAAACCTAAGGGACAATCAGAAGATTTGGGGCTAAAATCTGTTTGAGATCTGAGCAGGTTGCACAAATGCACAAGTTTATTTTTACTTCTCCTTTTTACTTCAACTTTTTTTTATTTTCACCATCTTCAGTTTTTTCCTGAGTGGGTAGCCTTATGCCAGAACTCTGAAATGCGAAGGCACATGCAGTTTTTTCTTGTTGTTTTACATTTGTTTTTTTATTTAAGGTCCATTTTAAACACCATCCATCTTAGTGATTGTTACCTCTGCATGTGAAGTGGTCACAGAGCTGTCATATTTTTCCAAGGTGGTGATGCTGTGAGGGGGCGTTACTCACATGTTGCTGCAGTGATGGAGGGACGAGTGTTGCTGGTTGCTGGAGGTTACAGTGGCATTGCGCGTGGAGACCTTGTGGCTTACAAAGTTCCCCTTTTTGTCAGTAGCGACCAAGGTGACAGGGTGAGTGAAAGCGCTGTAAACCAATAGTATTTGGAAGACTGTCTGTGGCTGGAAGAATCTCAGTGGTTGAAACTTATGTTGACTAAGAGCATCTAATGGTAATGAAATTGTTGTGTTTATTTGTTTCATCATCAGGATGCTGTTTGTGCTGAGGCAGTAGATGAAAATATGTGCCTGAAGAACCCAGAGTGCAGCTGGTGTGAAGGCCGCTGTCGAGAGTACCAGCCCACTAACCCGGTAACGCTTCTCTCAGACTTTTTGTTAAATTGTAACAATGCCTGTGGTTTTTTTTGGGGGGGGGATCCATTTCTACATTTTCAGAAATCTAATCCTTTCCTTTTCAGACTGTTTGTTTAGGTATAGCTAAAGTGCAAATTCTGTTTTCTGGTCGCAGTGTGGAAGTACTGGTTGCTTGGGCCTTGCTCGCTTCCTGTCTGACTGCCAGTCCTGTCTGGTGTTCAGTGGCACTCCAGCTTCTCTGGCCCGTGCCCCTGGTGAATTTGGCTGGTGTGTTCAGAATGAGTCCTGCCTACCAGTGTCAGGTGAGTCCCAGGGAGGGAGGAATGAGGGCAGACGAAAAGGGTCAAGACTGGAAAATGATGTTGGGAGTTGACATGGGAGGGACGTAATTGACTCGTGTTTGGTGTGTTTCAGAGGTGAAGTACAGTGACTTGGCTATACCCAGCTGAGACTGGACAGGTTCCTCAAACCACAGTTTGACTCGCCTGTCTAGTCACATACTTCTGGTGCAGTGAGGTCATTTTACTCCTTCAGAACACACGTCAAACAAGACTCACCAATTACATTCATTTCAGTACAGTAGTGCACAGTAGAAAGCTGCTGTAATATGAGATTTAAGAGGCCCGATGTGTGGGGGTATTTTAGGGGTTTTTTTGTGCATGTGCTGACCTTTCCCTCTCGGTCTCACAGAGCGAAGTGCGTGCCGTGTGGACCAGATCTCAGGGGCGTACGGCTGGTGGGGGGAGCGTACCCTTTTCCTAACCTCCCTCCACTCCTGTCGCACCGAGAACTATGTCCCGGGACTGCACCTGCTCACCTTCCAGCACCCCCGCAACGACTCCCAGCCTGACCAGGTACGGAGTCCAAATGTTTTGACTTTACCAGTTGAGCCTGTAACTACTTCCCTCTCTGCTTATACTTACTCCTCCTTCCTGCCACCAATATTGCATTCGAGCTTGGATATAATGATTCTATTTTTGTTAGTTTTTCTTTGTGCTTTATGCTTTTTAACCTCGTCATGTCTCTTTTTCTTTTTCTCTGTTTGCTTTGGGTAGAAAGGATATTTTTGTTCAAGTCGTTTGTGAAACTTTGTGGAGCAGTTAGTAGAGAATAGTGCCTCTGTTGATGTGTTTCCACTTCCATCATCCTCCTCACCCCTCACATTAGGTAACCATCCTCCGCAGCGCCACCATCATGCTTGGCCCCACCACAGAAATGGACGTAGCCTTACAGTTTAGGGGGTTTGTCCACCCATTGTGGGGCGGGCCTCCACCTGCACCCCCTCCTACAGAGACGGTCTCCATGTGGGCTCGCATCCAGAGGCTTCACTTTGAGGCTCGAATGGCAACAGGACCCAACTCCAGCCAGATGGTGAGGAGAAGTGCATGTCAGCTGGAATTTCTTTGTCTCTTTCTTTACAGCATAATTCTTTAGAGGATTATTTGTAGTAGATTTGATAATAAATTAAAATAATTTCAATTTCATATGGCCAAACATTGGAACTGTTGGAATGCTTAAGAATTGTCGGCGAAAGCCAATATCCTTGTCCCCAGGGCTCAATATTGTTATGAAACACTATTGTTTTATCCATATTTTCTTCATGTCCATATTTTGTGCATTGTGAACCCATTTGCTGATCAGGAGGTGGTGGGTCACTGGGCAGCTCAGCAGGAAAAGGAGCTGAAGCTCCTGACTCGACCAGATGGGAGTCGACTTTTCTCTAACCTCACTCGGGGAAACCATTACCTTGTTCAGGCGGAGGGCTACCTGAACAACTCGGGCTCAGGACAAACAAGTGAGATGGCCTTGATCTGGAACAGAACGTTGCCTGGAGGAAGTGTGAGTTTAACTTCAACAGCAAAACTAACTTATGCAAAATTCCTTTGTGATTTTTCTTAGATCATGAAACAAAAGCATAGTTTTAATACCCTTTCCTTTATATCTTGTGATATCTCCTTCTAGGAGATCTCCTTCCTATTCTCGGAGCCGTACCGCTCAGGTTCCTGCTCAGGGTACATGTCCTGTCTGGCCTGCCTGTCAGACCAGTCTTGTGGCTGGTGCCCGTCTTTGTCCCGCTGTCTGCTGCGTGACAGCCCAGACCTCGAACCCTGCCCTGAGGGGCTGAACAGTGAAGGGAAGATGGAAGGTCAGCTCCATCTGCTGTTAGCACCCCAGCACTGCACCATGTGTGAAGAATACAGAGACTGCTCTGCTTGTACTCAGGTATAACACAGATGCACATAAAAACTGACATTATCTGTCATTATTCTGACTTGTATACCATAACTGTATTCTTGACTCATGCTGTGCTAACTTTGATTGTAGGACCCTTATTGTGAGTGGCAGATAAACTCCAGCAAGAAAGGCGACTACCAGTGCAGTCGGCGAGGAAGAGTAGATGGATCCATACGTGATCCAAGGGGGTGTCCTAAAGTGTGCAACCAGTGAGTTGAAAAATAATATTCGTTTTACATATTATTTTCGGTCATACAAACATCTCCAGCTCATCTTTTCTACTCTACTTTCACTTTCTTTTACAGGAGAAAGACATGTGGTGAATGCCTTTCCAACTCCAGCCAGTGTGCGTGGTGTGAATCTGCTCAAGCCTGCTTCTATTTTGCTGCCTACCTCACAAAGTACCCCTATGGAGAGTGTAGGGATTGGTATGACAGGTAAGATGAGAACATTGTTAAGATATTTTTGTTTTTTCCTTTTGTTTTATTTATAATCATTATAAATACTATAATAATATAGTCATCATGTCTATAATGCTGTAATGACTATAATCATTTTCTTTTTTACATTTTAAATGTAAAGTCATGCTTAACATAATCAAATGACTCATGAATACCTAAGAGTAAGTAAGTCAGTAAAGTCATCATATTAAATATTTTGTAAGATAAGATAACCGTTATTAGTCCCAGCAGAAAGTGGACAGTGCAAAGTTATATAGCAAAAATTAAAAACCCATAGTCATCAGCATTTAAGCGGTTTCCCTGGTTACGCGCTCTCATCTCTTTATTTGTCCAAAGGTTTCCTTGCCTTTTTCTGGGTGTTAGCAACTGTACAGTTGGACTGACATTACATAATTGGCTCTGACATTTCAAGACTGTTCCAACTGTATTTTTATCCTGTGAAATGATGAAATGTGTTTGACTGCCTCTAAAAATTCAAGTTTTGTTCTTCTGCTCATCCCTAAGACTAGAGCAGGGCGATATGGCCAAAAATATTTATCACGATATATATTTGAAAATATGCGATAACGATATAACTGACGATATAATTGATGCGAGACAAAATACAACTCCACAACATTACTAGCGCAAAAAGACAACCTTCCATTTATTTTCACTTAAACAAGAAGCTGGTTTTTATGTACATTAAAGCTTTATAAAAATTTAACAGTGCAAATGCAAATTCCTTGCTGAAAGTTTAACCAAAAGGCATTTCCAGTAGAAATGGGCTGACATATCCTGAGCATAACCATGTATAATATCCACTGAAGTTAAAAAGAGGTGCTTTGCAACATTAAACTGCAGTGTGCAGTACGTATTTTTCGGACCATAAGGTGCACAGGATTATAAGGCACATTAAGCGAAACAAAGCAGTCAGGAAATCAAACTTTATTAAACTCATTCTTCTTGCTTCCTCCACTTCTGTACCATTGATTCATTAATGTTGAATTCTCTGGCAGCTGCTCTATTCCCATGTTGTTGCAGTATATTAATGGCTAACCTCGTATTGTGGATGGATTATCTCAGTTGTTCTCCTGACTGAAGTTTGGTCCGTTTACAGCATCCTGCCATGCGATTGCATTTGTCTCTAACCATGAGGAACCTTCACGTTAACTTTTATAAGTGGAAAAGTGTTAGTGTTCGTCCTCCAGCTTCACTGTTTATGTTATGCTAACATAGCTGTGTCGCTAGCGATCACGTAGCACATCATTATATACCAGCTAGCCCAACTTCAGTAACCCTACAAACGTCACTGCTGTTTAGTTTCCTGTCTTCATTTATGTTGGAAGTGATAGCAGAGCTGTACGTTTGATTTTTTTCAGAAATCTCTCAGTCAGAACATGCAATATCATGCTTAGGTAACTAGCGAAACTAGCGAGCTAAATTCCGCTAGCTTCCTGCTAACTTCTAACTCCGTTAAATGTAATAACTTTTGTTTTCATGGATGCCTGGAAGTTAAACTTCATAGTTACACCTGGTAAAGCAGCAATGCTGATCGTTTTATTAAAGATGAAAGAATTTAGACAGTTTTTAACTCTCAGTGATGCTGCAGTGTTCGTTTGACCTGAAGAGGGGGGTTTAGGACCCAGATTACTGCCAGATTTAAGAGCATCTTAGTCCGACAAATACGACAATAACGACAGCCGCTTGCATGTTATGCAAAAAAATGTGCTTTGTCGTGTATCTGAGGGACAAACACCAAAGCAGTTCCACATCACTGAAGTTGCACCATTTTTACAAGCCAATTCTGGTTCATCTGTTTCACTCAACAATCGGCCATGTGCGTATGAAAACAAAGAAACTGCGCATTCGCGTTTTACTCATTCTATCGCGATATTTCATTTTCCTATCGTTGCCTAACATTATACCGGTATTGCTGTGAACGGTATAATATGGCCCAGCCCTACCTAAGACTACTGCTGGCCAGGGCTCCTGCTTGTACCTGTTTTATTTATAATTTACTTCTTACTATGTCTAATGGAAAATAAGTTCATATTGCTTTTTCTGAGCCTTATTATTATGATTTGTAGTACTACTAGTAGTAGTAGTAGTATTTCCCTTGCATGGCCAGGTCAACACAGACTAACAACTCCACTTCAATTTAAATTGCAACTTTCACCTCATAATCAGCTGTGAGTGTAATTTCTGCTAATAGCAGCAAGCACCCTTTCATTTGGTCACTGTATTCATCCATCCATCCATCCATCTTCATCCGCTTTATCCGAGGCTGGGTCGCGGGGGCAGCAGCCTAAGCAAAGAGGCCCAGACCTCCCTCTCCCCAGCTACCTCCTCCAGCTTATCCGAGGGAACACCAAGGCTTTCCCAGGCCAGCCGAGAGATATCTCTCCAGCGTGTCCTGGGTCTGCCCCGGGGCCTCCTCCCGGTGGGACATGCCCGGAACACCTCACGCAGGAGGCGCCCAGGAGGTATCCTTGTCAGATGCCTGAACCACCTCAGCTGGCTCCTTTCGATGTGGAGCAGCAGCGGCTCTACTCTGAGCCCCTCCCGGATGGCCGAACTTCTCACCCTATCTCTAAGGGAGAGGCCAGCCACCCTTCGGAGGAAGCTCATTTCTGCCGCTTGTATCCGCAATCTCGTTCTTTCGGTCACTACCCACAGCTCATGGCCATAGGGTAGGGACGTAGATCGACCGGTAAATTGAGAGCTTCGCTTTTACACTCAGCTCCCTCTTCACCACGACGGACCAGTGCAGCGTCCGCATCACTGCAGCCGCAGCCCCAATCTGTCTGTCGATCTCCGGTTCCCTTCTCCCATCACTCGCGAACAAGACCCCGAGATATTTGAACTCATCCACTTGGGGCAGGAACTCATCCCCGACCCGGAGTGGGCACTCCACCCTTTTCCGGCTGAGAACCATGGCCTCAGATTTGGAGGTGCTGATCCTCATTCCCGCTGCTTCACACTCGGCTGCGAACCGTTCCAGTGCGAGCTGGAGGCCCTCACCCGATGAAGTCAACAGAACCACATCATCCGCAAAAAGCAGAGATGAGATTCTGAGGCCACCGAAGTGAAAGCCCTCCGCCACTTGGCTGCGCCTAGAAATCCTGTCCATAAAAATTATGAACAGAACCGGTGACAAAGGGCAGCCCCGGCAGAGCCCATCACCCACCGGGAACGAGTCCGACTTATTGCCGGCAATGCAAACCAAGCTCTTGCAACAGTTGTATAGGGATCGAATGGCCCTTAGCAATGGGCCACACACCCCATACTCCCGCAACACCTCCCACAGGACACCCAGGGGGACACGGTCGAATGCCTTCTCCAAGTCCACAAAACGCATGTAGACTGGTTTGGCAAACTCCCATGCACCCTCAAGTATCCTTGAGAGGATAAAGAGCTGGTCCTGTGTTCCGCGACCAGGACGAAAACCGCATTGTTCCTCCTGTATCCGAGGTTCGACTAGCGGACGAACTCTCCTTTCCAGCACCCTGGCATAGACTTTCCCAGGGAGGCTGAGGAGTGTGATCTCCCTGTAGTTGGAACACACCCTCCGGTCTCCCTTCTTAAAGATGGGGACCACCACCCCGGTCTGCCAGTCCAGGGGTACGGCCCTGATCTCCACGCAACATTGTAGAGGCGTGTCAACCAGGACAGCCCTACAACGTCCAGAGCCTTCAGGAACTCGGGGAGGACCTCATCAACACCAGGGGCTCTGCCACCAAGGAGTTGTTTAACTGCCTCACTGACCTCGCCCCTGGAAATTGGCAGGTCATTCCCCTCATCCCCAGACTCTGCTTCCTCCTCGGAAGACGTGTCAGTGGGATTAAAGAGGTCCTCGAAGTATTCCTTCCACCGCCTGACAATTTTCTCAGTCGACATCAGCAGCGCTCCGCCAGCACTATACACAGTGCAGGTAGAGCACCGCTTTCCCCTCCTGAGACGCCTGACAGTTTGCCAGAATCTCTTCGAGGCAGTCCGAAAGTCTTTTTCCATGGCCTCTCCGAGCTCCTCCCACACCCGAGTTTTTGCTTCAGCCACTGCCCGAGCCACATTCCGCTTGGCTTGTCGATAGCTGTCGGCTGCCTCCGGAGTCCCACAGGCTAACCAAGCCCGATAGGACTCCTTCTTCAGCCTGGTGGCTCCCTTCACCTCTGGTGTCCACCATTTGGTTCGGGGATTACCACCACGGCAGGCACCAACCACCTTGCGGCCGCAGCTCAGTGCAGCAGTTTCAGCAATGGAGACGCTGAACATGGTCCATTCGGACTCAATGTCCCCAGTCTCCCTCGGAATGCTGTTGAAGCTCTGCCGGAGGTGTGCGTTGAAGATCTCGCGGACTGGGGCCTCTGCTAGACGTTCCCAGCACACCCTCACTACGCGTTTAGGTGCACCGGGTCTGTCCAGCATCCTCCCCCGCCACATGATCCAACTCACCACCAGGTGGTGATCAGTTGACAGCTCAGCCCCTCTCTTTACCCGAGTGTCCAAAACATATGGTCGCAGGTCTGGTGATACGATTACAACGGCCTACGGCCTAGAGCGTCCTGGTGCCACGTGCACTTATGGACACTCTTATGTTCGAACAAGGTGTTCGTTATGGCCAAACTGTGATTTGCACAGAAGTCCAATAACAAAACACCGCTCAGGTTCAGATCAGGGAGGCCGTTCCTCCCAATCACACCCCTCCAGGTCTCGCTGTCGTTACCCACGTGAGCATTGAAGTCTCCCAGCAGGACAACAGAGACTCCAGGTGGAGCACCTTCCAGCACCCCGCCGTGTCTCACCAGGGGCAACTCCAGACTGAGACAGAGTCCAGCCCATCTCCAGGAGACTGGTTCCAGAGCCCAAGAGGTGAGCCCGACTATATCTAGCCGGTACCTCTCAACCTCACGCACTAACTCAGGCTCCTTCCCCACCAGAGAGGTGACATTCCATGTCCCTATTACCAGTCTTGGTAGCCGGGGATCAGTCCGCCAGGGCCTCCGCTCCTGGCCGCCATCCGGCACACAATGCACCCGACCCCTATGGCGCCTGCGGGAGGATGGGCCCATGTCTCCTCTTCGGGCTGTGCCCGGCCGGGCCCCATGGACTAAGGCCCAGACGCTCGCCCTCGGGCACCCTCCCCGGGCCTGGCTCCAGGGCGGGGCCCCGGTAACCCTATCCCGGGCAGGGTAAACTGTTCCCTCGATGTTCTCTTCATAAGGGTCTTCTGAATCGCTCTTTGTCTGGTCCCTCACCCACAACCAATTTGCCATGGGAGACCCTACCAGGGGGCAAAAGCCCCCAGTCAACATAGCCCCTGGGATCCCTGGGACACACAAACCCCTCCACCACCTGAAGAGAGAATTTTTTTTCTTAACTTTCCAAATGCTTTCACATGCAGTAATATACTCGCATTAGATGAGCAAAAACACAAGAAACAACACATTTAGATTTTGCCAGACAGTTAAATTGACCCTTTAATGGCAATCAATAATAAAATATTATTTTTTTGCTTGTCAGTGTTCACTCAGTTCCCCAGTGTAAGCAGTGTTCAGCTTTAAACACATGTACAGAGTGCCTGAAGACTTTTCAGTGTGGCTGGTGTGGTGACTACAATAATCCCACAATTGGAAAGTAAGTACAGCAAACCCATAACAACACAAAAAAGTATACAGATTCCCAGAACTGCATATAAGGCAAATGCAATCTTTATAGTATCAGGTTGCTGATAAGTTAACACTCATTGTGATTTCTGTGTGTATTTCGTATTTTCTGCCCTTCTTTTCAGATGCTTGAGGGGAGACTGGGCAGGAATGGATGATCCATCAGTGTATAACTGTAGTGTGGCTGTGGCTGAAGCTCGGGCTGCAAAGTGAGATATCTCTCATCATGTTTCTTGTACATATATCCTGAACAAACTGATAGCCAGATGTGTGTGTAGTATATCAGTCCAAGTTTACATTTGTCTTTCTTGCTTCTCTAGCCCTGAACCCCAAACTTCAGCCCCACCTCGCCCCTTAGAAATGGAGATGGAGTTGGAGCATTTGAGTGATGAAGAGCAAGATGCAATCTGGGCCTATCCCACATGTCCTGATGTAGAGGAATGCAGGCTGGGCCTCCACAACTGTCACCCCTCTGCTACCTGCATCAACACTCCCACTTCATATGAGTGCCATTGTGAGAGAGGATTCACAGGGGATGGCACACTGCACTGCAACCAAACGTAAGTGCATTAAAATACAGTAATCCACGAATTCCTTCTTTAAATCTCTTAATAAAATCTTTTTATTCGTCTTGCTCATTGAGTTATCTTCCTTCGTCCCACAGCTGTTACAATGAGTGTCGTGAGGGCCAGTGTAGCGGCAGCCCACGGTTTGAGTGTGAATGCGCCCTGGGCTGGACATCTGATCCCGCTACTCTGGTTCTGAGTGGCGTAGAATGTGATGTTGACTGTGGCTGCAACTTCCACTCCACCTGTATTACTGCTCCAGGGATCTGTGATGAATGCCAAGGTCAGATTTTGATAAAGGGATTATAGTGATTTGATTTCAGTCACTATTCATAAAACTGAAACTGTGGGAGGCATTTTGGTGTTTGAGAGATAAAGGCTGTCGTGTTGTTTATTGGTTAACATTCACTTGCTTCACTTTCAGACTGGACTACAGGGCCTCACTGTGAGCACTGCCGTCCAGGTAGCTTTGGCTCAGCCCTGGCTGGTGGCAGCGGCTGTGTTCCCTGTGAGTGTAACGGACACGGCGACTCTCTCCAGGGATACTGTCACAACCAGACAGGCCAGTGTTACTGCACCCACAACACTCAGGGACCACACTGCGAGTCCTGTCTGCCTGGCTACTATGGAGATCCCAGGTAAAGATCTTCACTATTTTGCTGAGTAGGAATAATTTCCTTGAATGATTTTCAGTGTATTCTGTGATCGTGACTTGTCTATGCTATCCTGTACCATCTAGGAACAATGGAACATGTTACCGCCAGTGCCAGGGCCGCTCTGTCCTGCTGTCCTCCACTTCCTCCACCACCATTCCCCTGTCCTCTTCTTTGGGGTGGCGGAGTGGCACAGAGGGGAAAGGTGGACTTTCTCATTGCCTGTGGGTCCTCTCTGTGACTGAAAACTTGGCACCCTGTCTGCCCAGACAGTTTTGTCCCCCAGTAGCTCTCACACTACACCCAGACTCTCATACCCATTGTAAAGTGAGTTCAAATAAACACAAATTACTTAACAGCTCACTGTACCTGAAACTGTGTTCATGACATTCACGATGCTTTATTTTTCAGAGTTCGTATGTCTATGTGTTCGATGGCCTGCCTCGTTTTCTGGGTAACGGAGTCGTACATTCTGATCACAATCTAATTGGAGCATTTTGTGGCACCACGAGGACTCAGCCTATCACAGTGGAGGCCACTTCAGGTTTATCTTTAACTCATTGATTAATAAATACACAGTTTAGACTACAAAACCAGTTTACATATACACAATCACTCAGCATCGTATAATCGTCTCTTCTACCTCCAGGTGTGATCTCAGTCTACTTTGAAGCCAACGTCACTTCAGACAGACCTCAAGGCTTCAATGCATCTTTCTGGGTACGACGGTGTCAGCAGAGCTCTGATGAGGATGAAGATGGATCTGTATGTCCAGGTGGAGCCCAGTGCCAGGGTGGGCTCTGCCAGTGCCCTCAGGGATATGGGGGACCACATTGTGACCGGCTAGTGTGCCCACAGGATTGTGGAATAGCAGAAGGAAGAGGAACTTGTAATATAGTAAGAGCTGTGAACTTTTTTTTTTAAGTTTGCTTTTCTTAAATTTCCAAGTGTCTCTTTTTTCAAAAGTAAAACTTAATTAAATATACTGTGACATTTTTATTTTTATTTTATTTGTAACGCTCATAAAAACATATTTCTAGTTGTGTACTTGATAATTTTCGTGTTTTTGTTTTTTTTGTTAACTTTCTTTTGTTTGTTTGGTTGGTTGGTTTTTGAGGGTTTTTTTGTTTAGGAAGTCAGTTTTAAAAAAATTATAAAATAAAACACAGAACATTAACCAGCATAACTCTGTTTGTCTTAGTCTCTGGGAGTGTGCGTGTGCTCAGAGAGCTGGGTTGGGTCAGACTGCTCTATTCCTCGAGACTTCAACAGCTTGGTGTGGGAAACCTTACTGGACACACAGATGACTGTGGTAAGGACCAAAGAAAAACAAACGAGAACAATACTGAAGTGTGCATGGCTGACACAACGCAGCACACACAAATAAACATTGTGCTTTCCCCCCAACAGAACCAGGCCCACAGGTTCCTCCACAGGATGGGACACTCTCTGGTGTCTGGACCACAGGGCAACCTCTGGATGTATGGAGGGCTTTCTCTGACAGAAGGAATTCTGGGAAATGTCTATAGGTAAGAAAGTGCAACAACAGTCTATAAATGCTTAGACAAAGAGCTTGTAAGAATCAATTTTCAGTAGTATTCATGTTTCAGGTTGGGGCACATGTGACTCAGGAGCTAAAGTAGGTTGTCTATTGGAAGGTGAGAGGTTTGATACCTGGCTACTCTAGTCTTCATGTCAAAGTATAGTATCTTTGGGTAAAATACTGAAGCCCAAGTTGCACTTGATGAATCTATCAGAGTGAGTGTGTATGAATGCTAGGTTATATGCACTCAAATGCATGTGTGTTTGAATGGGTGAATGGGTATGGTAGTAGAAATGCATTTGGAGTGCTCAGAGTAGAAAAATGCCATTTCAGGCAACAAGCCCATCCATTTGTGAAAACTACTGAAAACCTTCTGTCTTATTACTGTGAAAGTGTCATGTGTTTAACTCCTTGAAGGAGTTTGTTCATATTTGGGACAAACCTTTGTTCAACTTGTAACTCCGAATAAGTTACATTTTGATTTTGGTTTTATGGAATTGGTAACACGAATGTTGAATCTTGAAATGCATTGCTTTCTTTGCAGCAGCATCTTAAACATTTTGAAATATAATCTTCAACATTTTAATCTATCACAATCACCTTTATTGGCATAATAATAATAATATTCTGAGACTGTAGCATAGGAACAATAAAACTTACATAACCCTTTTGCACATAGCTTGGCGTAGGCATCCAGCAACAAGTTGGTTAGGTAATCTCACAGTCACGTAGTGCAGTGTTTCCTCTGTATGTGTGTAATAATTCCTTCTGGTTGGTTTAGATATTCTGTGTTGGAACGTCGTTGGACACAAATGTTGACAAGCTCTGTGGAAGAAGGGTCGATGCCAAACCCTCGCTACCATCACGCCTCTGCAATACTGAGTCATGAGTCTGGCTCTGGAGCCAATCATAACTTTATGTTGGTAGTAGGCGGGGTCACACAAGATGGCGTTTCCATGGATACCTGGACTCTCAATCTCAGCAGTTTAGTCTGGAGAGAGCACAAGGTTGGTATCTGACTTGATATGGAAATAAAGAATATGTGAAAAATCTTTTTTTTTCTTTAACGAATTAATTTTGTTCTGCTGACAGAGCACAGTGCTTCCTCCAGTGGCAGGTCACACTTTAACTGTACGGCGAGACTGCTCTGTGCTGTTGATTGGCGGTTACTCTCCTGAAAATGGTTTCAATCACCATTTACTTGAGTTCAACCCTCAGTCTGGAAACTGGACCATTGCCCCCCACACTGGCACACCACCTACAGGTTTTTGAAGCCTTTCATAATGTCAATAACTCACTGATGCACCGCTTATTGTTATAACAATACAGAATCACATTGTGAAAATGCTTTTTAAAAAGAAACAAATATAGCTCTAAACACTCTTTTCATTGCACATAAACCTATTTTACTTGCTTTGTTCTTGAATCAGGTTTGTATGGCCACACGGCAGTCTACCATGAACAGACTGATGCCATCTATGTCTTTGGAGGCTACCGCTTTCACGTGGAAAGTGTAGAGCCATCTGCTGAGCTCTACAGCCTGTATTACCCCAACCTCACCTGGTCTTTGCTGGCCACCTCTCAGGGTATTAAGGTAAGAAGTTGGAAAATCCAAGCAGTTGACATCCATCCATCCACTTTAGAAAGATAACTTCTGGATTCCTGCTGTGTCATCTCTCTCCTGTGTAGCCCCTGTCCCGTTTCTTCCATGCTGCTGCACTGATTAAAGACACTATGGTGATTGTGGGCGGCAGGACAGAAGCAGAAGACTACAGTAACTCTGTCTCTCTGTACCAGATCAACTGTAACACCTGGATACAACCAGGTAACTATACATTTCTAGCTGCAGGTTAATTTGTAAATCATAAAACATCATAGGCTAATCTCTTCTCGTGTTTTTGTTTTAGTGTCAGCTGTTGGAGATCCAGTTAATGGTTCGGTGTCCCTTGCTATGACGAGCTGGGGCGGTCGTCTCTTCCTGTCAGGAGGCTTCAATGGCGTCACCCTTGGCAGACTCCTAACCCTGTCTGTGCCCTCTGACCCCTGCGCCCTTCTTCCCACGCCAGAGGCTTGCAACACCACCACAGGCAGCTGCATATGGTGTAGAGGGAGCTGTGCTTCTTCTGACACTGCTGAGAGGTAACACGTTGTTTGACAGCAACTCTGAGCTTGAAGTTATGTGCAGCTATGAAATAAAATGCATATGACATTCACTTCTGTTCCTTGTTCTCCATCAGAATGGGATGCTTCACTGGACAGTCTCCCTGTTCTCCAACCCCTCGTGAGCCAGACCAATGTCGCAGACTCAAGACATGCAGTGAATGCCTTGCACGACACCCTAAAACATTTTCCAGTCAATCCCAGGTAACATGTAATGCCCCTTCTCAAACACAGTTAATCACTCAAAGAGAGACCGTTACTGTGAACTAAAGTCTGTTCTTAATAAATTCCCAGCCTGTTTTACAGTGTAAGTGGTGCACAAATTGTCCAGAGGGGGCTTGTATCAGCAGCTCTCTCAGCTGCACAGCTGTACATGACTGTCGAATCAACCAGAGAGAGATCTTCCTGTCCAGCAACTGCACTGAGACTAGCTGTGAGGCTTCTGACTGCCCCAAGTGTACAGCTTCTGGAAAATGCATGTGGACTCGCCAGTTCAAACGCACAGGTACCTAGGTTCAGATGATGTGTTGGTGTTACAGAAAATGAATTTTATGATTAATAAATATTTTCCAATAAGAAATGTCGACCCCCTTCTCTTCTTTTTTTCCCTTCTCCAGGCGAAACGAGGCGCATCTTGAGTGTGAATCCCACTTATGACTGGACATGTTTCAGCTACGCTCTGCTCAACGTCTCACCCATGCAGGTGGAGTCATCCCCTCCTCTGCCGTGCCCTCCGCCATGCCACAGTCTCCATAACTGCAGCCTTTGTCTGAGCTCCAATGGCTCTGATGGGGGCTGGCAGCACTGTGTGTGGAGCATGGCCCTGCAGCGGGTAAGATTGTCATCATCATATGATCATGTCACAATATCACAGCTATAGCAATGCAATTAAAGAATAACTTAAAAAAGAGCTACTTCAACAACCTCTAACAAAGCTCAATATGCAAGAAAATAGTTCCAACTGAAGGTGGAAACGACCAGTTGAAGCCAAAAAACCCACTAACAAGTGCAAACAGGATGTGAAGGGGGCAATATTAGCGATTGGTGTTGTGCTGTCAATGTGTGAAAGACCCGCTCTACCCAGTGTCACCGTAGCACTCGCTAATTTCACTCGCAGGTTGTACATGACAGAAAGACCAAACAGTGGATGTAGTTGTCTTTTATTTGGCTAAAGATATGATGCAATACAGATTGTGGTGAAAGGGGCTTTGACCAGCTGGTTAAGACTTTACTCAAGAAATGATATCCCAGGTAGAAAACATTTTTCAGTTTCTCATGTAACAAAGTAGTGGTTTACATGTTCTCCTAACAAGTAGCAGATCTCTATCCCAATTCTGGGTGGATAGTTTTATGGTTGCATCAGGAAGCGTGTCTAATGTAAAAAATCTACCAGATCAAACATGATGAGCCACTGTGGCGACTCCTTGTAAGTGAGGGAGCAGTTGAAATTAGCTCTGATAATGCATTATTTAACAGTAGCTAAGCTAAATTTTTGTGCTTAGGTTTTACTTTACTCTCACTGGATGTGGTGCTGTGTCACTACTATTGTACTATGTTGCTGCTACCTCTGGCACCTTGTTTTAGTAGATTGCTAAGGTTAGCATCAGTGATAGTAGCTCATTGGAAGGAAGGATAGAAAATGCAGTTCATTTACTTACACTTATAAATGTTGCTGTGCGCAACCATCATTAAAATGTTCCTATATTTTTTATGTTGTAGTGTTATCATTAAAACATATGTTTTCTGAAAATATTGTGACATAACTTTGAGGCCGTATCACCCACCCCTGATTGGAATGTTGGACTTTAAGTTAATTTATTTTCTTTTTAATTTAACTGAGCAAATCTCTTTCCCCTTCCTGTAGTGCATGAGCCGATCTTTTCTGCCCCTCCGGTGTGAGGCAGGCCAGTGCGGTCGACTGCTTTCTAGGGGAGACTCCTGCTCTCCCCAGTGCTCCCAGCTCACTCAGTGCTCCCAGTGCATTGCTAGGCCTCAGTGTGGTTGGTGTTCTTCTCGCGGGGGCAATGGAGCTGGACGCTGCCTACAGGGAGGACTTGATGGTGAGAACAATGTTAAATTTATGGTTTTGAAGAAGCTGAGCATCTTGGCATGTTATGAGTGGATTGTTTTGTTATTTATCAGCATACCTCTGTGTCTTTCTCTCTCCCCCCCCCTCCACAGGTGTGAGTGAGGGTGTCTGCCCTTTGACAAACAGCAGCTGGTCTTTTCTCCATTGTCCAGAGGAGGATGAATGCGCCAACGGTCATCACAACTGTAACAGCACTCAGGACTGCCACGATCTGCCACAAGGATACCACTGCACCTGCAAACAGGGTTACATACTTAGCAGGTAATATAAGAGGATAGTTTGAACTTTATTGTGTAGTGACTGAAGAAGTTCACTGAAATCTCCGCTTTTTGCGTCCTTCTGTGCAGTATTTCTGGTCAGTGTGAGCCAGTGTGTGCACAAGGCTGTGTGAATGGGACATGCACATCCCCTGGAGTTTGCCAGTGTCACTTTGGCTTTGTAGGGGATAACTGCTCCTCTCAGTGCAGCTGCAACAAACACAGCAACTGTGCTGGTGTTAACAAACCAGATGTTTGTTTGGAGTGTCACAATAACACCATGGTAAGTGCTTATAATAATCTACATTCACGTGCCTTAAACGTTTTTTTTTTTTTTTTTTCATATTCAGTAATCCACTTTGTTTCCTCTATGCCCCAAATCTAGGGTAAACATTGTGAGAAGTGTAAGCCTCTGTTTGTGGGCTCTGCCAAGGGGGGTGGCACTTGCCATCCATGTCGGGAATTTTGCAAGGGAAACAGCGCTGTGTGTCTATCCCGGGATGAACTTAAGAAGGCACAGGAAACTCTACAATTATATCCTCTTGACCCTAACAGCGTAAGTAACTGAAATCCGTGAGGGTTTGTGTATGTGAATATATTTATATTAAAAAAACAAACACAAACCACTTTAGTTTTAAAGTTCTGTCACTTTTTGTCCTCCTATTAGATTCAGTCCTGGGTGTCTGAGGGTCCAACAGAGGAGAATGCTGTATGTGTAAATTGTCAGAACAACAGCGTAGGGGATCGGTGTGAGAGCTGCCTTAGTGGCTACTTCCTGCTGCAGGGGAAGTGTGAGAAGTGAGTAAAATCTGCTGCTGAGCTGTCACTGGAGTGTTATTATATAAAGTTATTATATAAAGTTTTAATGTGTGATTTTGATTACTCAGTACCTGGTCTGTCAGTTATAATCAGCAGATGTGTCTTTTACTATTAAGAGAAATGCTTATACATGCACAGTTGTAGTGAATGTTAATTTCTCCTCTTCATCACAGGTGTCAGTGTAATGGCCACGCAGACACATGCAATGAACACGATGGCACAGGCTGCCCCTGCCAAAACAACACAGAGACCTCCTCCTGCCTCAGCAGCCCCCAGAGTGATCGCAAAGATTGCTACAGACAACAGGTATGTGCATGCTGGAGTTCACAGTTTCCACTTTTTACAGTTTTGACTTGTTGAAATCCACATTTTTCTTTTTTTTTTTTTGTCAGTGAATGAAACATGCTTAAATTCTGTGTTTTACTCTTTCATTTAGTGTGCAAAGTGCAAGGATTCTTTCAATGGTACACCAGTGAATGGGCGTCAGTGCTACCGTCAGTTTAATGTGGACACAGAGTGCTGCTTTGACCCCACATCGCAGACCAACTGCTTTCATGATCCCACCATTCGCAACCTGCCCAAGGGGCGCACTGTATTCTTTGCTGCCCAGCCAAAGTTCACCAATGTGGACATTCGGGTCACCATTGATGTCACTTTTGGTGAGGTGGAGGTGTACGTGTCCAACTCTCATGACACCTTCATTGTGGACGTAGATCGATACACAGGGATTCACACCATCAAGATCGAGGAGGAATCTGTAGTTCCAGGGAAAACTGCCGGGACAGAAAAGGATTCACCTCCATCCCCTATAAAGGTGTTTGCCAACACCTCATCCAACTTTGCAGGTTCTGTGCTTTCCCAAAGCCTGCAAGCAAAACCTCCAGGAGCGGAAAGGGAAATTAGAGAGGAACGTGCTGAAGGACTCATCACCTATATCACCGTGTGGAAACCCCAGACGGTGCTGATTGTCCGTGGTGTTCGAGATCGTGTGGTGATCACCTTCCCCCATGAGGTGCACTCCTTGAAATCTAGTCGCTTTTACATCGCTCTGAGAGGTGTTGGAACTGAAGAGAGACAAGGAGAGTCCCAGGGCCTGCTGTTTCTGCGACAGGACCAAGCCCACATTGACCTTTTTGTCTTCTTCTCTGTCTTCTTCTCCTGCTTTTTCCTCTTCCTGTCTGTCTGCGTCCTCCTGTGGAAGGTTAAGCAGTTCCTGGACTTCCGTCGGGAGCAGCGTCGCCACATTCAGGAGATGACAAAGATGGCATCAAGGCCTTTTGCTAAGCTCACTATATACCTTGAGCCGGAGGAGCCTCAGCTCATCTACTTGCCTTCATCTGGTGGAGGGGTAGGGGGCAGCACTGTGTCGCTTGCTCATGCCCGCACAAGCAAGTTAAGTGGAGTGGTGGTTGGCCAGAGGGGCAGAGCAGGACCTGTCTCCTATAAACATGACCCATCCTCCGGACCCACAGCCCATCACCACCATCACCTCACCTTGGGTGGAGGAGGCAACAGCGGCCAGCATTTACCACTGCACTACTTGAACACCCATCATTATGCCAGTACCACAGCTGGCAACCCAGCCTCACATCATCACCACCCATCCACATACAGCGCTTACCAGCACTTTTGCCGTCCTGACCCTTTCCTCTCTCAGCTTATGGGCTTTTCCTATTCCTCCTTCAAGGTGGGGCCCATTACCCTGGAGCCCACAGATGATGGTATGGCTGGAGTGGCTACAGTCCTCTTCCAGCTGCCGGGGGGTGTCTTGGCTCCGAACCGCGCCTGTCTGGGCTCCGCACTGGTTACTTTGCGACAGAACCTGCAGGAATACTGTGGCCACGGCAATGGAGGCGGGCATCCAGGAGCGGGTGCAGGCCGCAAGGGGCTGCTGGGGCATCAGCACCTGACCACTATGGCTATGTAGAGAAACAAGTAACATTTTTATGAGAGATAGAATAAGTCTTTAAAGGGTTTGGTATATAATAAATTAATTTTGAAAGAAACAGCCACAAGGCAATGACAATATCCAGAAGTAAGAGCAACTTGAGCATTTTGAAGAGATGTACATATACTGTATAATGAATTTAAAGTGTCTTTTATTCTATTATGTGTTGCTATACTGTATTTCAGTGCTTCACATGACCAAGCCAGCTGTCTCTAGAATACACTACAACTGCTATACGTATCAGCAAAATGCGTCACATCGTGTCTGTGATCACTAAAGAGGTATGAGTGCACTCGACAGATTATGCGACTGAAGACTGAAGCTGGACTCTTGTTAAAATTATTCTCATTGACCAACAGAGGTGTAAAACCATGTGCTTGCTTTGAACCAACATGTGCTTTATACCCCCCTCCCCCAAAAAGTGACAATCAGAATTGCCATTGAGAACAAAAGACTTGATTTCGGCATAATGTGCAACATTTTGATTGTCAGCGCAGGAAAAAAGTCTGAGTTACTTGTGAGATGGTTTTTATATCATAGTCGATATGAATGATTTATTAATTGTAGCTAAGTATATGGCAGGCTTCTAAGCTACACGTTTATGTTAAACAGACTCAGTATGTTTCCGCATATGCATTCACCTGCTCTGTTACGTTATACATCTTTTTGCTCGTCTGCCTTCACTTCTTGCCTTGTCTGTGTGTCAGATGGCTTACACTGAATACTTGTGTTAATGGAAATGTGTTTGGTGCAGCTCCTGGAAGATGTTAAAGTGACATTTAGAGTTTTCTTTCATGAGTTGTTTTGAATTGAGAAGTTGTGAAGGATAATGTTTTCAGTATCGTTTTTGCACTCACGACACTACACTAACTTAACAGAACTCGTCCATTAAAATGAAGAAATTGTCCTTTTTTATGATTATTTTTTGTTCACATTAAATGTGTGTCGGTGTTGAGATGGTTCATTAAGCTGCCTTTTTTATGGCAGCTTGCCTTCTTAGGTGATTGTATGCACCAATCAAACTATGGTCTGACTAAAAATAAATAAATACAGTATGAACAGTTACATTTCATTAACAGTGGAAAGTGTTACATTAGAAAGTTCTCCTGGTGAGAGGTTTGTAAAGGTTTTGCAGCATTATTTTAATTGAATAACATGTTCACTGGTTTGTGTTAACGGGAGTATTTTGATTTACTTTTTTGCACTGCACAGAGCCATGGGGCTTTAAAATTCATGTGAAACACAAGAGCGGGGTGTCATCCATGCTCGGATGGCAAACATTGTTGTGGACGAACTCAGAATGGTGCTACTGGCGTTTTGTTTTTCTTTTCTTTTTTTTCCATTTTTTTTGGGTAGTTCAGCAAAATAAAGCTCATATGAATACTGTCACTATTTATAGCAGCCATGCCCAAATGAGCATTAAAATTGTTGTGTCTTGTATCTCTGTAATTTTTTTTAACATGCTTTATTTTTGTACATAACTTTTATTGTGTTTGTATTTTCGTTTTCAAAGAAGGGAACAGTGTTGTACAGAGGATTGTGTGAGGAGTCTGTCTTGAGTCAGCTGAAATAAAGTCTGTGGAACCTGATTATGCGCTTTTTTTTCTGTTACAAGTAAAAATACTTTAATATTTAAAAGCTGTAAAATTCTGGTGTTTGTGGCTCAGACATTAATCTTGTCACGTTGACCACAAGAAACCTAGCAATGGCTTACAACTGAAGTTTTAGTAAAAATAAGCGTGCTGTAATGGTAACATTTTAATGTTGAGGTAAAAGTAATTTACAGTGATTTTAAATTTTTAAATCTGACAGTTAAGAGTTCAAAACTGCAAATGACTTGCCCAGAAGGTACTGCCTAATACATCGGTGTAACTTTGTGCTGAACATTGGGGGGTCAAGATCTGTCTAAATAAATAAATCTGGGTAAATTCCTAGATGATTAAACATGCAACTAATTTGCTGTTAAAACCTGAAAGGAGTAAAGAAAACAGCCTATTTATGCAAGATAATTCATAATTTTATTAGGGGGTTATATTGGTTGGGTCTTTTTATGGGGGGTCATAACACCCCCCCCCCCCCCCTGGAAATTACCCCCCTGGCCCAATATGATATTTTGGAGGAGAGCTGGAAAACCCTACAACATATTTATACCTGGTACAGACTAATGTGCTTCTAATTGAGAAGCCTAAGTATTTCAAGTTCTTGCATACATTTTCTGATGCAACACATCAACAGTGATGCAATCTGGTTTCAGTGAGTGTTTCGGGTCGTTCAACGTCATACACCCTCACCCGTGCAACCCAGGCACTGACTGTCCAAGTAGCAATTGTCATCCATGGATTGGTCCGCTTGATCCATAGGCTGCTTGGCACCTTTTCTGCTGCATCTGTGTCGTTCTTGATTGCTCTATGGTTTTGGAGTCCTCTAGTGCCCAGACACTTTAGTGCCTGCAGAGACTGGCCTGCAAAGCCTCTGCATCTTTACCTCCCCTGGCCCTGCTTTGGCATTCAAGGCAACAGCAAATCAAATAACCACTTGCCATCAAGGATATGTATCTGACAAATCTACAGCAACTGTGTAATGCTCTCATGTCAATATGTAATGTTCCCAAAACTTTGTTGATTCTATACCATGAATAATTAGGACAAAGGAGGTTGTAACGCAGTATTATCAAGGTGAACTTAACGAATTGACCAGTGAGAATTTGTTAAAACTGAGGATATTTTTCTTTTTGTAGTTTTTCTTTTTCTTTTTTATCTTTCTTAACCCATCTACATCACGTATAGCATGACAGATAAGTTATGATGCAGGATGGCGTGATTTGTTGTGACGCTTGTTTTTTGTAGCTGTCACTTTAAAAGCGGGTTCAAGGTAAACAAGGTTGGTGTGCTCTGGTTGGCCAGCACCAGAGGAAGTGTGCGGTGCTCTTCCTGTGTTTTTATCCATTTATAACTGATGCAGGCTGCCAGTAAATGGTCGCTTAAATGTGAAGAAGCTGCTGCGGCTTAAGCGCCCGATTTAACACTGTGAGTCTCTTCTTTGTGGCGGAATATAAGCGAAACGGTGACAGTTGCACAGCTGTAGGAAAGTAAACGGCGTTAGCCTATTGCTAGGCTAATGCTTCTTAGCTAATGTGAGCTAACAAAGATCAGATAACCAGAGTCAGGGAATATTTAGATGACGCTTGCTTCTGTTCCCTGTGTTTTTCGGACTGCCTTTTTAAATCTAAGTGTCCATCGAGATATTCGACATAACGGTGTTTTCCTCTGCTCCACAGCACGCCACGACGAAACCCTAATGGTGATTACGTGAAGATGAAATCCACAAAAGGGGAGGCAAAGACAGAAGAGACACAAAGCGATGCGGTCACTATTAAAGCTGAGCATAAATTAGAGCAGGGGAGTGATGGCGAGGAAGGCTTCAGTGAAGTATACACTAATGGGCACGGCCTCAATATCCAGATAAAGGAGGAGCCACATTCGCAGGAGATCAGCGAGGAGCACAGTGAAGGCACAGAAGACACTAAGCCTGACACTATTACAGATGCTTATATTTCACAAGGACACATAAAGGAGGAGTTTGACTCCTACCATCCACCACATTATGAATTCACTGAAGCTGCTGTCAAGGAGGAGCCGGAGTCGTGGGTCAAAGAAGAGAGAGAGAGTGAAGAAGAGGTGGAGGATGCAAGCAGCGCCCGAGAGGGGTTTGAAGAGGGAGAGGAGGAGGCTTGCAGAGGTAGAGACCGGCCTTAAGTCTGGGTCTTTTTGCTTTTAGTTGTTATTCACCTTTTCCAAATTTTACAAATAGCCAGTTTTAGCTTGAAAAGTATGTATAAGAAACACATTAATGCAAGCTCTAGAGGTGTATCTGCATTTACATTTTTTTAATCAGCTGACGGTTAAATACATATGTTTTAAAAAAAGTTAAGAAATAACAGGAGCACTGTTAGTGATCCTTAAGCTAGACACCCTCATTGAAGGGAATAGCAAGACAAGAAAATGGAAAGATTCTGACCAAAAACTACATTACATTAAAAAATCCAGATCCAGCCACTGAATATATACAGTGGGGCAAAAAAGTATTTAGTCAGCCACCGATTGTGCAAGTTCCCCCACTTAAAATGATGACAGAGGTCAGTAATTTGCACCAGAGGTACACTTCAACTGTGAGAGACAGAATGTGAAAAAAAATCCATGAATTCACATGGTAGGATTTGTAAAGAATTTATTCGTAAATTAGGGTGGAAAATAAGTATTTGGTCACCTCAAACAAGGAAAATCTCTGGCTCTCACAGACCTGTAACATCTTCTGTAAGAAGCTTTTCTGTCCCCCACTCGTTACCTGTATGAATGGCACCTGTTTGAACCCATCATCTGTATAAATGACACCTGTCCACAGCCTCAAACAGTCAGACTCCAAACTCCGCCATGGCCAAGACCAAAGAGCTTTCGAAGGACACCAGGAAAAGTATTGTAGACCTGCACCAGACTGGGAAGAGTGAATCTACAATAGGCAAGCAGCTTGGTGTGAAAAAAATCAACTGTGGGAGCAATCATCAGAAAATGGAAGACATACAAGACCACTGATAATCTCCCACGATCTGGGGCTCCACGCAAGATCTCATCCCGTGGGGTCAAAATGATCATGAGAACGGTGAGCAAAGATCCCAGAACCACACGGGGGACCTGGTGAATGACCTGCAGAGAGCCGGGACCAAAGTAACAAAGGTCACCATCAGTAACACACTACAACGGCAGGGAATCAAATCCCGCAGTGCCAGACGTGTTCCGCTGCTGAAGCCAGTGCATGTCCAGGCCCGTCTGAAGTTTGCCAGAGAGCACATGGATGATACAGCAGAGGATTGGGAGAATGTCATGTGGTCAGATGAAACCAAAGTAGAACTTTTTGGTATAAACTCAACTCGTCGTGTTTGGAGGAAGAAGAATACTGAGTTGCATCCCAAGAACACCATACCTACTGTGAAGCATGGGGGTGGAAACATCATGCTATGGGGCTGTTTTTCTGCCAAGGGGACAGGACGACTGGTCCGTGTTAAGGACAGAATGAATGGGGCCATGTATCGTGAGATTTTGAGCCAAAACCTCCTTCCATCAGTGAGAACTTTGAAGATGAAACGAGGCTGGGTCTTCCAACATGACAATGATCCAAAACACACCACCCGGGCAACAAAGGAGTGGCTCCGTAAGAAGCATTTGAAAGTCCTGGAGTGGCCTAGCCAGTCTCCAGACCTCAACCCCATAGAAAATCTGTGGCGGGAGTTGAAAGTCTGTGTTGCTCGGCGACAGCCCCAAAACATCACTGCTCTCGAGAAGATCTGCATGGAGGAATGGGCCAAAATACCAGCTACTGTGTGTGCAAACCTGGTAAAGACCTATAGTAAACGTTTGACCTCTGTTATTGCCAACAAAGGTTATGTTACAAAGTATTGAGTTGTATTTTTGTTATTGACCAAATACTTATTTTCCACCCTGATTTACGAATAAATTCTTTACAAATCCTACCATGTGGATTCATGGATTTTTTTTTTCACATTCTGTCTCTCACAGTTGAAGTGTACCTCTGGTGCAAATTACTGACCTCTGTCATCATTTTAGGTGGGGGAACTTGCACAATCGGTGGCTGACTAAATACTTTTTTGCCCCACTGTAGTTATAGTCAGAAGTTTACATAGTCTCATCATGGGCATGAATTTAGGGCTTTAAATTATTTATTTGAACTGCTCTTTTTCAAGAGTGGAATTATCTTACAGCATACATCTTTAATAACTTTAAAAACAAAAATTGGGTGCAAATTGGGTGACACAGCTTAAATGTCTTTATTATAAATCAAGAGAGTTTCCTATTACTGTAACAGGAAAAGTCTAATCATACATTCTTACCTTTGCTTGATGTGACTCCTGTCTATTTTTTTGTCACTCCTATGTAGAGTCGTCATCTGAGTTTTTTCCATGTCCGCACTGCACTGTCTCCTTTACTGACTTGGACTTCCTGGAGAAGCATGTTAAGTGGGTCCATCAGAAACAGTACCTTGCGAAACTCAACACGTGCTTCTCAAGCCGCACACTAAATCTCATCCCCAAATACAGCTGCGGTGCATGCAGCAGTACCTTTAACTCTAAAGTACACCTCAGGGTCCACGTACGTGAAGTCCACCCTTCTGCCCCTCCCCGCAGGCTTCACCCTTGCCCAACCTGTGCTCGCAGCTTCCAGTACCTGAAGAACCTAAAAAATCACTGTCAGCGCTGGCACAACATGTCTGTGGTTACTAGAGGAGGATATCTCAGTTGTGCTGATTGTGGGAAGAGTTTCAAAACTACCTGGGGTCAAGGACCTCATTTGTGTCATGAACTAGATAGCACGGAGCCTGAAGATAAACCAATCTGTCTGGACACTGGTGTGGAGTGTCCAGAATGTGGTAAGAAAGTGCGCACACCTCAAAGCCTGGAAGACCACATGCGCACCCACACAGGCGACCGGCCGTTTGTCTGCAAGGATTGCGGCAGGAGGTTTGTAGAGCGCAGCGGCTGGCGACAACACATGAAAATACACACAGGGGAGAAGCCCTACAAATGTCAGGTGTGTGAGAAAGCCTTTTTAAGGTCCCACCATCTTAAGTGCCATTTAACCACACACTCTGGCAAGAAGGAATATTCCTGCTCGGAATGTGGAAAGGAGTTTGGATTGAAGTCTAGCCTGGATCTACACCTGAGGACACATTCAAGTGAAAGACCCTTCCACTGCAATGTGTGCGGGAAAAATTTTAACACTCAGAGAAACCTGAGGGTTCACACTAAACTTCATACCAACGAGAAAGCTCATCAGTGCGGAGACTGCGGGTTGAAGATCGGAGATCTTGGCGCTTTAAAAATACACTTACGAACACACACTGGTGAAAGGCCTTACCACTGCACTGTCTGCGGCAGTAGGTTCATTCGCCTTGCCCATTTAAGAAATCACCAACGCACCCACACTGGTGAGAGACCCTACAAATGTACTGAATGCGATAAGAGTTTCACACAGTCCGGTGACTTGGTGAAACACAAACGGATACACTCTGGGGAAAAGCCCTTTGAATGTCCCGAGTGCCACCGCTGTTACACTTCATCTGGTGATCTGGGGAAGCACAGGAGGAGTCACACTAACCTGCGCCCCTACACATGTCAAGAATGTGGGAAAAGCTTTCGCCTGTCGGGCCATTTGAAAACTCACATGTTAACTCACACGGGCGAGAAGCCGTATTCTTGCCCTAAATGCCTCCGCAGGTTTGCCCGCTCTCACCATCTTTCCGGTCACGTTGCCAAATGCCGCTAAGCTTTAAAGAGAAGATTGTAAATAGGACAGTGCTGACTTTAAGTTGCAAGTAAAAGTACACTACCCAGTCTGTTTTTGTTTGGTTTTTTTAAATGAATGTGTTAAAGCAAACTCTTACCTGTAAATGTAATGCATGACATTTTTTACCCATCAAAAGTAAAAGGCTGTTGTCACGCTGCTGGAGCGGCGTGGGGAACCAAGTTTGTGTAAAAACCTAAGTTCAAATCTCAGTGAGCTCGATGTAAAGGTCAGAGGTCAGCATTTCTGAAAATCATCTAGTATTTTCAAATGTATAGCATAGGTCCATCTACAAGGAGGCTGCTGGGTAGAACTGGTGGTTGCCAGTAGTTTTTCTTTTAATGGCACTGTCGCAACAATAATCTGTTTTTGCAAAACACTATAAAGATAGCTTGAACAAATCATATGAAATTCTGCTAATGGATTGTTTTTGTTCTTCCACTTGTTGATTACTAAATTATCTGTAATACATCAATGAAAGTTTGAAGTGCAAGGTGTATCCCTGTATTTATTGCTTTTATATATTTATTTTTAGTATTATATTTTATTGTCTATAATTTATATAATTAATGTTGTGAATGGTTTTAATGTCATTCTGTGTCGTTTTGGTTTTGCTGTGTGAAGCGCTTTAAGCTGCATGTTTGTCTGAATGTTTGTGTGTAAATAAAGTGAAGTTGAGTCAGTTTATGTGACGAATGCATTAACACTGAGTCACGTGTGAGATCTAGCATCAACCTAACACACGCAGAACAGATCATCTTACAAATGCAGAATTAGCTTATGATTGGTGTGTAGCTGGCTAATTAATTGGCCAGAATTGTGTAATTATTTTGGGAGATGATTATATTCTTGAAAACTTATTGTGCATGTAGGACACATACAAAAATTCTGGATATTCTTCCTGTACAGTTGGATTATTATTAAATCAGTCTTGCATTTTAATGCCTTAATACAGTTTCTTTTATCCTTATACTGCAATGTTGTGTGGGCAGCCACTTGTCCCACCAATCTTAATAAAATTAAAAGAATTTTGAGAATAATTTGTTGTGCTAATGTTTTTTAAGACATTTTTTTTTGTTTTAGTTGAATGTTCCTCAGTCTGACTGTATTGAAGCTTCCTCTGAGGTATGTAAGAAATTTCTGAATTTCTTTGTGGAAAAGGTGAATAACACCAGGGCTCAGAAAACACCACCTGCTCTTGACCCTTCAGTCCCTGTTTCTTGCTGTGCTGTTTTCTACCAGTTTAAGCCTGTAACTTTCTCTTTATTCTATGAGGTTGTTAGTCATCTGAAGCCCTCAGGTTCCCCTACTGATGTTGTTCTACTTCAATTATTTAAAGAGGTCGTTTCTACTCTTGGGCTATTCATTCTTGTTATTGTTATTACCAGTTTCTCATCTGGTATTTTTCCTAAAATTTTGAAGCATGCTATAGTTCAGCCTCTGCTTTAGAAAACTAGCCTGGGTCCCTCTGTTTTATCAAATTTTAGGCCTATTTCCAAGCTTCCTTTTTCTCTAAAATTCTGGAGAAAATTACATATAATCAGCTGAAAACCTTTTTAAATGAAAATAATGTCCTTGAGATTTTTCAGTCTGGTTTTAAATCTCTGCATAGCACCAAATCTGCATTGCTTACAGTTGTTAACGACGTCCTCCTGGCTACAAATAGGGGATCATGTGATCTTGGTTCTCCGAGACTTAACAGTTGCCTTTGACACAGTGGATCACAATATTTTACTATGATTCTTGGTACACTGTGTAGGCATTCATGGTACTGCTCTGAAGTGATTTAGGTCTTACCTGGCTGAGAGAACATTTTGTGTCAGCCTTTCAGATTTTAGATCCTCCCCAGCTCTAGTCTCATGTGGGGTACCACAGAGATCAATACTTGGACCTCTGCTTTTCTCCCCTTTTTTTTTAGAAGGCAAAAAATTGCTTTCCATTTATATGCAGATGATACGCAGGTTTATATGCCCCTAAAAAAGACAAATTGTGGAACGCATTGCCATTACAAATTAGAAAGGCCTCCTCAAGCGATCAAAGATCCACCTTTTCAGTTTGTCTTTTAACCCAGTATAGAAATGTTAAATTTATTTGGATTTTATTTTTGATGTTAGTGTTCTATTTGTTTACTGTATTTTTATTTTTAGTATTTATATTTATTTTGCTATTTTTTCTTATTTTATGTTCAGCACTTTGGTCAGTGCTCGCTGTTTTTAAAGTACATTATAGAGGCACTTTAAGTGGGGCAGAGGCAGGATTTAGTGCAGATGAACTTTTGTTATTTTTATTTACCAAAGTGAAAACAGGTGAATAAATGTTAGACCACAAATCCACCCCTGCATTAAAATCCGCACTTCTCCGGAATACATTGCATAACATAATATTATTTTCGGTTAATATTGTCTTTTTATCTTATAGCATCTGTCCACCACAAACGTAGCTGCCTGGAAGACCGATCCACAGCAATCAGTAAAATGCTCAGTAAATAATTCATATTTAAGGGTTTTCATGTGCAAGTTTATGCGTCATAATGTTTTTTTTTTCTGTCATTAATCTCTATAATCTTCTCATATAATGTGAAACTAAAGTAAGTTTGTGCTTTTCTCCACCAACCTTCAAGTGTTCAACATAAACGCCACGCCTCTGCGGTGCTGGAGGGAATTTAAAACGACCGCTTCCTTTTCCGCTTAGCCGAGAGCTCCGGCAGGTAGAGTTTGGATAAAAAACAATAACACAAGCCAGTGTAGCTTACAAGTGAAATGACGCTCCTTCCGAGATATTCCAGCTTCAATAACCAGGCTCAAGAATACCGTGTCCAGATGCGAGTTCATTTTAGGTATGTACGAAGTACTGCACCCATCATTAAAGGTTCAAGGAAAACCAAAAAACCAAGTCCGGAGTAATAAGCAATATAGTGAATGACGCAGTAGGTCAGTTAAGTGGGTTTAGTTTTATGTGAAGTTAAGTCTATCAGTTTTATTGCTGAGAAAAGTAGCATTTAATACCTTTAATCCACATTTCTATTCATATAATCTAATTTAAAATACAAACAAAATATAAAAATTATTAACCAGAAAAAAATATTTTCATAACCAAATGTGTTATGTATTGCAAAATTGGTAGATAGACAAGCTGGCTTTTATAAGCTAACGTTAGCTGAAAACACGTCCATGTAAAGTAATAGATGCCTCCACTGTGGATTGCAGATAGCTGTAGACATTAGATGGCTGTTGTACTTTTCTCCCAACTTTCTCTGGACCTGAGATGATTTAAACCATAATTTTTCTAAACTGGATTAACTCCACTCCATAAGACCTATTGCACCTAATTTTCAGTCCAGTTCTAGTGTGATTTGGCATACTGGAGCATTTTCTTCAGTGTAGCAGAGAAAATGCTTGTTTAAGAATGGCTTTGTGACAGCTACACATCCACTGAGACCATTTCTGACAAGAAAACAGATCAATTGAATAGCCAGATTTAT
The DNA here is from genome assembly GCF_057381915.1 of Diplotaxodon limnothrissa. Classification (NCBI taxonomy): domain Eukaryota; kingdom Metazoa; phylum Chordata; class Actinopteri; order Cichliformes; family Cichlidae; genus Diplotaxodon; species Diplotaxodon limnothrissa. The sequence goes on along the minus strand of NC_140606.1, from coordinate 24,584,624 downwards.
CTCTCAGGTCCTGTGTTGCTGGAGCTTTACCTATTAAGGGCATGACTTATAGAAAGTGTTCATCTGATGTAGGTAGACCAGCCCCTAAAGTTGTTGGCTAATAGCTCTTTGGGAATCAACATGCTGATGTAAAAAACACGACTTTTTTCCAGTCTGTGTTGTCTTTGGCATTTTTTGGTTCTTTGCTAGGTTGTCTGTTATGCATAGACAAAATACTCGTTCATCCCCCTTTTTTCTTTTTATTTAGTGTCAATCACAACAGCAATCAAGGGGCTTTATATTGCAACCCCAACAATCAAATGACCCCCTTTGAGCAAGCACGTAGTGACAGTGGGAGGGAAAAACTCACTTTTAACAGGAAGAAACCTTCAGCAGAACCAGGCTCAGAGAAAGGCAGACATTTGCCACGACTGGTTGAGGGCTAGGGGAGAAAGACAGGCCCAAATACACACTATGGAAGAGAGCCCAAGATTAATAATGACTAATGATTACATGCAGAGTGATGTGTAAGCACATAGTGAGTGAAAAAGGTAGGTAGGAAGGCCCCAGTCTTGGCCTAGTGCAGAGGGAGAATCCAGGGTTACCTTGTTGAGCCCCAATTATATGCTTGAATATGTCAGCATTAAGTGGCTTAACAAACAAGACATGCCTCGTAAAATGGTCAGGTGCAAGGAGTCAACTGAAAATGAGTGAAAAAGCAATCAAATCCAAAGACCAACATTAAAGGACCTGTAGAAAGCCTGGAAAACTATAAATCGAGGCCACTTTTAAAAAACTCACAAAGTCTGGCTCCTTGAAAGCAGACTATCTAGAAATCAGGGATGGCTCAAGACCTTTTCACAGTACAGGCATTTGAAGTAGGCATTTGCGTTAGGTCCTTAAAATGACCTTAATCTAGTATGCATAAACCACGGCTACCCATTAAGTGGCATGCACCACTGTTAATACACCTGTGCTTTTCCTGCTATGATATGTCAGATTGTCAGCTGTGAAAAGAAGGTATGCCGGCCAGGATTGCCTCCAAGACATGTCCAAGACTGTGCTGTTGAGCATCATATGCTTAAATTGGCCTCTTCAGTTTGTCATATAATCAATAACTTTCCCTTTGTATTTAAAATGAAGCGAGGGGATGTGACATATTTTCATTTGATATGTTTTTAGTTCACACTTCTGCTTTCAGAACTACACAGATGATGTAGAAACACTGAAAATAATCTCAGCAAACAAAAACCTCAGAGACTGAAACCTCATGGGATTTAGGCATTAAGTAACAAGCCACAGAAGTTCAGTTTGAGTCGGTCCTGTTTATGATATACCTCAGTACTACTCTTTGTAATAATGTAAGCATTTACTTTACATTACAATGACATAATAATAAAATCCCTTTTTAGGTTAATATATGACATTAAATGTCTGTACACTGCAGTTATTTTTGTCTACACTGATGAGAAGGCAGCTGGTAAGATGACCAAGCTTGCTAAGACAGATCTGCAGTCAGATTGCAAACACCATGCAGAATTCAAAGACATACAAGACTGCCATTATAAGCCGGCGACTGCAGGAGATGAGGCGGATCTTTGGCGAGATTCTGTTCCCCAAAATCATTTATTGACCCAAAACCAAAACTACAGTTTTCAATCCCACAAAAACTGAGGTATGTTGACCAGGATTGCCTCCAAGCAGTTCTAAAAAAACATTACACACTTTGGGAGAATGACAGACATTATCTTGCACTGAAAAGAATACTTTACAGTGCAGTGAAGTACACACCATTAATAACAACTTTGTCAAGTCTGCAAAATGAGCTAGAATCACACTGTACTAAATATAAAGGAGAGCTGAGGAGTGAACAAGAGAGCTCAGGCTGGAATAATGTTAACTGTAAACAATTCAAAGAGGTGCCAGCAGAAACCGAGATGCATGAAACGTACCTTTTAACAAAGTTTGGGTATTGGGAATTTAAAGGCTTGGAGGCATTTGTTAAGGAAGATACTGATGCATGCTTAACTGGACTCTATGAGGTGACACCACAAGCTGAGGCAGTGGAAAGCAACATTGGTAAGTTGCTTCATACATAATCTTTTACTGATCCTTGTCTTTCAGCTAGATGTATGATAAGGTATTTTAAGCTTTAAACAATTGGAACTCTCATTGGAATATCTTTTTTTTATTTGTTCAGATCAGAGCAGGGTTGTTTTCAAGATTCAGCTTTCGTTTTGCCATTTCTGCTTATTTTTTGTTATAGTTCCTGCTGTAGCAAACAGTCAATCAAGTTCAGGAGAACTCATACAATCACATTTGATACCTTTTCAAACCATTCATTACAAGTAAACCATGTACACTCATGCAACTCCTCATCTAAATCCCTTTTCAAACAGAGTAGTTGTATTGTGCTGGTCAACACAAAGTTATTATTTTCTGAACAGTAAGATTTGAATGCTGTAATTTGTCTGGCCTCTCAGACCCAGATTGAGAAAAAAACTCCTAATGCTGCCACTATTGTTGCACTACAATAAAAAGCAGAGCTGAATTATTAAAATGTTCAGTCTCCAAGCAGTTCTTTATAACTTCATCATCACAAGGTTTTAACTTTCATCTAAAATAAAAACACCTAAGAGAAAAAAATCAGTTTCCTGAAATGAAAGAGGGTTTTTATTTTTGCAAATACCAAAGGACTAAATGCCAGCACTGATATTTGATGTTTGTTGTGTAGGAAACCAGAAAGGCGCTGAGCAGTATGTAAAAACAGATCAACAGGCTATAAGAAACAAGAAGAAGAATGTTTCTCGTTTTCATGTCGTTTCTGGGAAATCACACATGCCCAGTTTGTTTTGAGGAGTTGCTGTCACCAGGTATAGCATGGTATTGGGAATAGTGGTAACTACATTGCTCCCATTGTACAGGTAATATCTATAGTTCCTGGTGACACAAACCTCATGAGTGTGTTTACAAAAAACGATAGAAAGGTGCAGGAGTTGAAAGTATATTCGCATGAAAATACCAGAGAAAATGCCTTATCACTGCAAGGTGCATGACAGGCTGTGGGATTTATTCTATGTGTGAGGTGACACAGTGGTAAGACAGCACACGGATGGTGACAGACCTAAAGGTGTAACTGCATTAAAGGCCCAGCTGAGCATCTCACAGTAGGAAATGTAGAACTTGATGTTGTCCATGGGTCTCGAGTTCAGACAGTCACTGAATGCAAAGGATTTGATTATGATGATTATATCTGCAAAAGATTAACAGACTAGCATAATAAAGGCCTGTTTTGCCAGTTAGAAATGCTAGATTATTATAGGGCACACAAGACATCTGATTTAAAAGCCCAAAACAAAAGTATATTTTGAACATGAGAAAAAAAAACCCAGTGGGCCTAATGGAATGTTTAGTAGGAAAAAAATAAATGATAAACTTAATAAATGACAAAGCTCTGTGAGAGGGAAACATATTCTGAAACAATGCATAGAAAAGAAAAGCTCCATTTATATCTTTCAGATGCGTAAAATGCATTGCTTTGTGTCTTTTTCACTTTATTTCCTATTTGGATTGTTATATATAAATATGTGTGTATATCTACCTCTAGTAAGGCAGTCATCAGAGGAAAACCTTGTTCACGTTCATTTACACCCAGGATATGCATCACTAGGACACGGGCCGCAACCAAACCTGTCTCGGTCAATTCAGTGGGAATTGGTCTATTATTTTTATGTCCGCAATTACAGGGACAGAGTAGTAACTACGATTCCAGCACAGATAACAAAGATATATTTAGGAGTAAATAATATTGACTGTACCTTTGTTTAAAGCTGGAATCAATACTTCTTAAAGCGTGTCCATTTTTCATTTAGCCGCGTCATGTCTGTGTGGAGGAGGGGCAGAGAGATGAATGGGTGGATTCTCTAATTCCCCCTGTTGCAGTTATCATAATTGTTGAACATCCACGGTTTTTAAAGATCGGGCTCGAGGAGAGGCAGGCCACACAAAGAAAGTTAATAGATTTGGAAAATTGAGATAGATTGCACAGCAGCCATTTTTGGAATGTTCCATCGGCGTGGCAGGCAGATGGACAAATATGATCCAGGGATGAGAAAGTGGTGGGGGGAGCGATGGAGCACACAAACACAGGATGGGAGAGAATGGGTCCTGATAAATAATGGTGTTACTCTTTACCCTTTCCATACAGTGTTATGCGTATCTTATCCCCAGTTGAGTGACAGCTGGATGCGTCACAGTTTGAGGCCTACACCAGTCTTAGACCGGGCGAGCTGGCTGAAGATTTCTCCCCAAAGAGACCACCTTTTGAAATGGCAGTAGTTCCTCTCTTGAGACACCAGGGGGAAATGGATAGCTGTGGAAAGGATGCTTCGGGGAATGAGTGAGCTCAGGAAATGTCTCCTGCTCAGAAGTTTAGGCGATTTGTTTGAACTACCGTATGGAGTGAGCGTGCGGTTGGCACTGTATGTAGAAAATATGTTTTATGTTCCATTGTAAAGTAACATTTTACCTCCTCCCTCATCATAAACAGTGCTGCTTCATCTTACAGCGCTCCCCGTGAAAGACCTCTGACCTTCTCATTTGTCAGCTGAAGATGGCTTTTAGGATCTCTAAAAGAGATTTTACAGCAGTGATTTATCCACAGGGGCCCGCATTTGTTTCCATCCGTTTTGATATCCGTCATTGTTTTCACATTTGATGCATTCAGGCTTTCCTCTGCTCTTCAGAAATCTTTCCCATATCCAATTTTCGCCTTTCCTATGTCCAATTTTCCCTAATATTCAGATGATTATGGCAGGATGCTTTCCTTCCCGCCCTCTCAGCGTTCTGCTCTTTTCCTCCCCTGCTTCTATTTTCCCTTCATTCTCTTTCACTGTCCTTCTTCGATTCGAACATGCAGCTGTATTATTTCAATGTTTACAGTGACATTACATTTTATCAGGGAAGATATAGAAGCACTAAAATGGCCAAGAATCTACTGCAAATCATCAACAAATTGACAATGTAAAACCTTACATTTATTTAGGTTTCCCTGTCTGAAAGCCAAATGGCAAAAAACATTTTCAATCAGCCACCTTTGACAGACACTTGGTAGTGTTTTAGGTTGCAGACTGAGAATTAAATTACCCCATATTGAATCTTATAAAAGTCCAGTTGAGAGGATTTTCTTTTTGTGATGTAATTTGAGCTATCCAATTTTCCTTGTATTTACTGTCTATATTTTTGTCAATTTGGCAGAGGAACACATTGCGCGCGTTGGCGCTACGTGTCACTGATGTCGTCATGCTACAGTGGTTTTGGTGTTGGCTGGCCTCCGAGGTCAGTGTGTGGGAAGAGATGGTGGCTCTGCAGGGCTTTGCGGCGGCTCTTGGCCTGTCCCTTTGGGCTCTGGTAGGCCCACATCCATTCCTCTCATTCATGAAGGGGTCAACACACGGGTCAAAACACACAGTTTGACTCGCTGCAACACACTGCTGCATGTAGGCGTAGATGAAACCAGGTATTTTGTGGGCCTTTGGTAAGCTGCTGCTGGTAGCGGCTCTTACTTCTCTCCCTCTCAAGTCCACTTTGCCTAAAAGCATGGCTCACACAAAGGAAGGAGAGAAAACTGAGAGTGGGCTGCTGAGTTACACATAAAAGGATGGAAAGACGCTGTTTATTCCCTATTACCATCACCACATTGACAGCTTGGTCGAGAGGTACGCGGGATTTCTCTCTCACTCCGACGCCAAATGCTAGCATTGACAAACTATGCTAGTCCATACTAACGTGGTCCCCACCAGACCAGCTGCTATCGTGCTGACTGCTGAAGTGGATCTCTTTGCATTGGCCTCCCTCCTCCTCTCATCCCACTGTAACCTCTTGCTCTCTCTGTCTCTTTAGTGGAGGAATAGAGATGTGGAGGGCAAGAGAGACTGACAGTGTGCGCTCCCCTGCTCAGTAAATATGAACTGCACCCAGCAGACAGACTCATTCATCACAGGGGAAAGAGGGGGAAAAGAGGGTGTAGAGGCAGGGTGGAGGGATACCGAAAGGACCAAGAGAAGTGTCCAAAAGACAGAAAGACAGAGGGAGGAAGAGGAGAGGTGGGAGGAATAGGAAGCAGATGGAGAGAGAATGAAAGAAAGGAAAGTGTTCTGGGAGAAGTGAGTGGGAGAAAGGGATAACAGGCTGAAAAAGAAGAGAGTGCCTTGGATGATTGAAGGATAAATAAAGGATGGAAGAAAGGATGTGCAAGGGAGGAGAAACCTCAAGCATGGGAAAACTGATGAAATATAGGAGGACATTTTATATCTCATCACCAAGAGATCTTGTGTTGTGATCGGTGCCCTTAAGCATCTTGTTACAACAGAAATATTAGTTTTTCTGCCCTGCAGTCAGAAAGCTTGCGTCTCACACAGACTTGGTGTTTTTAGCCTTTTTTTTAACCTTAAATATGTAGTTGTACTACATAGTGAGTGTATTAATTCCTGCATAAACATCCCCCCCCCCCCCCCCCCCCCAAAAAAAGAAGTTATTAGGTTTTCAAAAAAGTATTAACATTACATTAAGAGTACCTAGTTTGCTTTTTTTTAAAGAGAAAAAAAATAAATGTCTTGATTTATTTAATGTGGGAAATAAGCCAGTATCACATATCTGTGCGTGGATGAAGTATGTGATCCTTGTGTAATAGTTTTAGAGGTAACTAAAGGAACAAGGCTAATTCAAGCCACCGAAGTCCTCTGTCATATTTGATCATGCTTATGGTGGCCCATCAGGAGAACCCTAAACAACAATGAGCTTCAAAGATAAAGTCAGTCTGAGCAGCAAAGAACATCATTGGCCATCTGCATCTTGCTAAATATCACAGGAATAAATTGGAAGGTTGTTTTAACTATGTTAATGAATGAGACCAATAAGAAACATTCTGTTGGGAGGAAGGTAAATACCTTAAATAGCTCATCTGTGAAATGGGGTGGTTGTAGTATCATGGTGGAGCAATGAATTGTGAAATATGCCAGCACCTTTTAATGGAAAATGTCTTTTAACTAAAAAGAATAAAGTTGGTCATGTAGAAAGACAGTGTTTTACCTTAATGCTTTTAATGAAGATAATGCTTTGGAAATGTAAAATCAAAGTCCTGCCTGTAATCTAGCTGAAAGATTTGGACTTTTGAAAATATTTGAAATAAGCAGTCCATGAGAGCACACCAACCATAAAGGCTGTCTTATATCCAGGGCTGACTGACAGATATTTAAATGCATTTATTGCTTCACAAAGGTACTGAAATATATCCCCCCCCCACACACACACACACACAGATATTTTGATTATGTAATGACAATGTATCCATCTGCCATTATCTCTACAATTCACAGGACTCACTTCTTCTCACATAGTTTGGGTCTTCACCCAAACTGCACTTAAAGGGGAAAGTCACATTTGGAGTTTCACAAGAATTGCTACTCCTGCTACAGAAATAACTGTTTGTGAGCCTCCTTCACTTCTCAGTGGATTTTAATTCTCATCATTTTGAACAATTCAGCAAACTAGTGATAACTAAACTTAGAACTTTCTTTCTGTAGTCCACAAATTACAAACCTGTGAATTGTGATGGATCATGAGCAGGGTGAGCCACTACATCACTGACATTCTGGTTTTCTCGTTTGTTGTACTTTAAGGATGCTTTAGGTCATATCTCTGCAGAAATATAGAAAATATTAAAGGGTTGACAAACATTGTGTATGCGTTTGGATATTAGGTCATATTTCATCACTGGAAACAATGATTTTTTTTTCATCCATATTATGAGTATATTTCCAGTTAGGCCTCAGTCAGGAGAATGTACTAGCTGTCTATATCTAAATTTCATGTTTTTAAAGTTTAAGGCTAACAATGCTCCAGGTTTTATTTTTGTCAGTAAGTCATGCATAAAGCACTCCCAGTACTTTATATGCCTCAAACAAAATATTTCTTGGAAACCCCATATAGTCCTTTGCCCTTTCCGGTCCATGTCTGCAATTTCCAACAACTTCCCCGTCTTCACTCTCACCAGCACCACCTCCTTTCCATCTTTTTCCACTCCAAAGAAAGACAGGAGAGAGGGAAGATGATGTGTGACAGATGCCATATTTCGACTTTCTGTCAGGGAGATTAATATTGACACATTGTGTTTCTTGGGGCTTGTTGACTGTGTGTGTTGGGCTTTGATTTCATTATCCTCTGCTCAGCCACTTTTTTCTTAAGAATCAGACAATAACAGATGTGGCGACTGAAATAGAGACAGCGATATTGGAGGGGCTGAGTGAGCAAGTCATATTGGGTGGGTCGGCCATCAGTCCTGTTTGCTGTGGAAGTGCAAACCCCCCAAGGATATCCAGAGTACAGAGACCTTTCTATCTTATCAAGCCTTTCAGCTCATCAGTAGCACGAGCCTTAAGCTTGTCCTACAGTAGTTTCCATGCATAAATGCTTTAGTTTGAACTTAATGTAGCAGTGTATCATTATAACATAGAACCTGCATGTTTTACAATTATTTAATTTTCTGTTATAGACTGATTTACTCCCTTCATAGCCACATATTGGACTTTTAATACATGTATTTGGCAGTTATAGTCAATAATATATTATATTAAGAGTCTGAGCAAAAGATCAAATGTATTTTAACACAATAACTATGAAGCAAGACTGATATGGAGCAGATTTTTTGAAGTTGGTATTTGAATTTAAAATATTCTCATACAAATGTATCTGCCAGTGCACCTTTTATAAAGAGAAACACACCTTTTAATAAGAGTTGAGCTTTAACACATTTTAAAGATAATATAAAGTGAGTGAAGTTTAATTGTGTCACAGTTTTTAAATGACTTAAAAACCATAAAAATCTGTCTATAAATATAAATGAATGAATATGCTGTTTATACATGATTTTGGATCTTTAATCAAGGATTGATGATGTTTTAGCTGAATGACAATTATTTTGCGATATATCAAAGTACTGGTAACTGTGGTCCCTTTGCCTGGCCATAGATTGCCTTTCAGGGCTATAAATGAACTCCTAAATTTATCAGTGTAAAATCAAATCAAATTAGTTCAACATTAATTACTTTGCTGATCTAAAGTTGGATCTGAAAGTGGATTCATTTCTCTGAGACAAAACTCACCGGCCTTCGTCTCCAACCTGTAAGCCTTTGAGAACTTTCTGATGATTATCGAAATATTTCTGAGGTGGATACGAAAGATGGATTCTACAGCTTCCTGATTTTGTAATTTCAAAGTGTGGAGCTTGCTGTTAGTGGAAGAATAAAATCAATAGGCCTCTCTTGAGAGGAATAGGTATAGGCTTGTAGTCCTATGATATGAGAGAGGATCCGAAACAGGAAACACAGGCAAAGGATGAGGAAATAGGGAGGAGCAAAGCACCTTCAGTGAATAAACAAATAGAAAGCAAAGCAAGAGAGATAATGCAAGAAGGAGACGAGAGACCAAGGGGGGAAACAGTTGTCGCCAGAGACTTTTATTGACTTTTTCCCCCCTCCTCTGGCCACGTGACTACCAGATAAATTCACACAGAGAGGGAGAAGGGTAGTGAGGGGAGAGAGAGAGAAATGAGAAAATAAATTACTCTGGAAAGATATGACGATAGGCTACATGCGGCTTTAAATCTAAAAGGGAATTCACGACACACTCGACCAATTTGTCACTGTGCTTTTTGCCTCTTTTCATTTCTTTTTTGATACTTTGCCCCCCTATTATTTTTCACCCCCTCTATACCCCGATGCCCCTAATTTACCCCACTTTTCTCATGCAGGCCTGTCCAATTCTTCTTCACTTCATGTTTTCCTAATCTTCTTCAGGATCTACACATTGTGGAGACATCATTGAGTCTTTCTTTTGTTCGTTCCTTTTTCTTTCTTTCTTAAACGAATTTCCCATGAATGGAAAACCTGTAAATCCATCCAACCTAACTCATCCTACCTTCATCTGTAACTACAGTCAGATCCACGCCGCCACCAGCTTCGCAAACGCGGGTCTATCAAAATCTAAGAGAAAAGAGGAAATGAGATGCATCGTAAAAAAGGAATGAGCGGGCGGACGGTAAAGGATGGCTGGAAAAGAGGTGGAAGAATGGAATGGAAAAGAGAAAAGAAAGAAAATGCAGACTTAAAGTATACCCCCCTCTCTTTTATTTAATTTAGACGCCAGGCGAAAATCGATCCTGCCATTCGATACGCAATCCGAATCAAGGCGAATTAAGCGGGCGGAAATTAACTCTGAAAATATTTTTGATGGAGTGGCTTGTAGTCTCTCGGCCAAATGGACTGCAAAGTGGAACAAATGACAGGGGCCTAGTGGTGGAGACAGCGCCGCTCCATCTTCCATTAGGCCGTAATGGGATAGGTCCAGCCCCCTAGCTCGACTCGGCTGCATTAATCAAAACAGCCGCTATATGAAGATTTATGGTTCTCCACTCCAGCGAAGCTGGAGCTGGAGCCAGTTCTCGGTGTGTATGTTTGAAGGAGGGGGTCGGGAGTCTTTCTCCCCTTCTTTCTCTCTCCTTCCTTTCCATCTATCCTGTAGACTTTGCCCCTACCTGTGGGCCTACACACACACACACACACACACACACACACACACACACTGCATCTTTAATCCAGGGACTGTGTAATCGCATCTTGTCATATATTGTCAACATTCATGTCAAGTCATTCATGTCAAGTAATATACCTGTAATAGCCAGTCTATATGCATATGAGCATGCTCCTTAATCAAACATTATGTTAAGTGATGTGGTGGGAAATAAAAAAGGGATCTAGATGACCTTCAGATGATGTAAGGTAAACTATAAACAGTAAGTCGGGCATTAGAAAAAAAACGACCACATTTTCTTTATTTAAGAAAAATCTGTATTGTGGATAAGTGTGTTTTTCTTATCCCCTTAGATCAGAACAGAAAATGTTGCCAACACTTGATTTGCTGCTTTTTGGTTTTTTCAGATCTTTCATTTCTCCTTCTCATCCACTGCCTGTGCAGTTTTCCTATTGCCACATATTTCTCGTCCAACACAACAAACAGCAGACAAACTAACACGGGGATCCTCTGCTGTTCAGAAGTGAGACTTTAGATTATAGCCTGTATTGCTGCAGCTCCTCTCTCTGTGGCAGCCGATTAGGAGCGTATAGCCCAGTAAGCAGGCCACTGCTGTGACGAGCCAAAGGGACAGACAGGGGGAGACAGTGTGACGGAGAAGAGTGTGGCGCCTTGAGTAGATTGGAGCTGGAAGCCATCCAAAAAACTTCAGCCAAGTTTTGATGAGATGAGACTGATGGGACCCACTGCTGAGAAACCCTGTTTTACTTTCTTTCATTCTCTTTGTTTCTCACTGTTTCTTCAATAGGGGGAGGATGGATGAACTCTTCCCAACAGATGGATCGTACCTCCATCTATTCACACACACACACACACCTCTATTACCTAACTTTCACCGCTCTTTCCTATTCTCCTCTCCCTTAACCCGTGTATCTTGTCAGTGTTTTTCCCCATTATTTGTGTCCTATCTCTGCTTCTTCTAGCTCCCTATCTTATTCCACTTCAGTCTATATATTCCTCCACTCTCCTTTCCTCTCCTCTGGCCTCTAACGATCCCATGCGGATAAGCAAACCAGCACAGAGACATCTCAATATCCATCTATCTATCGCTCCTTTCCTTTTGCCCTCCCTTTTTTCCCTTTTTGCTTTCTTCTCCATCTTTTCCTTGCAAGCAAAGGGGAAGCTCGCTGCCAGTTTCAGTCTGCCAAAGGGTTTATTTAAATTAGAAACGCTTCAGTTTCCTCATCCCCCTTTCCCATCTCTCCCCCCTCTCTCTCTCTCACACACACACTCATTTCCTTTCTTACCCCTTTCTCTTGGCTGGGGGTGAGTCCCTCTCTTTCCTGCTGACAGCCTCTCGGGTCCCGTCAATGCCAGGCAACTTTGTTTTGTAGATGTTATTGGTGGAAAGGAGGCTTGGAAGGAGAGAGGAAGAGGAAAAGTAGAGTTGGGAGAGCGGGAGTTGGAGAAGGGTCAGGGGAGACCTGTTAGTCGGTGTACTTTAGTTCCTTCTTCCTCTCACGGCTCATTCCACCCAGATTAGGACCTGTAAATGGCTTTAGACTACCTCACCTGGCTTTGGATTTCCCCATTTCACAGGAACACAAGCAAACTATTACCTTTCACTCCCTCATTATCACAGCCTCAGATATGCCTTGTACTCACCTTTGTCATTTTTTTCCAGTTCTGGTGCAGAGTTTGACCTCTAATTATTGCCAAACAACTCTTCCACTGTTTCTGTGACCAGGAAGGGCCACTCATTGCACCTAATCATCTTGTCTGTTAACAATGACCCATCTCCCTGATAATCCTTCTATTCCTCCCTCCCCAGGCTCTAATCCCCCTCACGCCCACCCTTCTCCCCCATTAACACACAATTATCTCGGGGTGGGGGGGGGGGGGACACGGGCGAGGGGGAGGAAACGAGGTGTGGAGAACACAGAGAGTCTGTCTCTCTAATGGCTGACTGACATCAGACGAGCTCATAGATCATGGAGATTATTAATACCACTGTTAAACACCCCATTCAGGGGCCACCACTATCCGCACGCGCTATCGCACACAACCGAAATCCACACACCCACATTCTCAGATCCCCCATCATATCTCATTCCCAGCACACATCTTCATATGAGCTGTCATTCATGCTTGGTGAATCGGCATCAATTTAATTTGAGTCATTTAAAAAATGCCGGGTGTTCATTACAGCGTGTGGTTTAGGGGTAGAATCAGATTTACAATTACAACTCTCATTGGCAGTGTTGGCTATTATTCACAGAGTCTTTTCCTTATGATTCGCCTCCTGCAATATTTCTAATGATGGTAATCCCAGGTTTGATCTGATTATTGTGCATACAGTGAGGTGAGAGATTCTCTTTGACTCACTAGTAATGACCAGGGAAATGTGGCCTTTATGTGGGAGTGGGGCCTATCTAGGGGAAGGGAGATTGAAAGATAGGCAGAGAGGGGGTGTGTGTGCGCCTGTGTGTATCAATGACCTGTCCGTTTAACCGGTGGGGTTCTGGGGAGATGGCAGTGGGAGCCAGGCATCCCTGGGGAGCAGGGTCTGGGGAAATCACACTCTCACTTTCACCAAACAACAAGGAGGCTGCATGGCAGCTGGCAACAGCCAATAAGCACACTCCCACTCTCCATATTCTAGTTTATATGCAAAGAGATTGGTAAACACACTTGATCTGCTATGTATAGACTATGTAAAAAATGATATGTGGCTCCTCTGCCAGAAACAGCCACTGGTTCTGTTTCTCAAACACACCGGAGAAGGGAACCCAAATGCATCCAGAGCTTCATCCATTATTGTTAATATTTATTGGAAGTTTTATTTGGCACTTGAGTGGCTTTTTAAAACATCCCTTGCTTTCTGGATCGGGAGGTTACGCTTGCAGAAACGAGCCAATAACAAAAGGAGTTTGTAGTCAGAGCAGGGGTGTAAAAGCTTACTTTGGAGTTCTACTGCTCCATTAGCTGATCCCAGGTCTCCCTCTGAGCTCTGCTAGTGCCAGCTCATTGATTCCTTAACTAATCACTCTAATTAAAATGCCTTTTATTCATTCAGTGGTTTACATGCCAGCCTACTGCTTGCATTTAAAGATCAATTGCCACTCAGATATACAGAAATTTCTGTCAACAATTTCAGTGTCTGCTTGTCTGCCTGGTGTTTTTTTTTTTGTTTTGTTTTTTTGGTAAAGCTCTGCATTTGTACAGATTTTTTTGTTTGTTTGTACCCTTGTTTGGCAATTCACTATTTAATTAAGTGAGAAGATTCTGGTTCAAGCGAGTAGCAGGCCAGGACCACATGAAGCGTGAATGTAGCCACTGGCTGGCTTTTCCTAAAAATAATTTGTCACCTGAGGAAGTTAGTTTCCTGTTTATGCTGCATTGTTCTCTTTGTCTATGAGTAATTCAGGCAGAAAGAACATACAACCTCATTATTTGAAGAAATTAGAATGGTATAGTCATTAAATAATTAAATTATACTGCCAAAGAATTATACATTGTCTCAAGCTGTCTTGTTTTGATGGATGTCTGTTTATGACTCGTTCCGCCTAGAAATTCCTACAACATTTCTTTCCTGATAATATATCAATTTATCAGCAGAGATTTTTATGTTAATTTCCTCCCCCTCCCCCCCAAAACAAAGTATCTCACTCTCAAACGATCTCGAACTAATTAAGCAAGCGTTAATTAAAAATTCGAGAGAGAGAATAAACGTGGTAGGATTGTTATGGAAACGTTGAAGTTAATCAAGCTTTCAAATTATTGATAACATCCTTAGTACAGTGATCGATCGGGAAGACATTAAGTGGCAAAATAAAGCAGCAGCATTCAGATGTGATGGGTGTCCTTGCGTGCGCGCGCAAAGCAATGTGCAAAAACAATTAGGCCCATAATATATAATATTAGTCCGCGTGTCAAAGAGGATATCTTCTGTGTCATTCTAAACTTGCCTGCGTGCGCGTGCGAAACCACGCGCCGTGCACGCGCACACGCATGCGGGTGACTGAGTGCGGGGCGGAGGCATCTCTTTATCACGCGAACGCCATTAATCAAATGCGTGCGTTCAAATTGCGCCGTGAACTCCGCCAGACTGAAATATTGACGTCTGCTGATATGAATATTTCCCTGTTTGCGCCTGTTTTAAAAGCGGCGCGCTTCCCCGCGTGTTTACATGTTTCTCCCCGGCCTGCATGTCTGTTTACCCCGGTGTCAAAGCCTGTGTGGCATGTACTTACAAGGCGCTTCATCATCCCACCAGCGATAGGAGCAATTCACCCATAAAGTGGGTCTTTCGCCCATAAATAATATTCAGGTCCCTCTATTGTTAAGTGAAAAGTTGACTGGTGTTTGATTTTTTTCTTATTTTTTTTTTTCTTCTTCTTCTTTTCCGCGGCGACCTCGGGTTAGGACTCATACATCACGGGATGACAGCTATAGAAAGGCCCTAAATTAGCAACTAAATCGAATATTGATCAGCTATGTGCGGCCCTGCGAGTCGCGCCTCCTTGCCGTTTTTTTTCCAGAGAGAAAGAGAGAGGGAGTTAGGGGAGTGGAGGAGGGGGGGGGGGCGAAAACGAGAGATAGAGGGGAGACGGAGGAGAGGAGGAGAGGGGGGGGGGGGGGGTGAAAGGTGCATCACTCCTCTCTTTCTCCTCTCTGTTTGAGTTAAAGTGTTGTGTGCATTTTATTGTCCATCGCTAGAGCAAAAGCATATGTCCTGAAATTGTTATTATTATTATTATTATTATTATTATTTATGCATTCGTACGCCTGTTTTGTTTGTTTTATAAGCTGCGAGTCTACAGTGACACTAGTCTTTATATTTATATATTTATATTTAGCCAAATATAGCTTCTTATTGTTATATAAAGTCCCTCATTACCCGCTCGCCTATTGGCTCCTGTTTATGGATCATTGACTATGTTGCATCGACCCCCCCCCCCCCCCCCCATCCCCGCTGCTGGGACGTGTGGGAGGTCGGCGGCGCGCACTTGCGCTTAAGCGGGGACGCATTTGATGAAACGATCAAGCGGGCTCTTTTGTCTCTCCTGGGAAGCTTGTGTGTCCGGGGCGGCGATGAGCCAGGCACAATGCTGGGGGGAGTGGGTGGTCAAGGTTGCGCCGGGTCAGTGAGATTACCCCCGGCGTGCTGTGTAACAAAGGGCCTGATCGTCAGGTACCTCAAAGTTCGGATCAAAGTACTGGTTGTAAAACAAGGCTGCCATAAGACAGGGATGAGCTGTGGATTATAGGGGGCTAATTGGAGAGGGTACTTTCCCTTTGCTGGTACTCTTATATGGATCAGGGTTCCTTAATTGTTGATGTTTCTTTTACTTTTGCAAAGATTTTGAATAAGGGTCCGGAAATATGCTGCATTTCGCAGCATAAGCGTTTGGTGATTTGCAGGCAGTTGTGGACGAAGTGCTGAAACTCTTTAGTGGAATTACCACGTCGTAAAATGGTCTGTTGAGTGAAAATGTATCTAAAATGATATTTAATATACCTGGATTCGTTTGTTTTTTTTAACAGATTTTGTTTTTTAATTCTCTCGTTTTACTGCGATTTGTCTTGTTACAGTGGCATCACTCTGTCTGACACGCAATCATTCAATCGTCGCTCTCCTCTATTTAGTTCGCCTCTGTCCATAAATGACACAACTTCAGTACTGTGATTACCTCACCAAGGTCAGCACTTATCGGTGTTTTTCGCTTCGCTGTCCACGGTGCTGAATTTGCCGACCCCACCGTGAACATAAAGTTTGCTGTCCAAGGTGCTGAAACCACCACAGCGCACACTCTTCAAGTTCAAACTCTCGCCTTCTTTTCTTCTTTTAGCCACTTCTTGAGTTCGACGCAGATGAAGAATGCCAGTTTATCTTCCCAGGGTTTTTTTTTAATAACAAAAAAAAGGTTAGACTGAAACAACCAATAAATACCCATCTGTAACCAAGTAACCGGAAACCACATCTCACCCTGAAGAGGTCACGTCATTTAACTCCAAGCTTCTCTAGCTTTGTCATATCAGCGACCCATGAAACAAGACATGCTTCCTGCTGAAATCTGTCATGCTGCAGTTCATATCAGCGGGGATGCAGTGGTGAAATAAAAACTGGTAAACTTAACCTGACAGAGTGGCTTATCATTCCCAGTCTAAGACATAATATAGCTACCTCTGTTTGTCTTTTTCCCAGATTTTATGAGTTGGGAAAATGTTGTGTAGGTGCTTCCACTACAGCTCTGCATCACTGTTTGTAGTCTAAACAACAATGGTGTTAGATGATAAGGTAAAGTGAGTAAGATAACAGTGAACTGAATCTGCTTTAAGAGCTCACTGCGTGGCAACATAATCACATTGAACTATTATTAAGTATCCTAATGGAGCGGGAAGATGGAGAGCTACACAGAGAGAGAGACACGAGAAGTTAAGTTTGTCTGAGAGACATCGCGCTCCCTCCCTCCTTCACGCGCCTCGGGGGCTAGTCGCAGCTCCTCTGAAGTCTGCTCGAGGACATTCCGGGAACCATCTGTTTCCGGGAGAGTGCCGGGCGCGAGGCATACAGGAAGCGAGGCTCACAAATTTGCGAGGAAAGGGTGGTTGTCTGCCAATGTGCTTGTTGAGAAATACCCCTCCCCTTGAATTCTTATCAGTCTTGTTATAAACCTAACAGGAGCAATGAAGTGCTGCAGAACAGAGCATCGGCCTAATAACTCTGCAGGAGGAGAGAGGGTGAAAGCACAGTGCAGTATATTACAGAGTAGTTGACTGCATACAGTCGTGAGCAACTAACCTGTTAATGGCAGTTTGGCCTGGTCCAGGCAAACACAGAACAGGTGTTAGGGCAAGTCCTAGGTTGCTAACGATATTACACATGGGCGTAAATACACTTCAGATGAAGTCCCCTCATTTGCAACATCCAGTCCATCAATGCAAGAAACATATGATCCATGTTTCTGCTCTGCGGATCTGCTTACTCACATACGGAGAGTACTGTCAGCAGCACGGTGACTAATAGCATGCTTGTTTCAGCATACAGCAATAAAGCCTTTGTGCCCTCATCTCTTTTGCATTCTGTTGCTGGATTTGGGGCTAATCCAGGAAAATTTGCTCGTTCTCTCTTTAGGAGGCAAGTTTTTTTCTACTCGGGTTGATTGTGCCCTGCAGAAGTGGCACCTGAGACCAAAGTAACCTACAGACACTTTAACAGTGAGTGGAAAGTGTTAACAGGTCTGTAGCCTAAGGTCGAAGCGTGCAGTGCCAATTAATGTATATTCAACAGAACACATTATTCCATTCCTGTGCTGCGAATGGATTTCATTGTTGTATTTGCTGCTTTTTTAATTAAATAATTCAAATTACCACATACAGAATCCACACAGTGCTCTTGTTTTAAACTGTATAGATTTTTTTTTATTTCTCTTTAAACCTATAAATGACAGGGTTTTGATAAAACAGTGCAAACTTATAATGAAACAGACTTTAAATACACACAACCTGTAAATAACTTAATCACAATTACAAATGCTGCAACAATCATTGCAGGTACAATGCCAATTAGCAGGTATCCTCAGCCAAAAACAGGTCTGGCAATTAACGCTTTGATCTGTGAGTTTTCAAAGAAACAGAAGCTAACAGAAAAGTCAGGCTATCTGTGAAAAAAAAAACCCATTTCAGTCAACAAAACTGCAAAATGATTTCCCCGTTTCAGAAACAACTTAAAATCTGGACAAATAGCATCAAATAATTACTTATTCAACAAAGGGATGCGATGAATATATTTATATAGACCTAGCAGACACTGCAGATGGTCATGTATCCTAAAGTAGCATACCTTTTCAATGCTAAATCTTGAGTAGTAAATTGGTGGTTGTTTTTCTCACCTCTACATTTGTTCACAAGTGTAATGTATGTTTTTTTTTTCTTTTTTTTTTCTTGGCCAGATTGCAGAGGCTCAGAGAAGAATGTTGCACATTTGGAGAGTGATATTGATTAATGAGAACCTTGTTGTCACACACAGAGGATACGGGAGACTGATCACTAAAGATCAAAACAAAGAAGAGAGCCAGGTAAGAGCAAACAACCAGGAACAATAAGTACAACTGACAATGGTAGACACGGTGTTGTTAGCAGAACATGACTGGCGAGACAAAGAAAAAGAGGAAAGAGACACTAAAAAAAGAAAAGAAAATCTCAGAAAGTGAATCTGAGTAGCGCCTGGAGGAGAAGGATAGAAGTCGTATAAAGAGAGGGAAAGAGGTAGGAAAGAATGAATGAGGGATAATTGCATTAGAAAGAAGAGAGGCCCAAAAGGAAGGAAATGATTAGAGGAGAAGGGACTGATATCCGATAGAAAGAAGGAGCATGAAGGAGAGAATGGGCGGGAGAGGAGGGCTCACTTACCGCCCGCCGTTCAATACATGCTGACACTCTCTCTCTCTGTGTCAATACACACTGTATGTGTGCGTGCTGGTATAGGTCTGTTAATCCTAGTCTAGCATCCTATCTCATCGCTGTCCCATGCAGACTCTTCAAGAACCTTCATGTCAGCCTTGCTTGATCCCTGCTCTTCAGTTCCTATTCAAACTTCCATATTGCCACCTTGAATTTAAAGAAAAGACCTGGCAAAATAAAATTTTCATCATTTGTTACCTCCTGCTCAAATCTTTTTGGCAATAAAATTAGTCAAATCACATTTACTACAGTCTGAACCATTACTAAATATTGTCTTGTTTGGTCTTGACACCTTCTCTACTTCATGTTTCTCTTTCTTCCTCTGTCTGCCATCTTCCCATTTGTTTCTTTTGTCTTTCACCTTTTACGTCTTTTTCTTCAGCTGTATTATCTCAGTGCATATCTTGTGCCTCCCTATCTATGAACCTTCTTCCCCTCCTATCCCCTCAGCTTTCTCTCTCCTTTCTGTGTTCCCTCTTTCCAGGCGGCCTACCTTTTGTCATTGACCCCCTGCCCCGGGTGTCTGGGCATTGACTGGCTCTCTCCGTGTCACTGGAGCTCCCTGTCAATACTTACCAGGTTTGGCCACCCTCTGCGCTGTGGTCAGAGAGTCGGGGAGAGAGGGAGATACACGAGATGCTCCACAGCACCGGGAGATAAAATAAAAATGAATGTGAGGGAGAGTAAAACAAAGAGCGATGGCGAAGAAAATGACAGAGTGAGGCTGTGTGTGAAACAGCTGGTCAGCAACCTTATAAGGCTGTTACACTTTGGTGGCAAACTGTAACTCTACATCTTCTTACCCTGCAGCAGATTATGTCTGGCACATAAAAACAAAATGAAGAAATATGACATCGACCATTTTTAAAATAATTAAAACGGCAATTAACTTAGCCAGTTTATGGGCAGACAGCTGCATTTAGTCAATATTTATTTTAAAATTACTGTTACAAGTCAAACAGCTGTTATATTGCTTATTAATGATTGGTTACATGATTGGATTCATTTTGGCTAGCCTGTATTTTTGCTCACACAAACTACAGTTAGCTTAGCTTCACATAGTCACTGACGCACATAATCCCTCACCCCCCTATTCATGTTTCTTAAATATGAAAATACCTTAAATATGATATATTTTTGTGATGTAGCCTCGTGGAAATAAATCAGTACTGGTATATTGGCTAAATGTAATTTAAACTTCAAGTATATCTGAAGAATTTAAACATATATATTTCGGTTAAGCTAAAAATCTTGGAGTAATACATTCTAACAATCCAAATGTCCAAGGTCAGTCAGAAAAAAATGAATAAGAACTGTAAAATATTTGTCAACGTTTGGAAATTCTGTTGTGATTGGTGGACAAACCAAAGTAAAACACACCCAAACAGAAGAAACCAATACTGAGAATAAGTGAAAGGCAAACATAATGATTGCTGGTAATAAGTATTTATTGTTCACACTGATTCTACACACATTCATGGTGTACGCTGAGGTAAACAATGACATGTATCTGGTATGAGGTATCCCAAATCATGGTTTGCGGTTGTCATCGTAGATTCATAAAGTATCGTTCATAAACTATGTGGGCGTCACTCCCTGTTTTACAGTCTACTCCATCTGCAACACGCTCGGCCTCCCATTCCCTCTTCCCCTCTTTCCTCTTTACTCTTTTCATTTCCTCTAATCTCTCGCTCCCCCTTGCTCTACCTCCATGTCACTTTGATTTCCCTATCCACTGGCCTGTGGCGTGTGTGTGTGTGTGAGTGAGTGAGTGAGTCAGAGAGAGAGGAAGGAAAGAGTGTGCATGTGTATTGTGTGTTAAGAGAGCAAGACTTAATTGTGTAAAGCAGTCTCACAATTGTAAGTGAATCAGTGGATGTGTCCTTTAGCACATCAGTAGACGTGGCATTGGAATTACATGGAAAGTCTTGTGTAATCCATGTACCCCAGAAACACACACGCTCACGTTTTTATTTTGCTTGCAGATGTCCCAAAACATTTTCTGCTCTGTTTAAAAAGAGTTGATATTGATATCAGCGAGAGAGCTTTTCGTGAATACATATGTGTATGTCTCCATATATATATATACATGCATGTCTGCGAGTCCATCCGTGCATATGCGATTGTGTCGTGCATATGTCTGTGTTTACCAACGTGTGCGTGTAAATGCAGGAGTAAATCTGTGTGTTTTCGTACTTGTGTGCATGTGTGTGTGTGTGCGCACAGATGCCCCCGCGTCTGGGCTCAAGCCTGGATGGGCCTGTGTATATGAGAGTAGACAGTGTGCGCGAGGAGAGCAGGGGAGTGAGAAGGACGTAGCGGCAGTTGGGGGGGGGGGAGGCAGGCCAGGCCGAGGGGCCCCCCTCTCGTAGACAGTTTGACTGATGACATGCATTAAACAGTTAATCTGTCTGATTGAATGTTTGCTTCCTCCAAATTGAAACATTAAACAACAAGGCGAGAGAGAGAGGGAGGGGAGAGCCCGAAGAGGAGAGAGGGATATGGCTTCATCTATTGCCCAAATCATGCAAAGCATGAGACTGGAATATATAATACTGTCCTGTGAGCTAGAGAGAGGGGGAGGCAAGGGGAGGAGAGAGATTGGAAGGGACAGAGCGAGGAGTGTGAATGAGGGAAAGAAAAAACGAGTGAGGGAGAGAGATGAGAATGGAAAGGTTCAGGGTAGGTGGATGGGATCGGGGGGGTTGGGTGAGACGCAGAGGATGCAGCAGAATAGGCCCATAGAGGGGAGGAGGCTCTGTAAAATAAAAGTTTTATTTATCCTACAGCTCAATGGAAATGCACAGATGAAATTGTATCTTTAAAAGGATCATATCTCTATTTTAAACAAGGAAAAACTTTAACAATTAGGACAGTTTTGTCTCTTTGGAAACTTCTTCGGTGAAAACAAACTTTTGGGCACTTCCATTTATTTATTTGTCAAAAATGCCTTGTCTGGCTTTAAGTTCCAGGCAGGAGACTTTGAAGCAGTTGTTGTCTGGTTTTACTTCCTGGGTTCATGACCCTCGAGCATCTTAAAAGCTCCTTATGTTATCAGCGCTCTCCCGGTGGAATGGACACAAAGTAAGGTGCTGCTTTTCAAACAACATAATGTGATCATCGATTACATCCATCTTTGGGTAATTTCCTCAGTATTTCTGACACTGGCAGGATTTGTCTTTAGTGAGAGAAATGTACAGTAAAGTAGAAAATTGCTCTAAAGTAGACCAATTATATTCACACTTTTTTTCATAAATCATTTTACGGATCAAAGATGCTCTGCTTTTATTTTTTTATAGCACATCAGATGATTTCATGGGCAGAAGAATAGAAGAACACTAAAAGACAGACATATAAACGAGACATTAGTTTTGAACAGAGCTGTTGCCACAGAAATGCTGCTACTAGATTGGGAGAAATTGGGTGACCCCTAGCTGGTAATGTGATATGTCATTTAGCCTTAGCCTGACCCTGTCCCCTCCCAGGGTTCACCATCATCACCATGTTCCAAATGGGCTTCCCTTCCCTTTGTCTCAAGTGCATATTCTCCTCTGTCAAAATGACCCTCATTTTCTCCAACAGCTGATTTTGGTCCAGCTCTAAGACTGTGGTATAATTGCACAAACACACACCTTGTGTCTTGATGAGCACATGAGCTTAAAGCCACTTTTCCACCCAACAGCCGGCACCCAGAGAGAAGGGGGGGGGGAACAGGGAAAGATGAAAACATTAATGGATAGGTTGCAGGATGGACGGATAAATTGATAGATCTTTTAGAGAAGGTCAAACTTCTGTGCCCACACGCGGGACCATCATGAAGAGAAGAGAAATTGATTGCCGCTCACAAAGGCACTAAAATGACTAGAGAAATTATTTTCTGGGCAATGAACATTCTAGGAGGTATGGTGGTGGTGGTGGTGGTGGGGGGAGCGCTGGGGGAAAGTGCAAACCTTTCTCAAAGGGTACAAAATGGCTCAAGCAAGCTGCTGTCAAGTGCAGTTGTTGGTGAGAAAGCCCAGTGAGTGTATCTTCAGGTAGATCCTCAACAAGCTCAGGTTGTTAGGGCATGTATGTGTGTAAGTGTTTGTATGTACAGTACATATACACGCCAGGTGGTGTGGTGTCTAAAAAGGCTGTGTGGGGTCTTCTATTATTAGATACCTCATCCAAACTGCAGCAGAGCCTTGGTATTAAATAGCATCTATCTTTTGTAACTCATGTGTAGGGATGGGTTTTGATAAGATTTTCACGATTCCGATTCTATCTTCGATTCTGTTTAACGATTCGATTCTTTATCGATTCTCTTATCGATTCTTTTTAAAAAAGGAGAACATTAAGGTCGATTAGCTTAGAACTTTGTTTCATATCTTCTCTTTGAACAAGATAGAAATTTAGGAGTAACATGGCCTTACAAACCCAACAGTGAGATCTTAAGAGGTCCACAGCCTATGGCTCTTCAATGTGGTGTCACAGGGTCCCCAGGGAAAAAAATTGTAAATGTAAAATAATAAAATAAATATTCTTCTGTAGCAATAACAAAGTATAACATAAATTATTCTGTAGAAATTACACAAGAATATCCAGTAATGTCCCTGCCTACAATTAAACACATTCACTTACTGAAAATCGGGGGCATCTTCTGTGGCAAATGGGTTCAAGCCTTTTACCACAAACTTAGTCACTGCTCGGTGACATTCGTCTATCCTGGCCTGAAAGGAGACGCTACCGGTAGACTGCAGGGAGAACTGCCAGCATCTGAGCCAGACTCTGTCTGTCTCATCATGGTCACCTAAATGCACAGTAATGGCAGGTTTTGTAATAAGGCAGATCTCACTAACATAATATGCACTGTTAGTTGATTATTTACCTGCCACATTAACGGGAGAGGACGTGCAAACGTTACCGCTGCTGCTGGGTTGAGATTCACGAGTCCGGAGCGGAATTAAAAACATGACATTCATTTAAGGTCATCGCGTGTTTTGTGAGCAAATGCTTTTGCATATTCGTAGTGTTTCCTCCCTTAAATGAAATATCTACTTTGCAAGTTGCCCTGTTGCAAGTATAACCAAACTTTTGAGCCGCCATGTTTCCTGCCAGGTAAATGACGCTCCGCAACGTGGTGACATCATTCGGGGCGACTGGAATCGATAAGGGATTCGTTTGCAAAAATGGCAAACAATTCCAAGGAATTGAATCAGTGGGAACAGGTTCTCAACAAGAACCGGTTTTCGATACCCATCCCTACTCATGTGACAACTGAATTGTCAGCACCTTCTGAAATTTTACAGATCATTTTTCCCAACATAAATCCATGGACACTGCTGCGGTTTAGGTTTATTTAAGCACAGAATAAGTTAAGCCTGAGTTAAAATTTGTGGAAACAGTTAAAACTCTTCTTTTCACCGAAGGACGGGGCAAACATGCCTGTTAATGTAGTGCAAATGTGGGAGAAATCTCCCTGCTGAAATATTTGCTTTGGGTGAACTATAGGCTATATTTCTATAAATTCCAAGGAGTATGAATTTTGATTTGCCATATTATCTATGTTTTAGCTCTTTGAGTGCACAGGTAGAGTAGAAGAGCGCTGTATAAGAACTAGTACACTTACCATTTACTTTCAGACATCAAACAGTGATGCTGCACTTGCTAGTCTTTAAAGAAAATACAATAACCTCAACAGCTTTTTGCTGTGACTCTTACATGGTTTTAACTTTGCTCCCTTTTTAGTCATCATAAAAGCTATTTCCAACATGTCCACATGTGTGCAGTTTTATCCCCATCTGAACATATCGTGGCCCTTTTGTTTGACGATCCTTTAACTGTGGTCCTTTTGGAAAAGCTATGAACATCTTTATCATCGGCTGCTTCTACCTCATATTTTCTGCATTTTCCCTGGAGTTGCACTAGGAAGGGAACTCAGGTGAGAATGATCTCAATGGCAAATGGATCTTTCACTATACATATATATACATATGTCTTTACTAACAAAGGCCCAGAGTGGCATCACTAGTATTGCTCATGTAATTTAGCTATCAGTGTTGTATTAAACACCTCCATCGTGAATGCGAAACGATAAACAAACTGCTCCCATGAGACTTCAAATAAATTCGTTTTCATCACATTACAAGAGTCACACTCCTTGAGCGCTCCCCCATTAAACCCCACACCTAAAATTACAACATAATGAATTAATCTCATTCTTGTTTATGTTGTGGATTTGATGAGGGATGATGAGTGATCCCTTGACACACAAAGTCTTCTTTCTACCAACTTATTGCCGCACTTGGTAAATATATTAATTCCTTCATACATAAACAAATCTTTGACCTCCGCATCTAAACCTCATCACAAAAATGAGTGATCCTCCTGTCTGCTGACAGTCCCCCACTTTCTGATGACAGTGGGGCCCCTTCCTCCTCTGAGCTTGCCTAATGACACTCAGATTGATAGAGACCTCCACCAGCAGCCCAATAAATGGCCCACCTTCAGGACCAGAAGAATGGAGTACAGTGGCGGATATGTAGATTGGGGGGAGAGCAGACAGAGATGGATCAGGGGGGCTTATGTGTGGATAAACAGAGTGAGTTTGATTGCTAGCACAGAGAGGGGCCATTACGGCGAATCCGCACGCTAATCATAATGAATCACTTACTTATTAAGCGTTAATTATGGCATGCAAATACATCCCATGCAGGCGAGCGAGCAGGGATGGTGCTTGCCACTGTTCTGGGGGGTACAGGAGGAGGCGAGGAGGCCACATTAATTTATTCTTATTTATTAATTTCCCTAATTAAAACAACAAGGCTGTGGAATAGAAGTGTTTTCTTTGGGTGAAACAAATGAAGGCCCTGGAAAAGCGATATGAAACCAGGCGTGGCATGGTGTAAACATTAAATCATGTGAAGTGATGGTGCTTGTTCAGCTGTTCATTATTAGAATAGCTTTATCCAATTGGGCTGCCCCCTCTTACCCTTTTTCTTTGTTATTATACCACACGGCAGCCCCTCCTCAGTCATGACGAACACACACACATTCCCAAACACTTGTACTCTGGTGATGGGGATGGCAGATTTCATCATCATTATTCAGTAAATGGTTTACTTGCCACAGGCAGTATCACAATAAGCCACAGTTCCTCTTTAAACGCATCCTGCACAAATGCCATAAAATCAGACAAACGCCCCATCTTCCCCATTTGATTGTCAGATGTTTATACCTCCTCTGCACAACTGTAGAGGCCTTTACTGAATCTAAACTGCTTCTCCCATTTTCTCAAATTCATCTATCTCATCGTTACCCTCCCTCCTTCTCCACAGCGCCTTCTCTCAATTTCCTGATCTCTCTCTTTTGGTCCCGGAGTGGCCCACCTGAGCGGGCGGAGCGCGATAATGGCGTTAATGCCCGGTAATACGGGCCAGATATTATAATCTCAACACTGTCACATTGCGTTAGCTGCGGGAGACTGACGTGTCAATGCCACGGCGAGCAGGTGACGCGCGGGGCTCAGGAAGCGTGGCCCGGTAATCGTCCAATACAGACACATTTATTTTAGAGTTGAATATTTCGCCACGCTGCTTTTGCAGGAGCGCAGCAGGTATTTGTGGGGAAACTTGTGTCAGCCTGTCCAGGGATGAGGCACAGCTCCTTCTGGTATAAACTTTTTAGCTGCTCTGAAATAGGTTTCTGTTTTCTTGAGCTGGTTAAAATTGAAATCTCTGTGATTTCTCTGCAGTGCATAGGTGGTGCTGTGAATACAGATTACTATAATAACTACAGGATTTATAGAGTATCAGAAAGTATAACAGCATTTGTATTTTACAGGTCTGAAACTGAATTTTTGAATCAAGAAATGCAGCAGCCTGGTTAGCATTTTTGCTTTTTCATGTTGATAAAAATCCAAAGCCCAACTTTAGGTCCTGTAATGTAAAATATTGCTATAATTGTATTTTAGATTGGAAAAATTCACAAATGGTGAATTTTGCCTGATTTTGCTGAAAAAAAGAGCAAAATCTTTGTGATTCTTTGGATTTTCATGTAGTGCTAATACTGTTATTTTACGCAAAACATCATCAGCATCAGAAGACCTTAAAAGGCTGCTTTTGGTTAAATTGTGTCACTCCTAGTATATTTAAACACTGCAGATGACAACATGTACAGAAGGAAACAGGCAGTATTAAATCCTTATTAATACACAATATTATCACACACATAGCGATAGTGCTATTTACAGATACAAACATTTTCCTTACACATACATAATGCAGAAAAATAACCCGTGGAGTAATTATTTAAAAATGGTCTTATCCCATAATTTGTCTACTTAGGCTCCTGATTTCATTGTTTACAACATGCCCAGGCTGCAGCACATGTAGCTGTGTAGCATTACAGCTGAACAGACGGTGATATAAAGCAAAGTGTTGCCTTCACAGCAATTTAGTAAGTTTATACACAATGACACTATCATTTTTTTCTTTTCACCTCAACCATCCAAAGATTTAAAAGCAGTATCAACTCCTAAAACTATCAGCTGGTGCGCTACCAGATAAGATAACATGTAACAGGATACATTTCATACTTTAATATTGATTGTTGGGGGTGTTTGAGAAATCATATTTGTTTGTGAGTCTTGCAAAGTTCTTCACATTCAATATTAAGTAGTGCAATATACACTCATGGGACACTTTACTAGGTACTAATGTTGGTACTGAGTTGGACCCCCTTTACAGCAAGGTGCTGAAAACATTCCTCAGAGGTTTATACTCACATACTGACGTGATTACTGGTAATAATCTGACTCTCTGCTTTTGGCCTGTCTCTCTCCCCTCACCCCCAACCAGCTGCACTAGATGGCTCCTGTTTCCTGAACCTGGTTCTATCGGAGGTTTCTTCATGTTAAAAAGGAGATTTTCCTTGTCCTTGTCACCAATTGCTTGCTCATAGAGGATTGTCTGATTGTTGGGGTTTTCGCTCTGTTATTGTAGGGTTTTTACTTTACAATATAAATCACCTTGATGCCCCTTCTCCCAAAGGTGCTCTGTTGGATTGGATTAATGACTGTGGAGGGCATTTAAGTACATTATCATGTTCAAGAAACCAGTTTGAGATGATTTGTGCTTTCTGCCGTGGTGTGTTATCTTACTGGAAGTATAGCCATCAGAATATGGGATGGACGGGTAGCTGTGGAAATACCTGGTAGGCTGTGGAGTTTAAATAATCCTCGCTTGGTGCTAAGGGGCTCGAAGTGCGCTAAGAACCATTACACCATATGAGGCACTGATACAAGGCAGGATGATCTGTGCTTTAATGCTGTTTACGTCAAATTGTGTTGCAGCAGAAATCGAGATTCATCAGATCAGATAATGTTTTTCCAATCTTCTGTTGTTCAATATGGTGAGCCTGAGCAGATTGTAGCCTCAGTTTTCCACCCCATCTGACAACAACAACCACACGACGCTTAAAGTCACTGTAATTACCTTTCTTCCCCATTCTGATGCTGGGCTTGCACTTCAGCAGGTTTTCTTGACCATGTCTACAAGCCTAGATGCATTGAGTTTCTGCCATGTGATTGGCTGATTACATATGAGCAGACAAATAGGCATGCCTAACAAAGAGGTATCATATGTTGCATTTCATAACTTGCTGCATGCTAGGTATATAGACTGCTTACAGGTACGTGGTGTAATGTTATACACAATATTTTGATAGCATTTTGATTCCCAAACCGGTCTATCTGCAGTGACTCCATATTTTTTCCATATTGTTTTTATCTAAGCCCCATATCTTTGCATTTTAGGAAGACAGTGGGACAGAGAGTCAGTAAAACCTCCCTTCGTAAAGGTTTATAGCTCATTTTGGTGATAAATCCAACAATTGTTTTTATTTAGAAGGTGAACTTCGTTTGCACTGGAACTTTGATTTTGGGACACGGCCAGACAAATAACATATTATTACATATGTTATGCATACATGGTCTCGTATTTTCAAACCAAGAATGCACTTAATAAATACTTTGTAAGCTCACACCATTCCAACTTTGCCTGCAG
Source organism: Diplotaxodon limnothrissa (assembly GCF_057381915.1). Lineage (NCBI taxonomy): Eukaryota > Metazoa > Chordata > Actinopteri > Cichliformes > Cichlidae > Diplotaxodon > Diplotaxodon limnothrissa. Next base: position 24,555,549 of record NC_140606.1, on the reverse strand, counting down.
CCGTGCTCTTCCTTCTACTGTATATACGTCTGAAAATCTTTGTTCTTTTCTAGCTGCAGAAGAAGAAGAAGAAAAAAGAATGGAAAAAGAAAATGATCCATCCCTCAAATGTCTGTGTGGGGACTCATGGGTGCACGGTTCGTCAGTGATTTATGCGTGTGTGTAATTGAGTGTTAATAAAAAGTGTGTCCGGAGCGCGTGTAATTGTGTGTTTTCAAGACCCACCATGTGTGAGCTTGTGTGTAATTGGGTGTTATCGATGTTGTGAGAGTATGTCGGGGATGAAAGACCAAATGGACAGGTTACAGTGTGATTGCTGTGTGAAAAGTCGAAAGTTTATTTTTATTTATATATAGTTGGAAGGATATTTTTATATTTTCCAGGAAGGAATATTTTATTATCTTCTTGAACTTACAGTTAACAGATTAGAAATAATAGCAGTAACCTTTACTCTGTGCTCTGTTTGCGTGAGAACATGGCAATGACTAATTTATCATATAACACAAAAGACTTAAGAGCAGGTACATTTCAAAGTCAGTCTTTTTTTGTATATATTTAGAAATCAATTGCGCTGGGAACATATAACAAACCAGCATAGCTATGAAACATAGATCACTAAAGATAGAGTCATTTATTTTTTGCATTTTGCTTTTTTTGTGTTAGTTTTGATATGCATGTATGCTGTATTTGTGCACACGCCTATGTTGAGTGTTGCGGTAACAGAAAAGGCATGTGTGTGGAAGGTGTGTGTGTTTGTATGTGGTGGTGATGGTAGTAGATAGAATAGGTATATGTGTGTGTGTATATATAGTGCGGTGCGGGTGCTGTTTAATTGATGCGGGCTGGCCATCGATCCCTCCCGCCCAGCCTAATGAAGGCCTGATTGGTTTGTGAGGGCTGGCTGGTTCTGCTTAGCTGCCTCTGTCTGCTGCCCTGGCTGCACACACTATAACACACACACACACACACTAAATTCAAGATCATTCTTTTTTCTCTCTCTCTCGGTCTCATGCTTTGTCTCTGTCTCCCACTTTACATTTTTGTTTGGACTTTCTCTTTGTCTCACTGTCTCTAACGGTCTCTACAGCCTTCTCTGGTTTACTCTTTGTGGTGGCGAATCCATTCTCTCTGAATCCTAAAATGGCAACGAAATTCCCCATAATTTAGAGCAAAGTGCTACACTTACTGATAATGAAAATTCATTTTGTGGTGAAATTTCAAGATACAACACTCAGTGATCCATTAACTGGAAATCTTGTGTGCTCAAACTTGACCCGAGCTGTGTGAAATCTTGGCCCGCTCTTTTTATGATCGATTTGAAAAAACTTGGAGTCGGCGTGTCAGTACAATAAGTAAAATTATGTTGACATATTCCTGTATGTTGCTATCCCATGTGTAAGCCTTGTAGAACATGTGACTCTTCCCTTACTCGGACGTGATCTATGTCCCATCTCTTGTCTCCATCGCTGTTTCGGTGGTGTCGGTGTCTCTGTGTGCCTTTATCTGTCAACCAGCTTGCAGTCCACTCACTCAGTCAGTCAGATGTCACAGTGCTTCTCCTGTCATGGCAGTGCCCATAAATGTCTTTCTGTGTCATTCAGCTCACTACAGACACAGGCATTACACCACCCTGTTAATGGCTTTGTCAGATGGCCTTTTCACAGAGCCACTCACGAAGACAGACGGGACCTTCTATCAGTTCGTGCATGTGCGTCCCTGTGTGCGTGCGTGTAAATGTGTATGTTTCACTCACTGGCATCTGTTCAGGAAATAAAAGACCACCCAAATATCTGCCAGTCATGTATCAACAAAATTCCTCAGAGTGGCTTTTCAGTCAGGCCACAGAACAGTTATTCTTTTCTGTCACTGTCATTCAACCTGCCATCGCACTGAGGAATCTGTCTGATACATTCTTCCTCTAAAAGCAAAATTACTTCCCAAACCAGGTCACTTAACAAATCTGCATCACATAAGTTAGAGTTTACGTCTCTGCGGTGTAGTGCTATGATCCCACTTAGAACTGTCATTGCTGTGGGGCCAAAACTGGATGCTATAAACTGTGGAAACAGAACACACATCCTAATTTTTCTAGTGTGTTTACAGTATTATGACGTGCCTCGTAATGTGATCAGGGAAATGTATCTTTAATGTAATGATGCAGTTGCTTTTAGCTATTTTAAAGGTTGAGGCTAGTAATGCTTTTGCCATTTTAATAAATATAGCTCGCATTTAATCCAGATCAACGTACATGAAACAATATTTACATCACCAGGACCTGGTTTTAAAAAACAACAAAAAACCTCTCATTAAAGAACACAAGTGGGTTTTTAAAATGTCTTTTTAATATTTTGAGATTTAGTTGTGACGTGTAAAAAGTGGGAAACGGCCAGACGAGGCTCACAGACAGTATAAAAGTGCAGACACCACAAGCCTTATTCCATAGCGTCTGTATAAATATTCAGCGTTTTCTGTAACCATCCACATTGCGGTAGTTGCAGTTTTAGAGCAAAAGGGTGTCGAGAGTGACCGGCAGCGCACTGATCAAACTGCTTTTCAACCTGTTGTGCATCTTTATTTCACGTCTGTCCGTCTGCTAAGGCAGCCAACACCTCTGGCCTCATATACCACAGCCTTCACCTCTCCAGCCTTCACCAACAAATACACAACAGCATACACTGTGATAAGTGGTGTGTGTTTACAGCTTGTTCATTTCCACTCTCCAGCTCTCAGCAGAGGAAAAAGAACGGGGGAGAGTGGGAAAAAAGAGAGAAGGGTAGAAACGATGGGGAGAGAGAAGGGGGCTATCGGAAAGTAGAGGGAGGGCTTGCGGGGAGTGTTTTTGTCCTGGAGAGAAATAGCCCTCTAGGTTGTAATTGGAGGTAGAGAAAGGGACAGAGGGAGAGAAAGAGAGTGAGGGAGAGGAGGGAGGAAGAGACAGCAGAAATTGCTTGGCTGGGGCTGTGTGGGATGATAGTGTTTTTGACAGGTAAATAAGGCTGTGATTGTCGACAGTTACACTGCACCTCGCTGACCCTCACACACACCGGCCTCCTCCATCTATATTTCACTCTGACACACATGCTGACTCTCTGCCTCTCTCATGTCTCTGCTTACACACACACACACACACACACACACACACACACACGCATTTATGCACATGAATGGCATGCGCACAAGTTTGCTTATGTTATATTAAATGCACATGTTAAGAGTGCTGTTGAAATGATTTTAAGCTACTGTCATATGAATGATCACTGAATAGCAACTTCCCACTTCCAAGAGCATTTCTCATTTGTAGTGATCCTTAAGTCCATACACGTTACTTGAATGATGGTGACTCACTGCAAAGTTTACCACATAACATTTTAAAATGCACAAAAAAAAAAACCCCAAACAACATTTAATCAGTGTACCATCCATCTACCCTAGCATCTAAATCTAGGCAGGGAGAAAATAACAGGAAACATCATCAAAAATAACTACAGAGTTATTGCAACATATCTTTAACAAAATAGAGACACACATAAGATTCTCAAATATGGCAGTTTTTATTTCAAGTGGATTGTACGTCTAATTTTATCCACCTTTGTGTAGATCTGCCTTTATCTTCTGCTTTTAAAGATAGATAGACTGCTGCTGTTTCTGCAACACCACCAGTAGTATCTCTTCTTCCTACCCCCTTTCCCCTTCCTTCCATCTTCCCATTCTCTTTTATCAAGTCAACAGCAGTCTCCCCCTCCCCTCCTGCCTGCCCTTGCCTCCCTCCTCTCCTCGCTTCTCTCTTGCTCACTCCCTCTCTCTCCCTCTCTCACTTCAATCTCAAGTGTTTTCAATTTTATTCTAGAGTGGAATTAACTACCCCCGATGTCAAATTGCCGACGAAATCGATAATAATATCTTTACAAAAGAGGATATTCCAGTCTCTCGCGTCGGCTTTTGAAAAATGGAAAATTTAGCCGAGATTGATTCATTAGTTGACACGTTATAGGACGGTATAAGTATTGATCGCGGCCTGTCATGTCCCATCTCGGCTAATCGAAGCTGAGGCGCTCTGTCGATGGGCGCATTTTTCATAATTCCGTCGCCGGGGAGAGAGACCAGCCGGCAGAGGCGACTGCAAGGCACAGAGAGAAAAAGGGGAGAGTATAGGGGGGCAGAAGAAAGATAGACGGGGGGAGAGAGATGACTTGGGGGGAAATAGGTAGGGGGCAAAGAGTGGAAGAGCGAGAAATAGAGTGAAAAAGAGGCATGGGGTAAAAAAGGAACAGGGAGAGAAAGAGAGAGCGGTTTTGTGTGTCTGTGCGTGTGCGCGGGTATAGCCGTGTGTCCATACGGCATCTCCTGCCCAGAGGCCTCGGGGTGAGGCAGTGATGGAGCCACGGGAAGGAGAGGCTATGTTAATGGTGCAGGTATTGGGGCGTAGATAATTAATGCATTAACTAATTAAAGCCAAATGGGGGAGATAACGAGGTGGAGGCAAGTATAAGGAAAGGGAAAAGACAGCGGGGTGGAGAATTAGGGCGACAACAGGGGGAAGAATGGATTTTAATGGCGAGCGGGGAGATGCGGAGAGGTGTGAAAAGGGAGAGATGAGAAGGAGGATGAGGGAGACGGGGGAGGTGTTGGGTGGCGCGGGTGGGAGAGCTTGAGGAGTGGAGGGGTGAAATAAATAGAAATTGAATGGTTTGGGTGCGAGCAGAGAGAAGTTCTGAGGCGGAAAAAAATATAAAGAGGAGTGAGAGAAGACACAACGACAATGATGGAGAAACTTTTGATAGTTGTGCAGTTCGTTTGGAAAGTTGGCATTGGCGTGCTCAAGACTTATAAGTCCAACATAATGCCACTCCTCTGGCAGTCTTGTCACGAGCTGCACAAATCCAGGGTCCCCGTCAATCAACAAAAGGAGTTTGTTGGAAATGAATGGAGCCTACCTGTTTGTCTTTTGGTCTAAAGTCTCAAACCCGCAAACTCCATTGTCCCATGTTGGGTATAAAACGCTAGATTATAGGCCATCATATTGCACAGGGATCCATAGAGGTTTTCTAATAAATGCCAAAAAGGTGCAGTCACCTACTCCACTGAAAGATCCAAACAGACGCCCCAAAAACACACTTGGTCAATAGTGCCTGTGCACTTTTATCCTTTAGATTTTTTTTTCGCTGGGCTCTTTTAAGCTTTTGTTTTTGTGTTAATTCATCATAAAGAAGGCCCTACTGTCCCAAGAAAGGGTCTCTCAAAGGTCAAGTGGATCTGTCATGAACTCATCCTTTCATTATTTATCATCTAATAGCCCCAAATAACCCAAATGTATTGTTAATTTCTTGACCTGCCTCTACATTTTGGAAACTGTGGCAAGGAGCTTCACACAGTTTTACGCACCAAAAAAATAAAATTAAAAACCCCATAAAGAAAAACCAAAGAGTTCACCAGGAGACAACGTCAAAGAGTTGCTATGTGTTGCAGTGGCTAGAGCCTTTGCTCTAACATCTACGCGGGAGAGAACCACGCGAATCTCAATCCCATAATTGATTTTGATAAACTAACATGCATGGTGTGAGGAAGTCCTTTTGCACTGAGAGAAAATGAGAGTGTGTCCAAGAGGCCACCCCCAAATCAGCAATGATAAAAGTGGAGCTGAAATGGGTTGTGGGATGGAATCAAGAGAAATGAGATACACCAAATTAGAAGAGATTGGCCTGATGGACTTGGATTAGAAGGAAAAGAGGTATATAGGGAGGGGATGACGAGAAAAGGAGGAGAGTGAGTGAGGGACTGTGTGAGTGAGTGCATATGTGGAAGATGGGGGGGAAAGGGGAAGGGAGGAGGGGGTCTCGGTACTTGGCAGTCTCTGGGTATCTCAGGTTCTCTCCGGCCGGGAAAGCGGTCGATATTTAATTGTTATTGCTAGCATGGAACGCACGGAAGCGGGGCCTGTACGAAAATTTCTCATTTATTTGGTATTCTTGTTTTCTCTCCTTTTCCTCCCTTCACCCACCACCCCTGTTTGCGGGGTGGAGGAAAGTGAAAGGAGGTGTGGGGGTCTTGTGCGCACACTGGGGGCAAATGGAGAAAGGGGATGAGATCCTTGGATGACTCTGAAGGGGGGAAAAACACTGCGTCCTCCTCGCCCAAGTTTAGTTTCTGTCCCTAGACACATCATATCCACCCACCATCACCTCCACTCTGCCCCCCACCTCACTCCACTCTATCTACCCCCACCTGTCCAAAATGAAAAATCCGTCATTTTCATCAAACGTCCAACCAAATATTATCTACACTCCATTCCCGAAGATCGAATCTTATTTAGGGGCGACGGGATTCGCCATCTGTTTTTAAATTTCATTCCTCCATGAACTTTATTTTCCCTCGACTTTTGGACAAAATTATAACCCGATCGATCCGCTTTCTGGCCACCACCCGTCTACATATATTTTCCTTGTGCGGTCTCTTCACTGTGTGGGTCAATTTTCTGTCTCACGTCCACATGAACACGTGCAGAACACTGTCTGCAGCTGATAGAAACTTAAATGCAGTCCGGCTGATGTGAGGTGGAGGTTCAGGCTCTGCACCTTCGTTTTTTTTAAACCTTCCCCCTATTTCTGCGCTCTCATCCTTACATCCCTCCCAGCGCCCGGATCTCTACCTTTTCGCGCGCTCTCCCCTCGCACCTCTGACCGTTTCTCCTTGTTTTCCTTTTCATGTTTTGCTAACATTGCTAATATAAACTATATCATAACAGAATAGGGACACAAGCAGATTGGGGTCCCTTTTTTTCCTCGTCAACTTTTTTTCCCGCTCCGAGGATAACTTTTCTCCGGCTATAGTCCGCGCGCTGTTTGCTCATCTTGATTTTTTTTTCTGACGCCCTACGGGCGGTATTCACTCATATTGCCGCTCATACGTCATGCCAGTGTAACACTTCACCAATGTGGTTTAATGCAGGAGGAAGGATTCGCTGTCCGATCTGTTAAATTGCTCGATTACCACCAGTCCTCTGCGCACGTCGACAGGATTCCCATCAACCTAAGTAGGAGCTGCCGGACAAGTCAATGAAGGTGCTTCGATGAAGGTAAGCATCCTACTTTCCCATTCTGTTACAGACAAGTGGCATTAATAATAGAGAAAAGCGTCAGGAATAAGAATCCCACGAGAAATATAATGCACTTTAGTGCGAGGGAAACATGCGCACCTACTGCAGAAATTGATTGATGTAGGCTGTGTACGCTTGTGCGCCGGAGTTTGTCGAACAGCGCGCTGTACGCGGTACTTTCCCCTCAAATAGATCGGCAACAACTCCTAAAAGGTTCCTGCTTTAAAGTGAAAGCGTGTTTATGCGTTGAATTCGTGGGTTTGTATCCTACAGCGGCTTCGGGGACTCAGACGCTAAGGAGAGGGGATGAAGGTAAACAAATGTGCGGTGGAAAGTATAGCAGCTGTCGGGGAACTGAAACATGAACTTGGCAAATGAAGATATTCGCTTCAAAAACTTGTTCAGCCAGGATGGAGCGTGTCCATTTGCGAGCATATCTCAGTACTCCATGCATTTAATTCCAGTGTGCATATGCATGGAATTATGGATTCATTTTAATCGTAAAAGTGGCTAAAGACATAGATCCTCTCAGATGCTAACCTGTACCTCTAGAAGAGTTTACACGGGGGTATTTAACAGTAGTTTATGTCCGTAAAGCTAAACCACAATAATTTTACCAGCTGAAAATTCAAATGCAGCTCCTTCTGTTGTGTATTATGCTTCACAAACGCCTATCTTATTACTTTTAAAAATATTTACCTTTTGGATTATGTCAAGTGTAATGTGTGTGGGTGCTGCGATGAAAGGGAATTTCACACAGTTCAAGATCCCAGCATCATCCTCGTGCTTTTGTCGTGCGTTTTCGTGTTTTTGTGATTATGAAGAACAACCCAAACATAGACAGCAGAGAAATGAGACTCTAATCTTTGAGGTCCCACTGATGTCACTCTGCAGCTGCTGCTTTGATGCAGGAAATCAGACTGACTTTGTGTATTCATACAGCGCTGGAATTTTTATACTTTTAATACTTTTTCATGCATTTTGTTGTGTTAATTTTAGTTACAAATCAGTGAAGGTTGGCCAAAAGGTCAAGGTCACATGGACCTTTCCTCTATACGTGTATAACCTTTTTTCATCTAACAATTTTTCACATTCCCAAACCTGAACATGTGCAGTTTTATTATGATAATTTTTATGACCAGTCCTTAAATAAATTTAAGGTGATGGCTTTTTTATGTGGAATAATGAAAAATGTACTGAAAAGCGCTGCGAAAATTTTAGTGTAAAAACTGTTTCTCACACTCTGCCCTGCTTGTGGGTCCACAGTGGCCTGAAGGGCAGTCTGGATACTGTCAGCTTGACCTTTGCATTGATTTCAACTTCACGTCACACAAGGTCAAAAGCATCACACTGATGGCTCGGGTGCTTTTCAAATATACACTCGAAATGATGCATTTACATCGACATGTGTGCACGTCTCAGTAGCCTATGCAACTGCATGCAATTTATTTATCTATGTAATTATGGATTAATAATAATGTATTCTATAATGCATAATTATTAATCAATCAGTATTATTAATCATACAGATCCTCTCAGATACTAATCTAAGAATGTAGAAGAGTTTACATATATTTATGTCTGTGCCAACAGACATAAAGCACCCAGGAATTATTTTGGAAAATAAGAAATGTCGTCCATGTCTGTGTTAGCCGTGCAGTCACACGTGAGAGAGCCAGACTGCTGCTGCTGTTGTTAGATGATATATAATTTACAGTGTTTAGGTAATATTCTGAAGTAGTGTAATAAAAAAAATCAGTGCAAACAGCCTGAAAATGGCTGAGAGTGTTTAATCTCAGCCAAATTGATTATATGTTTTTGCTGCTAAGATGTGACAAAATTGGTTTTCCCTATAAATCGTTGAGCAGAACCCACAGACAAAGCATGAGCTTTAACTCCCCCCCCCCCCCCCCCCCCCCCCCAATTAATCTTGAATACATGCACAAATTCCATTTTAGAGTCATATTAATTATTACTTTTCATAAATGTGCATCATTGCTGTTGCCAAGATGCTGCCTATCAGTGACATCTGTGCCGCTAATCAGAAAGAAACCTGTTAAGATATTAGAGAAAACTTTTGCGTGACTAAAAGTAGAAAAAAAAAGCTTTTTCTTGTTGTATTTCTGTATTGTTTGTGTTTACTTTGTTTTGAAAGATAAAAACTCATTTGAACATATTTTCAGATTGATCATATGAAAGTTTTCACATAACTTAGTGTTTTACTCCTTGAAGTATTTGAAATGTAACAGGGTGCCTCGCTTAAGGCTTCAGAAACCACCTTATCTCACTTAATCACACGAGAAACCTTCCTTTTGTGAACTGGGAAATGTTTTGATTTCCTAGGCTTGTAGAACCTGGACTCACAACTAATCTGTAACACCGGCACCCAACAATGGGAGAGTGACCCTGCCGTAGAGTTAAGTCTGAATTTCTCTCAGGGGCAGGCAGGAAGGTGTGTAGTTCCCACTGCAGTCTTTTCATGTTTTTTTTTTTCAACAGCTATCCCAGTACCCCTGCAGTTTTTACTTCTTCCTGAAAAACCCTTTCCTATTGACACTGATAATGTGTTAATCAATATGGTAGTTTTGTGCTTATTCTAAACAACATTATATCCGCACCCACAGTATGAATCAAGGCTCTGCGAGGGCCCACTCCAAGAGAGTTCCCCTCCATTGATTAAGTATTAGCTTCAGCACCTCCAACGCCCAGCCACTTGTTTGCAAACGGTGCTCTATTTCCGAGGTAATTCAAACGATCACTAAGCATGGGAGCCAATATTTATAGAGGCTTTAACAGGTTCATTATAGTCAGAGGAGCCAGTTCCACCGGGGGATGAAGCACTCATAAAGGGCCCAGCAGAGTTAGTCCCTATCCACTGAGCATTTGACAGTACAGTCAATGGCTCCAATCATTCCTCATCTGCTTTATGGCTGCATCAATGTTTATAGCTGTTATGGGGTTAAAATAAAGCATTAACGGATGCAAAGGGTAAGGTGGTGCATTTAATCAAAGGTCACTCTGTGTGAAGTCTATAATCCACTTGGTGACAGCTAGAGCCATCCAGAGTTTTGACTGTGTGCACACTTTGTTTTGTTGACAATTGTTGAAATGCATTTTACTGTTTGGGGGGGGGGGCTGTCCTGAACACTGTTGATCACTTATACTCAGTCTAGTTTTGATGCTGAAAGCTTCACCAGCTAAAATATATACAGACAAAAGTATAAGTATCCATAATTTTGCATCAATTTCATCTATTGATAAGCTTTTTCGGGAATACTTTCGGTATTTGTTAAATATAAACACTTTAAAATCCCTGAATGCCCCAAGTCAACTTTTACTCCTTTATACTATTTATATGTATTCTGACATGCAAGTGCTGCTGAAATGTAGTTTCTGTCTTAACACACACTTTTATTTCCTTTCATGTGTTCAGACGTAAACTTAAACTTGCAGCTTGTGTATACTAATTCCTCTCTCACATCATTATTATTCTCTTACACTTCCTGCTTTACCTTCTTCAGCCCTGCTGAATGTTACTAAAACTATCCATTTGTGTTCCTGCTTCATTTTCTATCATCGCCATCTTCTTCTGCTCCTAAAGCAGCATTTCTTTTAGACAATTTGAACCCTGTTTTGGAGTCACTGACCCCACTACTCGGCTTCTCTTCTCCATACCCCGTCTCCCACTTAACCCCATATTTCACAGCTGAACTACGGTTAATTTCCCCCCAGTCCTGCGAACAACGCTCTCTATACTGCTGGAGCACGCTTAATTACCCACAATTAAAGCCAAACGCTAACAAGAAAATTGCCCTGTTATGAAATGACTTCAAAAGGACTAGAGTAAGTAGAATAGATTGAAGGAAAAGTTGGGTGGTAGCCTCGGGTGGAAGGGAAGAGATTCTCTGCTGTGTTTTCCCCTCAAGCTGTCTCAGTGGAAGTCAGTAAGCAAAGTCTCTGTTGGCAATACCCAAAGCTGTAGACTCCAGTTTTTAACAGCTAAATTAAAGCACTGGTACTGAGAAAGCACAAGTAAGGCTGTTCATTTTACTAATGGAAGAAGGACTCTGTGAAAGCTTTGTTTTGAAAAGGGAAACTTTGGCTTCATCTTTGGTTTCTTTTATAACATCAGTTCAAAAATATACTCACCTGGACAGCTTAACTTGCGTCTTATGTGTCTCACTTAAAAAAAATATACTGTGGATCATGTTTCATGACTGCACAGGAATAATCATGGTCACCGGAACAAGTGTGGCCAAATGAATTCCAACAGTTTGCCATAAATAACTCTCAAAGATATACATGATGTGTAACCCTGTTACAAATGTAAAATGTAAATCACAGAATTCAGTGTTTTTATAATAATTAAAAACCTTCATCCATGTGTATTTGAAAACAGTACCAAAACAACATATCAAGTGGCAACAATTAAAGTTTTACAGTAAAAGATCAAGTGAATGTATCTTCAGCGTATCCAGTTCAGGTACAATGTGGAGCTAATACACCCTGAACAGGCTGCCAGTTTTTCGCAGGGCTAATACAGACAGATGGGCCGCCCATAATGCTCACATTCATTTTGGAATTTTAGAATCGCCAGTAAACCTGATCCATGCATAGCTTTGGACTGTGAGAAAACACCAGGGAAAAACTCCTGCAGATCCTGGAGGAACATGTAAACTCCACACAGAAAGGTCTCTGCCTGGTTTCAAACCCAGGGCCTTCTTGCTGCAAAGCAACAGTGCTAACCACCACAGCTCCTCATGTGGCACCGGCCAGAAAAGACAATTCAGTAATATAAGATCAATACATGAGCTCTGAAACACTCTATCCATGAGTGCAAGTTTAATCTTCCATACAGTGACAAAAACGTATTTACATAAGGTCCTGAAATTCCATTAAATGCTCTTGGTACACCAAATAGAGGTGAAGTGGAAAGCGCACCTCTGGGTTGAAGAGGAGACGGATCATCCAGCTTATTAACAACACACTTTTTAAATGTGTATCAACTCCTTGTGTTCCTCTAGGCTTGATACGGTAACTTTGCCACCACTGCTGTGTGAGCCTGTGTCTCAGTGGGTGAAACACATTATAAAGCTCTTTATAGACTCAAGCTAAAGTTAAAAGATATAAGTGCAATCCTTTTTCTGCTTGGTTATTTGCGTATCTATGAAGGCTGCATTAGGAGAACTTATGCTGCCATACAAACATCTAATATATCGTAGACCTAGCTTATTTCAACAAGACAACGCCAAAGCAGACTAACCTCATATCACAACAGCATGGCTCCATGCTGTTGTGATATGTTAGAAAACAGTCACATTCTCTGTTAAAATGTTTCCTGTCATGTCCCTATGCCCTATTTAGCAGTTAGGTACATTGTTCAAATTATTGCGATTTTTGTGTATTTGGTTTTTTTTTAAGCTACCCTCACAGTATCTGACTTTTGGGAGACCGGCGATCTATATCAGTCGCAGGTGCATCTTTGAAGAAACAGCTGCAAAGGATTTTAGTCACGTATTTGGACACAGGGCTGCAGAGTTTTGCACCCTATAGGTGAGGGTTCACAAAAACATGTTTTTTTTCCCAACTACAACAAAATATAATGCTGCACAGTCAAGAATTTGACATGATCAGCTCACTCAGATGTTAAAACTGAAACATTTGGAATCTGCAACTAGTCTAGCGATTAAAAAAAAAAGGGCAAATATACTCTTTTAAAACATTTGTCTAGAAAACATCTGCTTTCTTTACCTAACGCCATGCTGAACAAAAGCTATTGTCAGTATTTTGATATATACAAACTAAAAATGTTCAAAAGGTTTAACTAAATTTAAAGTTAAGGGACTGCCAAGTTATTCGAGTTTGGAAGACATGGATTTTACTATGGTGTTTGAGGAAAATTCAGGGAATAACCAGTGCGAAGGGGCTTCTTCCCATGGTATTATTGGATGGTAAATGTACTAATTGTTGAAAAACATTTATTCTGTAAAAAAGTAATCAACCAACCACAAAGGGATACATTTTTCTAGAGAAAGGGTTGTGTCACTCTGGAAAATTCACCAGTTTTATTAAGAAAAGCATAGAAAATAATGAAATTCTTCACATGTTGTGTGTGGGCTGAGAAACGTATTGTTGGGAAGAGATACTGATCTAAAATGTTATTTCTCCTATTTCTCATCACTGTCAGCACACAGCTGTAATTCCATTCAAGTCCATTTTTGGGGGGTTGGGATTTGAGACCCATGTAGTTCAATATGAGGCCACAAAAACTGAAGATATACACATGACTAGTCAACAGACGTAAGACAGAAAATAGAGTACTGTGAAACAGTTCCTAAAACCAAAAACTAAAGCACAAACTCAAAATAATTTATGCGAATAATATTGCATAATGGGTAAGTAGTCTTCAAAGTGGATGAGTGGTTAGCATGGTTGCCTCGCAGGATGGGTTCCTGGGTTCAAACCTGGGTAGAACCTCCTGTATGGACCCTGTATGTCCTCATCACGCTTAAGTGGGTTTTCTCCAGGAGCTCCCACTACTGAAAAACATTGTAGGTCTTGCAAAAAATGTTCTTAATCTCAAGAGTTTCAGTTTCTTGTTAAAGAGAAAGGTTATAAAAGTGCCTCGTTTTCTTCCACAACACTTTATCCAGAGTATTTTCTGTTGTGTTTAGGTGCGCCCCCACCATTAAAGCCGAGGATCTGAGATGCCTGACAGAATTAAAAAAAAATAATGGTGCAATATAAGATCCAGAACACAACCACCAATAAGAAGATCGTGAACACATTCTTGTAACAAAACAGTACCTATTGAAGCCCTGCTGGTACAACCTCACAGCAGCTGAGAGGAATTGAGACACCCAGATGTTGGAGTGTGTCTAGGACAATATAACTGACCACAGATCCCATTCTCTGTCACTGAGGAATGGGCCGAGCCTTCAATGCCATCAACAACCCTCCCTGCACGCTTCCCCTCCATCCTCCCAAAGCAATCCAATCTACAGCTGGCAAAATGAAACAAATAAACACTAATTTGGATTATTTACGTCCAGTTTACACCACAGGAGGCAAGGTATGAGACGGAGGAAAGAAGAGCTATATGGTCGGAGGATAATTGTAACAGTGGTAGTAATAAGTGCAGCAGCTACAGTGATAACAATTAGATTTGATTTCATTTGAGAATGCCTCCACAGCTGCTCCTCACTCACCCCCTTAACCCCCTTCTTTCCCTTCCCCCTCCTCTCCCTCCCCTCACTCCTCTCCCCCTAGATTAAAGTGGGTGTGTTAATTCCGTGGTGTAGCGATCGAACAGCTCTGGCAACAATGGGAAATGGGCTATTGATCAGAACAGCTCAGATTAAGACTAGGCAGTGGAGCTCTTTCTTGCTCTCTTTCCCCTCCTTTTCTCTCCATTTCCCACCTTCTACTGCCTGTCTTCCTGTCTGTCCTGCTTGTGTCACCCCCTCCTATACACACACACGCACACACGGACACGCACACTTCTCTCTCTTGTCTTTCAACCTCAAAGAGGAAGAGAGTGTTTGCATGCATAAGAGTCTATGAGGATTTCCTGTCCTTTCCTCCTTGTCCCTTCTCTCTATCTCGGCTCCTCCCGCTTCTAATTTCTCTGCTGACAACGCCTCTCCTAACTCAATGTCCCAAAAACATAATATTTTAGCTTCATCAAAAGCAAAGAATGCACGGAATCCAATAACTACGGTAGTCTCAAAAGGCATAGAGCTCGAGCCTTTTAACGGTTCACTCTGCAGCAATTTGACATCCATTCACATGAGATTTTATATCAGTCAGTCACAGGGAGGCCTTGTGTTGTGCCACCACAATTAAAATCTGCCCTATCAAAATGCCTCGCATACCAAAATTAGCTGTCATGATTGTGCTGCAGGATGGAACACATTGAGTTTGCATTGAATAGACATAGAACATGCCAAATGTGAGGAGACAGCAAATCCATACAGTGAAAAGTGAGCTAAGAATCCCCAGCTCTACTTATATTAATTAACTCAGTCAATGGGGATGTGATAGGTCAGTTATTCATCCTCTTCCAGCGCCTCCCCACTCTGTCACATATACCTCCCAGGTGTCAGAGGCTCAGACGCTCCAGCTGCTGAGCAGATATCATTGGGAGGGAAAAAAACATGGATGAATGGGCTGGTCTGAGATCAGTGGCTGGAGGTTACTAGCATGTTTCAGTGTTTCTCTATGTGCTTTTGCCCTTTTGGATTTTAGAGGTGACATGGAGAAAAATGCAGCAGACACCGTATACATGTACATGCACCAGCAATATTTACGCACACACACACACCAGTGGTCACATCAATATTGCTGTGACCCTCAGGGGACTCAGAGTACTGGCGAAGCTTTTATCTGCAGAGTGTGTGAGTGTCCTTGCTCCTGACATGGCCATCCGTACAAAGCTGATGTACATTAAAGACAAAAGCTATGCGCACAAGCAAATACACTCATAAACTGGTGTTGCAGCATGGCGTTATGTCCAATGTGAGCCGAAAATCCGGGCAAAAAAGTTGAGAAGCACTGGTGTCTGCTGGAAGCCTTAACAAGCTGTGATGGAAGGCTGAGATCAAAAGTGGACACCAGAGGGCGATAAAGAGGTCCGTGTGTCGTTGTCTGAATTTATTGTATGGACTCCGTGTGTGTGCGTGGCTGTGGCCATAGCCGTGTTGTGCAACTGATGCTCATTCAGTAGTTTTGGCCCTTCCAAATATTTTTGGAAAGATATTTCTGTTTGTGTGTTTTCGCGGGAATTAGAGCCAATTTGCATTTTTCTAATTGCTGATTAGGACAAAAACTAATAATATTTTGCTTCACGGCTGATTTTTTAATCAATCAACAAGCCTTTGAAAGCTTCTGAAAACACTGAAACGTCCTCACCGTGTTTTTGTAGAGTCCAACGTGTGGCTTTCAGCTTCTTTCCCATGCTTCCATCTCCAACCCCTTCCCTTGATACCCTTGTCATAGGCTTTGGCTCTCTGCACTCAAGTGAGTTTCATTGGTTTACCTAATTGATTATTAACTTGCTTATTGAGGATCAATTAAATAATTAAAGTTTGTTAAGGGCAGAGTTGATTCAGTCGCACAAGAGCTGGGGCATTCTTTCCGCTGCGCTGCGTGCTTGTGCGGGTGTGTGATTTTCATTTATGCAGACACTTGATGGAAGTCACGAGTTGAAGGAAGACGATTTGTTTCACTGTAGTGTGGATTTTGCTACAGGGACAGCAAACAAATAACAGTTTGCTTAAGCCAGACTGACAGGTGGGGCTCGACCTTTAGTGAGTGTCGTTTAAGGTTTCCTTTATATTCATTGAAAACAAAGAAAATATTGCTTTGGCTAGGTAGCATTTTATTTAGCACATAGGAAATCACAGTGATTCCTCTAGTCTCAGACTTCAATCCGACTTCAGCTGTAGGTGGAAGGTTTTTGTGTCATAGAAAACACTGTCAGGCACATCAGTCCCCAGTCGCATTGGCACTGGAAACGCACTGAAGTGGCCACTTTCATTGCTTGTTTGGGGAATTGGTGCCCAATTCAATGTGAGTAACTTTTAGGGTCAGGTCAACAGGGTGGTGAGTACTGTGACTCTTCAAAGCCGGCGGGGGGAGACGCGATGGAGGGGCTCCTCTTGTGGCAGCAAAGAGAGCCCTGAATAAGAGAGAGGGAGAAAGAAAAACACACCCAGTCACAAACACACACAATTACACTACACACATACACACACACACACTCTCTCACACACAGAGACCTCATATATGAGACACGGGAGCGGAAACGGGTCGAATCCTACTTCAAATTCTCTTTCCTCTCGGCTTGTCGACCGGGGAAAACAAACCGACCCGAGGCACAGCGAATAGGGATTTACTAATTAACTGCTTACACACACACACACACACACACACACACACACACACACACACACACACACACACACACACACACAGGGAGAAAGAGAAGAGAGAGAGAAGAGAGAGAGAAAGATACACACCTTCTCTCCTCCCTCCTCCCCCCTCCCTCTGCTCTCCTTCCCGGGTTCAGGCTGGTAGTAGTGCTGCCTCTCCGGTCTCTGGCTCGGTGCGCCGTCAGAGTGAATGCGTGTGGATAGACTGGTCGCCGGTGAGAAAACAATTTACTAAAAAAAAAATCATACTGGAGGTATGTTTTCCTCTTTGTGCATTTTATTTATTGCGTGTAATATTTATAGACATTGAATTTGATATTTTTATTGTTTGTTTTGGGGGTTTTTCCCCTCGAGGAAAAAAGTTGGGGTTCTAGTGAGTTAGTAAGTGTTTTTAAAAAAGCATTTCACGATACGTCTGCGCTGGGCGATATTATTCTTCACGGCTGTCATTTTTGCTATAAATAAGATGTTTATGTTTTCCTGTATGGCATTCTCTCCGCAGTGTAATCTTGTAACAAAAAAGTTGGACTGCACGTAATTCACACAGGCTCTTTTAGCCACCATTACTGGGATTTTGTGTTGTTGTTGTTTTTTGTTTTTAAATATTTGTCTTTTTTGAAATATTGCAAACGTTTAAGTGCTCTTTGCATCCTTTGCAAGTAGACACTCACACAAACACACCAGAAAGGTGGTTAAATAGTCCACTTCTTCAGTGCATGTGTGAAGCCTCGGCTGTTCGGGCGCACTTGGATGCGTTCAGCTGTCTGCGTTGGCCCGGATTAGCCTTTAAATGTCTCTATTTGTTAAGGCGTCCAGATCTCACCTCAACACCGCCTTATCAATCAGTCAATTAAACAGCCACTCACACGCGGCGAGCTGCACAAGTCCTCAGCCGGTGTATCTCTCTCTCTCTGTCTCTCTCTCGCTCTGCTCCATTTGTTTGTGTGTGTGCGAGTGGCCTCATGCAATTTATAAATATTGTATAATAAAGTGTGCCTGTGTGACGTTTGGATCTTGTTTTTTGTGGGGGGGTTTCATTGTGCGAGTGCGTCTTGTTGCCTGCATGCTTGTGCCATGTCCTCAACTTTGGGACGTGCACGTGTTGCACGTGGTCATATTTTGATTTGGTTTTAGTTTATTTCATTATTTGACTTTTTGTTTTCTTTAATTTCTCGTCTTTAAGTTAGAGTCAGCTTTCACGGTTATCGACAGTTTTCCAATTTCTCAGTACAAGCTACCAACGATTAGGTTGTTCGAGTTTATTCCAAGTTTTGGCCCAACACACACACACACACACACACACACACACACACACACACACCACAAGAGAAAATAAATAAATAAATCAACAACCAAGCAGCAAAGAAGTGGTTTGCTCTCTGTGACCATCCTTCAGTGTGCTCACCACAGAAAAATATTGAAGTTTACTCCAGCAGGAATGAAGCCGGCGACATGTGTGTGTGTGTGTGCGCGCGCGCGCGCGCACGCGCGTGTATCTGCCTGTATATGTGTTTTCAGACTCACATGGGAGTTTGTTTCAGAAGTGGGCGCATCGATACATTTCGGAGTCTAGCTTAAAAAATATATATATTTGGAATAATCTTTATTTGATTTCGCTGGTCTCTCCCTCATATGGTGTTTTCTTTTTAGGTGTTTGCCCCTTTGCAACTTTGATGCATATTTATGCGCGCCGTGGGTGTACTCCATCAATTATTTGTGCCAGTATAATTCTAGATAAACAGTGTTTGTAAATCAATACATGCATGTAACTATTGCAGATTAAGAGATCGATCAATGGATCCACCGTAACCCCAACCAGTGCTGTTTTTTCCTCCCTCTCTCTCTTTTTTCGAGTCAGTTACAACTCACATCTAACTTTTCACATCTGTCTAAAAAGAAGTTTTAATGCGTGTGAAAGTGCTTGTTTGTGTCTGTGAAAAACATTTTTGACATTTGAGGAAACTTTAGAGTTTTCTATTTTATAATAACCAGAAATTACTTAAATATGCCCAGATTGTGCGTAATAATGTTAATAATAATAATAATAATAATAATAATGTCTTGTTCTTATAATTAATTTTGTTTTTGTATTTATTTTTCGTCACCCTCGTGGCCTCCGTCAGTTTTCCCCTCTCTGTGTTTCCTGTGTGTGAACTTTCAGACCAACGTGTTGAACCTCGGTAATTGGATAATATTCCTGCTTTTTGCGCCGCTCCTTGCCAGTCGCCTCATCCGTCTCACTGCTGTCAATACAATAACATAATAATGTTGGAAATGTTTCCGACATTAAATGCCATTCGGGGAAATTTCTCTCCACGTCACTCACCCTCCCCTCCTTAATCGTTCACCTCTGCACGGCTTGAACTTGTTAACGTGTCCAATTTATTATAATACCAGCACTTTAACGCAAATGTTTATTTAAACACACGGTTCACACAGTAATTAAGAATATGTCTCCGTTCCTTCCTGCCTAATAATAATAATAATAATAATAATAATAATAATAATAATAATAATAATAATAATAACTAGTGTATTTTCGTTTTAAAATAATGGACATTTTCGATTATTATTATTATTATTATTATTATTATTATTATTATTACATCAAATAACATGCCTTGCCTAAATGCCTAAAACTTCAAATTTCTCTTTCCGATTATCTTACTTCGTTGTTAGGACAATTGTTTATTAATTTAATTTGCTCGGATTCATATTTTAGTTTTTCTTTTATGTCTACAGAAAAAAATACATTTACTCTTGCTCTTTTTTCTGCAATTCATTTGTATTTTACCTGCCGTCACTTCTAAAAGGTAAATATAAATATCGTTTCTTCCTTTTATGTCCGTGTTTTTATTCGTTTCTCGCTTTGTTATTATTATATTTTATTATTATTACGTTAGTTTTTTTTAAGCCGTCCCAGCTTTTTAATGTCAGTTACATCAAATCAAACTTACTTTTCAGGCTTATGATCATAATTATTTGATAAGGAATTTGGATATTGGATGCGCCCTCGCTTCCTCATTTTCTCCTTTGTTTTTCGCCTTTTTCCTTTACTCGTTTCTGAAATAGACTATTGACTTCATTTTATTCATCAAGACAATCCACCTATGGGGTCTCGCACCTCTCCTCATCTCCATCTCGTCTAGAGGAGAAACTTCTGACAGGTGCGAGAAGCGGGTTTGATTTTTAAAAAATGCTCTCATCCTTAATGTGTTGTCATCTGGAAAGCAATTTCGTATGATCAAAGTGCGGCTAGTTAGTGCGGTCAATATTCTTTCCAGCAAGCATCTCATATATCGATAACAAGACAGCAAAGCCTCTCGCCGAACTGCATTCAGGCCCTGTATGTGCCGATAATCCCGGGTACATCCTGTGCGTAAAATGCGTTATAGCCTCATATACATTTCAGGAAGCTTTAATATAAATATAGGAAAGAATATACCTCATTTATAAGGATTTTATAGGAATACTGCAGAGAGAAAAACTCGAGGAAATGCTGTCTAGTGCGATAAGGTCATCCACAAATGGGTGGCAAATACGCACGAAGTCATTATGTGAGTATTATAAGCTCTAACTGGCTCTTCCTCTCTCTTGCTGTCACGGTTACTGTATGACAGTAAGGAGTAAATAAGGTGATTGATCTGTGGTCTATGAAGCAGCAGTGGTCCTGCGGGAAAACATCAGAACACAAGCCAAAGGATCGACTCCAGTCAGCTGGGCCAAAGCGCCACCTCCCCTGTTTCCTGTTACTTCATTTATTTTCATTAATTATTTGAATTGAGGGCAACCCCGCGTACGTACTTGTCCTTTTAACGGAGGATCTTCCAGTCGTACTAATATATATATATAATTTTTTTTTCAGTGACGCCTTCGTGCGACAGCGACACTTTCCTCCTTGTTTCCTCCTTTCCGGTCGGATCAAGCGAAGCAGCGAAGAAACTTCAAGTCCAGTCCGTGAGACCGTGATCGGGCTTCGGCCTCAGGTGCATCTCTGAGGCGGAGCGACGCGGAGGTCCAGGTGGGTGAATTCAACCCCCCCCCCCCCCCCCCCCTCCTTTTTTATTTCTTTCTAATTTTTTTTAACCGTGTGTCTTTAGTGTTTATTTTCTTCCATTGCTTCTCTTCTGCGGTTGCATTTTCTAATTACAGTCGAACCTTTTTCTATAATAATTAAAATAGTTTAAAATGTTTTTAAGGTAATCTGAGGTCACTTAAGTCAAGATGCTTTCCAGTGGGTGGAGTCATTTGTTGCTGATTTAAAAAAAAGAAAAGAAAACGGAACTGTATTTTACAAAGAGAGTCCGTGTAGAGATGCAACGTTAAACCAACGTAACCATTCAAAGTGGTAATTTAAACTTTATAAGACAGCTTTCTGCACTCTATGAAATCTTTCAGACTCGCCTATTTCTTAAAGATTCACAGAAGAACAACTTCTAAAAATTATGAAAAGAAAATAATTTTTTTAATGTGTGGAAATGCTTTTCAAAATTTCAAGATTGTCCTGTTTTTCTATTTTAAAAAACACTGCAATTAAAAAATAAATAAATAAATCCAAACACCTCTTTTTGGATTTTGAAAATGTGTCAGTGACAAAGTGGCACAGAACTATCTACAAATAATCAAAGGTGTCCAGTCTACTATCCAGTAACCCTTGGCCATGTGCAAGATTGCTCTCCATCAAGGTAATGAATGCTTCCTTCGTTTCTTCTGCACCCGTCTAATTCTTCCCGTTTGATATTACACTCTTAAAATTTGTATTTTAGTATTTATGATTCAATATTCATTAGTGTCTGCTGGAAGAGAAAATTCTACCTCTTACTCTCGTAGCCTTATAGGGGAACTGAAGGACTTCTCCATATCTTTTCCATCATCTGCAAACACTCCCTCTTTCTCCGCCCCCCAACCCCCTCCTGTCGTCTTTCCCTGCCACACCTGGTAACTACAAACTTGTACACAATAATAACAGCCAGATGTATCCATCTATCTCTCTATCTAGCCTGTCGACAGTTAGTGGAGTGGCTGAGAGACTTGCAGGCGTGAAAGGTCAGTTAATCAATGGCGCACAATTTGACAAATCCCAGTGACTCTTATCATCCTCACGGGTGTTTAGGGCCGAAAGGAGGACCACCGAGATAAATGCTTAATCCTGAGTGCTCAGTGAAAGAGAGAGAGCGAGAAAGAGAAAGGACAAGGACGGGAGCGCTCTGAAGCAGATGGGCATGCAGAGAGGTTGAACGCCAGGGTTGGTAGTGGAGGGCAGTGGACTTTGGAAGAGTTGACAAGTAGAGATAGAAATTGAAGAAAGAAAGAGATTCGGAAGTGACTCAGTGCAACAACTGGAAGGTGAAAAATGTGCCTGCTTTTGGAAATGACAGATTATACTTTTGTCTGTCGCAATCAAAGGACATATGCAACTTTGTGGCTCTCAGATCACAGAACATTGCCTCAGGCTGGACAGGCCGAACACATGCCTTCTGGTCTGACAAAGAAATCCTGGTTCACTCTCGGTTATGGCTCTGCTTCTGTGTGTAAAGTTGAGAAAAACCTGAGGAAAACAAAGGTGTATGAGTGGTTGAATTCTCCTGTGGCATGTTAGCCCGCCTGCAGCAGTGTGCAACCAAGAGGAAAATGAGCTTTTGTCCACAAGGCTGGCCTCTTTTTTCCTTCAGTTTTTTTTAAACTGCAGGGGTTTTGGAAGAGGGAACAATTTCTCTGTCCTTATACCCTTAACAAACATCACCTCAGTAGGACATGTCGTCACTTGTTTTCTATACTGAACTGCTAGGACCTTGTTATTTCCTGTTTTTATATTGGCATACATCACATTTAGTTAAAGAATCCAAATAGCATTACTGTCACCAAAAGTGATGGCTTGAATCTGAGGGCATGAATTGAATTTCCTTGCCGTGTGTGTTTTATCTTTTTTTCACATGGGTGCAAGAGAACTGGAGCTCTTTGAGCAATCACACAGACAGACCCTCATGTCCTTTATCTCCATCTCAATACAAGTTCAATGTAATTCAATTGAGATTAGTTGAACTGGCATGACAGCAGATCCGTAGTATTGCCAAAGCACTTAGGAGGCAATGACAGAACCACATCGATGTGGACTAACACATACACAACGCTGCACGACCAGCCAACCTTGTAGTGAGACTAAGACACACACATGCACACACAAAGTATAGGATCGAGCGAGAGAGTGACAGTCAAGTCAAAGAGGTTTTGGCAAATCTCGGGATGATGAAGTTAAAGGCTGATAGAAACTTGTCTAAAAAATGCGAAAAGAAGGAGAGAGGAATGATAAAGGGACCCGGACGATGAGTAGAGCTCATGTATGACAGAGTTCATCCAAAAAAGATGAAAGAATGATTGACTCTCGGGGAGCACGATGGAGAGAGAAGAAGAAGGAAGGACAGGAAAAGGGGAAGAGGAGGACGTGACAAAGTGAAAGAGGTGAGCGATGCTGAGGAGAGCGAGAGAAGAGAAGGAGCGAGTGAGGAGAAAGCGCTGAAGGCGAAAAAAAGGAGAGGACAAGAGATAAAGAGAGCAAAGGGGGGGGGGGGGGGGCAAGAAAGGATAAAATGTATAAGAGTGATGTACGAGAAGAGGGGAGAGGAAGAGATTTACTAGAAGAGAGATTAAGTCAAGTTGTCCCCGGTCAGTCATTAATCCGATTTAAGAGCAATTAAGGTGAGACTGATTCCTTCCTAGAGAGAAAGAAATAGATGGAGAGGGTGAAGAGAAGGGGGGAAGAAAAGAGGAGACAGGGAGGGAGACAAGGAAGGAGTGATTGAAAGAGAAAAGTGGGAAAATAGAACAGGTGCCTGAACTCTGGATGTCGGTTAGTGGACAAATTACAAGTAATGTACTGAAAAACTAACAGGAACACTGGCAGAATACTCTAATCTGTTTATTTGACTGTCATGTAAAATTGGACAAATCTAAAACTTGCTAAAAGTCACAGGTTAGGGAGCGAGGTGAAATAAATTTTTCAAAAGGCACTCCAGAAGTTTGGTCGTGGCTTTTCGTGTATTCTCGCATTCGTTGACTAACACACATTCCCTTTTGATCAAACCATGGATTTTCCGTGACATTGGGATCATAGAAGGGTACCTCCACACTCTGTTAACAGAAACTAACATCTAAAGTCTGCGTGTTATAGCTCAGTTATCTGTGAGATTTGTTTTGTGAGAGTGGACAGGAGACGTGAAGTTGAATTTCAGGTGAAAGTGCAGCGGCTGCTTCCCTCCAGTCAACATTAGACAGCGAAGGGCAAAGAGGAGAAAGAGACAGTGTTAGAGAGAAGGAGAGTGAAAGACAAAGTGGATGACTCTCCTCTGAATGAAAATGAAAAGCACGGGAGCAATGAAGAGTTTCCCTCCTCCTCCTCTTCCTCTTCCTCCTACTGCAACAAACCCCTCCAATCCCCGCTCGGTGTGCTCTGTTGTTCCAGATATGTATCAGGGGTCTCGGGGTCAGCAGAGGGGTCCCTCCACTTGCTGTAGTGTTTCTATGTCTATTGGGAGATGGTGGTCCTGATAGCTTGGCCGTCTGACACGTACACAACAGTACATAAATCAAAGGCGCACATACACACCCTCACTCCGTTTATCTCCCACTCAAACAGTGCGGTGATAGCAGCCAACTCTGCATAGAGTCAGACAGAGGGAGAGGTTGTGGTCTGTCTTGTTAAGTGGGAAAGTAATAGGTAGCTGTAAAAGGTTTACTTCTGTTGCTGCCATCTCTATTGTTCAGGCTTTTCCAGTGTTTGTGCCTCTTTTGTTTGATGTGCTTCAATAGTATATAGCACACTCAACTACGTACATAATTGCTGTTCCACATAACTGCAGGACAGCAGCATGTTATTATGAAGTCTTTTAAGGCAAAGAATGTAGCAAATTGAAAGTGAGGTTATAGATTTTGTTTGTAACATTTTAGGTATCTGAATGGAAATGGTTTTACATGATTTCATTGACTTACATCAGTCACAAATGCACGTTTTTCAAAAGAACTCGGCCATTACTGGGAAAATGCACTTATACACATCTCTTTATTTCATTTTCTGTTTTGTCCTGGCTTTTCTCCTATTAAGATTCTCTCTATATTTCTGTGGCGCATCTATTGCAGTTTCTGTGGACCAATCTGTAGACCATCGCAAGTCACAGATTGAGAGGCCATTTGGCTGCTGTTGACAGGAGACAGCAGCTATTGACAGGGCCCTGCCGGGGAGGCGTGTCTCAGGCCCCACGTCCAAAGCGTTTGTGGCATTTAATACACTGTAGCAGTGGTCCTCACAGCCCTCACCCTGCGTGCTACTGCCATAGGGATCAATATGCACTGGGTTAGAGAGAAATGGACCATCTGATGCACACTCAGAGAGGGGGATGAGAGGAAAAAAGAGTGTAAGAGATGGAATCAGCGGGGAGGGGTGGGGTAGCAAGGGATTTAAGGGAAGAGAGGCAAAAGACTTGAAAAGGGGGAAATGGTGAGACCTAAAAGTGAAGAAAAGAAGAGAGGAAATGATTAGAGGCATGGTTTAAAAAGACATGGAGGCAGAGTGTTGCCCAGCACAGAGATAGATAGCAAGGGAGAGAAAGTGGTCAGTGGTTGAAAGAGACATTCAGCTGGGAAAGAAAACAGATTGGAGGGAACGGGGATAGACACTGAAAAAGAGGAAGGCTCTAGACACCAGGGAGGATACACACAGGAAAGGAAAAAAGACATAAGGGAAGAGACGAGTGGGAGATAGGAAGGGAGAGGGGGAGTAGAAGGAAGAAAGGAGAGGGGAGAAAAACAGAGGTGGTGGTGGTGGTGGGGGGGGGGGGGGGTGCTGGGAAGGATGAGGAGGAAAGGAGGGGAGTGGGGGGGGGACTAAAATTTCCATCAGGTTTTCAATTGGGGCGGATCAATAGTGTATTAGAGCTCACCTTGACCCCATCCCTCCCCCCTCTCCCTGGCCCAGCACACAGGCCAAGCTACTCTCCCTCACAGCAGGGGACAGAGAGGGGGAGAGATTGCATTACGGCCCCCCTTTCTTGGACCAAAGTGGCAGAAAATGGCACAATAAAAGCAAGAGCGGACAGAAAGAAAGAGGAAAACTAAGTCGCGGCAGGTAGAAACAGAGAAAGTGGGAGACGAGGAGTAAGAGACCACGGAATGAGCTGGAGGAGAACCCAGCAGGTGCTGCCGTGCTTGTTCGGATGGAGCTTTCTAAGAGAGGAAACTTGTTGGGCAGGGTGGTGTGTGCATAACTTGTGTGCATTTGTATCACTATAACACTCAAAAGGACAGATTGGAACTGAAATGTGTGATCCACATAAAAAACAAGCATGTTTTTTGAACATGTATAGAATTTGGTTAAGTAACTGTGCTAAGTGTTGACGCAGTCACGGGGCTGCTGAACCTTGAAAGACAGAGAGTTTTGTCTATCAGTGTAAAAAAAATGCACTCATATGGACTCGAACAAGTCCGTGCATTAGTATTTTTATTTTATTAATATGCCACTAGTTTAAAAATTGTAATATTCTGCATAGAATACCTTAAATATATAACTATTGGCATTGGTTAGGCTACAAAGCCTACCAATGCTTTTAAGGTGTGGTGTACAAATCGGTGATCTGCTGCACGGTTACACACAAATGCTCAGTTAAATAAGTTGGTAGATGTGCACGAGACTGGTAGGACACCCTCCATCACTGGAGGACAGCGGGACTTGAAGCTGTTGCAGAAGGACAGAGGCAGGGGCCAGAGTGAGGGTGATGATGGGGGGAGAGGTTGAATAAAAAAATTGATCTAGGAATTTAGCATTTAGACACAGTTTGCAAAGTGATATAGAGGGGAGGCAGAGGAGCAGAGGGGACAGTGCGGGGGAGGACACTTAACTTTACAATAGGTCAGCTCTGCTGCTAAGTCTCTTACTAACTGGAATCTTGACATCCTGCCTCATATGCCGCTCTGTGCATATTCCCCAGAAAATAAACACAAAATGCGATTCCGAGATTCTTTCAATGATCCATCTTGAGCGTGTGATTTAGCTGTTTAGACAGGAGCTTGTTTGTAAAAGCACAGACCTACTAGCAGCACCATCCTCATCTCTTCTCCACATTTCCTAATGCTGTTCCTATTGTCACCCATCCACACTCCAGTGCACATACACACGCCAAGATGCCCGGCAAAACAACACGCAAATGCACACGCGCACCCTGTGTCAGGCGTACGCACACACAGTAACACACAAACTCGTCCCACTCACTGAGGGGGAGAAAAGGAAAGAAAAAAGGAGAGAAAAAAGAAATCGATCGCCGGGGATAGCGGTGCGCGTCGGAGGATCGTATCTTGTCAAAATAATATATTACCCTCATCCCCGCCTGATCGATGCGGTGGATTAGGGACGGAGGGCTCCCTCTCTCCCCTCCTCTCTCTCCCTCTCTTCCTCCTCGGTGCTTGGTGCAGTTTAATATTTACCTCCGTGAAAGAACGGCCGCGACGGCTCTCAGCCCTAATTGATTCCGACACATGGGGCTCT
Source organism: Diplotaxodon limnothrissa (assembly GCF_057381915.1). Lineage (NCBI taxonomy): Eukaryota > Metazoa > Chordata > Actinopteri > Cichliformes > Cichlidae > Diplotaxodon > Diplotaxodon limnothrissa. The sequence continues at coordinate 24,527,993 of NC_140606.1, read as the reverse complement.
GTGCTCAGGCTGCGGATGAGAGAGGGAGGGCCGGCTGGAATGCAGAGGTAGAGAGGCGAAAGAAAGAAAAAGAAAAGAGGAGGGAGAGAAGGAACCTCAGGACAGCAGCATCAAAAAACAAAATAGCAGGAATATGTGAAAAGGAAGGCTAGGAAAAGAAAAGATTTCCATAAGGAAGAAAAAAGAAGCTGTGGGAAGAAATGGAAAACTGAAAAGGGTGAGATAAAGTATGGAGTTTGAAAAAATGGATGGATAAAGGTTAGGGTGGTGGAAGAGAGACGAATGAACTTAAAACCTTGGAGGAAAACCTGGGAGGTCAGAGGAAATACAGTTAGAAAGGTATAAGATGGAGACAGCTGAGCCAGAGGGTGGAGAGGAATGGCAATGTATGTGGCACAAATAGAGGAGAGAGGGATGAATGGAACGGATAGCAGATAGGAAATGAATCAGGAAGAATGAGGGAAACGGGGAGAGTAGGTGGAAATGGGACTGCACGCGAAAGTGGCTTCAGGAGAGCAGGAAGAGAAACGGGAGGGATGAGGGCAGAGGAGAGCAAATGAGAGGGGATTAAGAGAGCGACAGGAAGATGGATAGAAATGGAGGAGTGAAACATGACGGGTGGAATGTAGAGCACCAATAAAAAGGCAAGAACGGGGAGCAAAGAAATAGGGGGATGATGGAAAAAAGAGCCCGGCGCAGAGGTGACAGAATGATATCAGGTGGGATAGACAGAAAACAGGAGTGATAGCGGAGCGAGAGGCGGGAGGGTATAGAGGGACCATATTTTCCGCTGAAGGAACTGGCCTGTCATGCTGTTCCGCCAGCGCAGAGCGGCTCTATAAAATACAGGGAGCAGGCGGGTCGTGTCGGGTGACTTATGTGTATATCTAGGCTTTGTCAATATTTCTTTCTGTCTTCCTTCCTCTGTGCTCTCCCTATTGCTCCCTGACTTTCTTTTTCCAATTGTGCTTCCACTGTCTCCCCATTTCTTACTACGAGTGTGTGTTCGTCCCAGTTAAGTGCTCACTCCATCTCCAGCACTGTTTGTCCACCTTCCTGTTCTTTCTGGGAAGTGAGAGCACATACAAGAGATATAAGCCGTAGAAGTCACCTGCACCTTTTGAGCTTGCAAGCCAAACACGACTGTGGTGCAACAACTTGAGGACTTATTGAGGTTTTATTCTTCAGTCATTCTCCATTATGAGGCGATAGAGGCAGGATGATGAGGCTTGCGGTTAAATTTACATCAACAGAGCACCAACACAAATACTCTCATTGGGGTTCATATTTTAAAGTCTATCTCCAGATTAAGAACATAGAGACACACACGGCTGGTTCCCTCTCTCAAACAGAAGCCGTCTTACCTGTTAAGACGGCTTCTCTTTTGCATAAGTGCGGGGATAAATGAATTCATCGGGTTGTGTACATCTTTCTGTAAATCCACTTTTCTAGTTTGTGTTTCTCCAAGTACAGAAGCACCGGGTGGTAGGCTGATTTATTCATGTGATCCCACGTTGGGTTACACCTCCTCTTCCTCATTTGGCATGGTTTAGTATCCTGCACACAGGTCTGTGGAGACCTGGATCCATGGGGGGGCCAGGCATCCTGCAGATACACTACCCCAGTGCACAACTAGTGGACACTCACAAATTACCCTGCTCTACATTTCATGTATATTTATTATGAAAATACATTAAAACTTCTCCGAACTGTTTCTGTCTTGCCATGTAAGTGAGAGTACTACAATGTTGCCCTCATTTTTGACTTCACCAAAGTCCTGGTGGGACTTGGCGATGAGAAAAACATTCAGTTCTATTTCTACCTACCTGTGTCGCCACAGAAAAAGTGAGGAGGGGAGGGGGAACATAGAGGACACAGAAGTTGAAATGGAATGAAACAGAACTTATTTATTTTTTAAAAATAAGCCCCAAATTTCCAATCTATCCCCATGACTTCCTCTGCCTCGGTGCTATGGTTTCTTTTTCCTTCCCCTTTCTCTCTCTCTCTCTCTCTCTCTGTCGCTGTGTCTGTTCTTTATTTACACCTCTCTCCTGCTCTCTGCAGTGGCTCAGGGAGCGGTAACAGAAGTGTCACTTGTCATTATTGGTCTAATTCAGTAATCCGTCATCGTGCACTCACTGTATGCAGCGCATTATACGCCAGCACAGCAGGTGTACTACGCACCGAGGTGGAGATTCGATTTGACACGCACACACAGGCGAGAGAGCCAACGGGGGCCGTAGCAGACGGGCACCGAATGTGTGTGTTTGTGTGCGTACATTTTGTTTTCTGTGTGTCGGAGAAAGTGGAAGGGGAACAGATAGAAAGATGGAGAAATTGAATTTTTGTGTGCATGTCTGTGGATATATTGTAGTTTCAATAGAAATACAGCGGTCTAAGATGTCTCTGTAGTGGGACGAGACATCAGCGACGGGACAGAGACAGCAGAACGAGTCAGAGCAGAGACTGTGAGCGGTAGCACGTGTGGGACCAGATGCGAAAGAAGATATTTGCAGTAAAGAAAAATGAACAAAATCCAACAATATATTATTACAGCGTGCTTTCCATTCATTTACAATCTGCAATTATCAAATCAAAGTTTACGTCTTCATCTGAGGGCTGAATATGTTTTATAACCCAGCCTGGAAGCAAAGCTATAACACAATCTACTGTTCAAAACACGGTATTGAGTTTCCATGATTCTGTTGTTCAACACTTTTACTTGGCTATAAAAGTTTTGCTTTATCCTCATAGCATTTTCTAAAGCAGTTCATTAGAAAGTAATATTTTTATTTCTTAAGCGAATATGATGGCTGACCAGCCAAGAAAGTCAATTCAGTCTGATTTATAAATTAGTTGTCTGACTTTTAAGTTTGGTGAAACTTATAGTTTATTATGTTTTTCCCAATTGAACTGCTTGGCTATTTAAACCACATTAATGCCAATTTTTCTCCAGTATTTTCATTTAGCTGCTACACTACACAAATAGGACCACATGCCTCTACCTACCAGTGGAGAAAGAAAAAGAATAGACACAATGACATGCAAGACAAGGAACATCCAGCTTATGTGGTCAGCGTCTTGGACTTCACCTGGACTCTCTAGATTTAATTATGAGAGTATATGGACTCATTGTCATTGTACAAAAACATAAGGTGTTGTGCTTTTCACCTACCTCATCCTGCTATAGTGGGAAAAAAATCCATAAAGCGATATGATTGCTAAGTCTCCCAGATCTCTGTTCAGCTTGCGGCATTGCTAACTTCTGCACTACAGTGTGAAATTATGGATTCTCCTGAGATTATGCTTAGAAGCACCTAGATAGATCTCCAAACCCAATGTTTGTTTTATATAACGGTCAAGTCTAGATTCAAGTTAGACATGGTGAGGTGAACCCTGCTGCAGTCAGGGTTGTGGTCTGTAAGACTGATCCATTATCCATGAAGTCAAACACCGATTTTATCTGCTTTAGTCTCGCCCATATTTATGTTTGTTTTTGCCAGTATAGGCATCACAGATGGCTAATCAATCAGTCAATCAATCAATAATCAATATTGGTACAGATTTTTTTTTTAATTTAACCTGTTAGTGCTTTATCAGTTTAAATGATTTTAAGTGTAGTTTAGCGCTTTTAGTGCCGCTTTCCTCAGCTTACACATAGATATCATTTTAGATGCAAGAATGTCAGACACTTTATCAACTTGACTTATGCTTGGTATTGGTAGCTGTTATTCAAGTTCATTTTATTCATTTATTTTTTAGTTTGTTTATTCTGCATGTAGTATATACAGCTGGATGCTTTCATATCAAGGAAATAAACACAAAGGCAAAGTCCGATAAAAACAAAGGAAAGTGGAAGTACCATCCCTGAAAATCCTTTCACTTCATGTATGATATGTAAATATGATATGAATGGATCTTAAAACAGGAGTAGGTAGAAGCTTAACACTGCACTGCACACAAAAATGTGCATACAGTCCAAACTTGGCACACTTCTAAGTCAAAGCTATCTACAACTTGGTGCTCCGGTGGGTCCAATCGAAAGAAAGGCAAAGCCAAGCTTTGTATGCAGCATTGACAGTCCCACCTCCCTTGGGGTTGGAGATGGTGCCCCCTACATTCTGGGTACTAGAGTTTTATTCTATGTGAACAAGTGTAAGGGTGATAGGGTTTAAGATGTGATGGAGCTTCACCTCTTCTCTTTATCAATGGCAATTTGTATGTGAGCACACACCTCTGGAGTCCCAGCGGACACAGTGGATTTCATCAAGTTCTTAACCCCACAAGGCTACAAATCCGGTTACCACTGTAAGTGTTTTAAACTGTTTAAACTATCACAGCACTCCATGCTGAGTCCCAGCCCGTGTGCAAGTCACGCCCAGATCACACCGAAGCATATGAGTGTAACTGCATTTACTCTACTTTTTTCTCTTATTTTATTTTTGCTTTATATAACACCTGCCATTTCCACCAGCACATCAAACCCCGGCTGTAAGCTGACTCCGAGGGGATTCACTTCTATTGTTTTGTGAAACCTTTTTACAGCTGCTTTTATTGATTCATTTTTATCATTCCTTTTTTCATTAAGAACATATGGAAGACATTTTTTATGTGATTTGACTACACCCCAAATTTCTGCTGCTGATTTTACTGTAAGATTGTGAGATCCTCTCGGTGATACTGATGATGCAGAGTAGGGCAATGCAGTTTATACACTGAATACTAATAGCCACGGTTGCTAATTGTTAATTGCAAGATTTTTCTAATTACTACTCATTAGTGTAATTTGCATAACTCTAAATGTATGGTGAACTATGATGAGCCCAGTTCAGAATCAACAGCTCAACCAATGAAAACAATGAAAAAACATCACAGTATGTCTTTATTTGCCATTTCTTAGAAATTATTTTGTCATTGGTCATCAGTAGAATTTCAGACATGTGATTGAGCTAAATCACCAATCCTCTTTTACATCAGGAGCAAACCAAAACACTTTTTCAAACAGACATCGACTGCACAATTTAAAGCTGTCGCTGCATCTGATTGTTTACTAATCGCTAATTTATCCGAGAAAGTATTCAGTTCAAGAAAGTGAGGTGAGAAATTACAATTGAACTAAGAGAGAGAGAGAAAAATAGATTTTTATGTTAAAGATGTTAGACTTTTACTTATTTTTTCTCCAGAGGCCTTCTTCCCCTTCACCCACCCAAAAGACAAGAGTAAAGCCTTTCAGTCACATATAGCCAGAGAATTAGAGATAGGTATATGGGGCTAATCCTTCAATGTGGTATAAACAGTAACAGGTAGTTTCTCATTGTTGTTGGTTTATAAATTATAGCTCTTGAATTTAAATTACAAAAAAAAACTTTTACTGTACAATATTATTAGGTTAACATGAACTGTAAACAAAACATGCTTAAAAGTTGAAAGAATGAAATGGCAGGAGCTGTTTGTTTTGGATTTCACAGAGCAGACAAAAAATGTTATGTCAAAACATCTTAATTTTATAATGAACTAGTTATTTTGACTTAAAGGCTACACTGAAAGGTCATTAATATCTGAAGGTTTGCTTATTTGCTTATATCTCCAATGGATCATTTAACCTATTGACAAAGAGCCCTTTGATTTTATCTATTGCCTGCCTGATGGTGATCATCGACTGGGGAGTTATTTTGTATTAAATAATCAGAGGTGATCAATACCGCTCAATAACTGTCTTCCTCCTCCTTCTTATCAGCCCCACAATGTCTCCATGTTGAAAGACCCATAGGCGCACACTGCTGACATGGTTATAAGATGGTCGGAATATATGTAATCTGTTGATCCTCTGGCGTTTTACAGTTACTTTGTCTTTGTTTAGGAGCTGAATTGCACAATAGCATCCACCAAATGATGGCCAGCGCACAATGAGCTACTTCTCCTCCTCTGCATCAGTTGATCAAAACCGCCTGGAGTTATGCAGTTAATGGCATCATTATTGTAAAAGAGAGAGAGAGAGAGAGAAGGAGATAGGAGAGCGAGAAAAAAGGGGGTGGGAAGAACAAAGTTGGAAAAGGAGGAGGAGGAGGAGGGAAGGAAGGAAAGTGTTTGAATTATTATCCTGTATATGCTCGAGTGGACACGAGACAGAGAGCAGGGGGCGATTTGGCGAGTTGTTGAAGAAAAGATGAGAGGTGAGGCCTACGGTGGGGAGGAGAGAGCAGGAGGGAGGGCCGGTGATGAATGGAAGGAGAACAGGGATGAGAGACGGAGCAGCATGAAAGAGTATATACGGTGCGCGGTCCCGCTCCGAGGATGATGAAACGTTAATTAAAGTAAACGAGCTACCTGAGCTCCCCGGCTAACCCCCTGTCACACTCTGTCAGGAGACAGAAAGAGGGAGGTGGGGGGCAAGGGGGGAAAGAGGGGGGGCGGGGGGGGGGGGGCGGTGGAAATTTGACTGGAGAGGAGAGAAGTTGGATAATCCAGCTGTGGCTTTAGTTCAAGGTTGATTGCTGTCACAGTTTCTAGCACAGATATCATGTATGTGCACACCAGCGAATGTGAATAAATATGACTTCAATATGATCATTTAATCATTTACGTTTTTTTTTTTGTGCATTATTATTAAAGTATTTCCCATTAATTCCTCGCAGGCTCCATCCAAGATTTCGTGTGAGACCCGCCGAGCTCTCCGCAATGACATCTCACATGCGGGAACAGAACATTTTGAATGAATCGATCAGCCGTGCGAATGTGCCTGAAATGTTGCTGCGTGGATCAGTAATTACAAACTACTTTTTGGGCAAAAGTGTGCCCTAATTTTCAAAAGAAAGCCCCACCCATCCTCTCCCCCTCGAATATGTTTCAGCCTGTTCTCCTCTGTGTATGTAATCCTTATTTCCCGTTCAATCCACGCAAGGTTTCATCCGCCAAGATCACCTTTGTTTCTTTTTAATGCTCATATTCATTCAATTAATCTGGGCTCTAATTCGTTTATATATTTATTTACTCGGTCTCGCCATCACTCTCTTCTTTTTTTCATCTCTCTCCAACGATTATCCTGGCGTCTAATTAGAAATCGATGCCGCTTGGCCGCCGGGTATTTGCAATGTGTTTGTGGACGTTGAGAACAATTCCCCGGACAGAAAAGACTGAGAGAAGAAAGAGAGAGGAAGAGGAAACGCTACACTACACCGCACTGCACTATATGCACACACACACACGCGAGCGCGCAGATTCTGACAACCGACTTAACTGCTTGCAGCGATTCTTCTTTCTAAAAAAGCAGTAGGCTAAGTTTAAAAAAACAGAAAAGAAAGAATGCAAGGAAAGGAAAAATGAAAAGAAAATGATTTTTTTAACGATTGACGCGAGGGATTTGTGCAGAATTGTTGAGGACTGTTTCCCCGTCTTTTAGGAAAACAAACAAACCTCGAAGTGGAAAAGCACTTTAAATGTGATGGCCTGCATCTAACCCTAGCCAAAAGTCGAAGGAGCCAATTCATCACAAGGTTATAACAATCCAGTGCGCCGAGCCTCTATTGCAATGGTATTCTTATTTTAGCATCGGGCTTCTATTTTTGAGCGTTTGGGGCCTGCGTATGTAATTAATGCATTAGTCCGAAATGCAAACTTCAATGAAAAAAAGTGTAAGAGCCTCTACGTGCGTTTAATAGCAGCCAAACTTTGTTGAAATTAGCCTTCAGTAATTGAGCAATCGTTCATTTGCCTTTCTCCCTTTGAGGCGAATATTTCGGGCAGTTGGAAACTCAAAGTCTAAATTACTTCAAACTTTGTGTGAACTATGGCACCCGTTCTCTTTTCCCTTTTTTGTGCCATAACCGGTGTCTTCTCTGATGCTCATTCCGAGCCGGCGTCGCCTCCTCTCTGTCGCGTCCCGCAGAGAGGAGTCGGTATGGAGACGACGGGTTAGCGCCATTACCGGGGCCAATCGAACCAAACCGGATTAGCAGCTGCCAGATGAAAAACGAAATCGTTCCAACCAAGTGAAAAAAAATGTAGGGAACCAGAGCCTCGCACTTTTATTAGTTCAGCTTTACACCACAGTGTGTTTACCATCTGTGCGCAACCTTTTATTGGCTCTCCCCATAATCTGTTTTTCAGACGCCGTTTCTCTCTGTTTACTGTGTTCATCATCCCAAACGAGATGCATCACTTTCTCTCCCCCCTTTCCCTCCCCTCCCCGTGTGTGTGTGTTTCTCCAATAACTCCGTGGGTTCACCAGTCAGGAAGTGTCATATCGGGAAATGCAGTGTTGGAGTGTCACCCCCCTCTGCATGATAAGGAAAACTGAATAACTTGCTTCTTCTCCTTGTTGCTTCACATTTCATCAACCCCTGTGATGCTTTACTTGTGCCAAAACCATCAGCCTGGGCTCCCTGGTGTCTGTGTGTGTGTGTTGTGTGGTTCCACATGTGTGCATGTGTATGCATGTGAGTGTCTGTGTGTCTTTGTTGCTCTGTGCAGTAAGTCATATTTGAGGCTTCATCCTTGCATTTTCTGTCAGTCTATCTTTCCATCTTGCACGCTCATTAAACGTCCCTCCCTCACACAGACACACACACACCATCTCTCTCTCTCTCTCTCTCTCACTCACACACACACATACACACACACACACACACACACATTCCCTCTCTCACTCTCTCTCTGAGTCTCTCCCTCTCCTTCTTCTTCCTCCGCGCCTCACGCTCCCCTTGCCCGTGGCTATATGATCGTGAAAAATGTGTTTACAAAACTCGCTCTCTTGCAGATCAAACCGTACGGACGAATCAAAGACTTTGGAGAGAGAGGCAGAAAAGAAGCGAGGGAAGATAGAGAAAGAGAGATAGAAGGGGTATGAGCAGAGGGTGTGTAGAGGCCTTATAATTTTAAAATTCTCTGTGTGTTATTCTCTCTCTCTCCCTCTCACTTTTTTTCCTCCTCATGTAGTTGTGTGTGCGTCTGCATCTCCTTTGGTAATACAATATCTTTAAGGCCTCCAAAACAACTATCTGTGTCTCACAGTTAAATATGAGATAATGCAATATTGATGTCTCCTTGTCTTTGCTATAACGCAATACTAGACCCATTCAGGCTGGACACGCTAACATAGGCCGATAGTGCCCTTGCACTTAAAAGAATTACTCTGCTCCTGTAATAAATTTTAGAGGGATGCTACACAAATATGAAGTCCCACAAGGAATATAGAAGCCTGTGAGAACATAGAAGTAAAAAAAAAAAAAAAACACTCCCAAAGAAGCATCAGGTCACCTTTCATATTATGTATTCAGTACAAGGCACATAGTAATATTGGGCTGTATTAGCTTTCAGCTGGTTCTTTGTGCATTTGGGTTTCAAGGGAGTGATTTGAGACATGTTTACTGGTCCAAGTTTTGAGCGACTTTGTGTTAGCTGAGGCCTCTGGAAGTCCTCAGAGTTATGAAGGCTATTTGCGCTTCATTTTGTGCATCACTTGTTCACGTAATTAAAATTTCAGACTTTTTAGTTCATTAACAAACAAGGACATTATTCTGAAGTCCAACGCTGGGTGCTTGTCACTGCTGTCTTACTAAAAGTTGTTGAACTGTTTAAAGACCAGGAACACTATTCAATCAGTGCTGGTGGTATACAATTTGGGTGCATTATTTTACTAAGATTTTATTAAGTAGCCGAACCAAATAGAACCAAAACTGCGTCATTTTAGAATCCATAAACGCACAAAATCTGACATGGTGTTGTACATAACAAATGACATCAAGTGCAATAAAACGTGTGATAACCTTTTTAAAACTGGTTTATACTCTTGTGGTTGGAAATATGTTTCTCAAGTGCCCATATGATACATTACTTCTATGACAAGACTTCTTTTTTTTATCACAATGTCAAATTGCCTGATGAGGGTGCAAAGGCAGGAAAGGTGTGAGGAGTTATTTTTAAATAGAAATATCAGAATTGCTGCTCTTAATGTTTATGACAGGTTTGATAATTATGAGAAAAGAGCATCTAAAATCCACAGACAAGGACAGGAAGAAGACACAAAAAGATGAAGGAAGGGGAGGAAAGGGATTGTGAGGGGATGATGGTGAATGTGGTGAAGGAGGAGAGGGGAATGAGGGGGGTGGGGGGCAGACAGACAGGCAGGGGGAGCGATTATAGCAGGGTTTATGTATGAGCTATTGATTGAGTCGGTGGTGACTTCTTGAGTGGTTAATTCGGGAAGTGAGAGCGATAGAGAGAGTAACTCACTGACCAGAGAGGGGAGGGAGAGTGAATGGGGGGGATAAAGAGAGAGATAGAGTAGGAGAGCGTGAGGAGGAGGAGGAGAGATACAGAGGAAGAAAAAAGTGGACTTCCCCAAGTTAAAAGTGTGGAACATAAGATTCTATTTGGCAAGGAATTAATTTGTGGTTCATGATTACTAACAGGAGCAATTTATGAAAGAATGAAGCAGGGTTGTTTTGTTTTTTTGTCTTTTGACCCTTCTCAAAACTGCTGAACTTTTCTCCAAGTGTTTCACACAAACACTTGGAAAAAAATTCAGCCAATATTTAAAGGATTTCTATTACAGAAAAAAAGTCTTAAGATTTGTTTATTATGTGGATTATGCATATATGCTCCTTCTGTTTGGCACAAAACAGCAACTAAAAGGGAAAATAAATGAAATCCACATTTACCTGTGTAGGGTTTTAGAGAGGGCACGGTACCTCGGAGCAGGAAGGGTTCAAATCCAGTCTGAGGCTTTTTGTGTGATGTGTGCATGTTCTCCCCATGAATGTGTGGGTTCTATCCAAGTACTCCGACTTCCTCCAAAAGTCCAACAACATGGACTGGTTTAGGTGAACTTCTGATTCCAAAGGGGCCGTAGGTGTGAATGTGAGCATGAATGGTTGTCTTTCTCTACGTGTTAGCCCTGCAACCCATCCCGGGTGTTCCTTGTCTCTTGCCCTATGACAGCTGGGATGGGCTCCAGCCCCCTTTCAGCAACCCTGAATTAGATAAGGGGAAGGAGATGGATGGCTGGATGGATTTTAGAGTAACATATAACCAGGCTTTGAGCTGGAGTCTCTACCTCAAATCTAAATTCTCAATCATACTGGTTCCAAAGCAGTTATCACTAATTTAGAGGGGAAGTGTCATTAAGCATGAAGGTGATTAAACACCATTATGAGCTGCTAAAGGGTCTCTATGACCCCAAACACACAGAAAACAGTGCAGTCACATTCAAACACTGTGTAAGTTATAATGATCACACAGCTTCTGATCTGCCTTAGTATTGCTTCAGTCCCAACACGGTTTTCTTTGGGAAATTAACTGAAGATCTGAGCAACCTGCGTTCATGTCCTGAACATACTCAACTCAATTAAAGCCTTCCGCTCTCCATCACACATAAACACTGAGCGAGATCAGACAGTTTCTTCTCTGGACTTAAGCCTATAGGACACTCGTGCGATCGCTGGAAACCACAGAAGGATCTGTTGGTCTCACTGCATCACCTTGTCTGAGGAAAAAATAGTCAAGAGCAACAACTCTGAGTGGGAAACAGGGTGGTGTGTGCGTTTGTTGGACGTGTTTGTAGTGTAGTGAGCGTGAAGGTTCTCAGTAATAGCCTATAGACAGATTGGTTATTATTCCAAATGTGTCCGATGCATATTCGCCCGCAGTTTGATTTGCAATGCATCTCTCAGTTTGTTCGCTGGTAGGATATCCTGGATAGGATATCAAATTCCGAAAAGCTGCGCGCGCGAGTGACGCTACGTGGGTTTTGCGTGCATCGGTGTGTGTGTGTGCGTGCGTGCGTGCGTGCGTGCGCATGTGTGTGTGAAGGTCAGCTCGCCGGCGCAGTTTCTTTTCCTATTTCTCTTCCCTCTCGCGCAGGTTTTGATCTCTCAGCCGCGAGATCAAAGGCGCTCTCTGGCTATTAGTCAGCGCGAGCCATTGATCCCTCATCGATCCACGCGAGACACAGCCGCCCCGTGAACACCGCGCGAGGCTCCCAAAAGCTCCTCCCGCGCGTCAGGAGAGAGAGGGAGAGAGAAAGCAGAGGAGGGAGATGGAGCGGTGTCTGTGTGTGCGCGCGCGCGCGTGTGTATTTTTCTACTGGCGCGGGCAGAGCCAAACTCGAGCTTTTTCTTTGCCGCGGGACATGAAACAATGAGGCTCGAGCCGGTTTTAATAAAGCGCGCTTTCCCTCCTTTCAACTCTGGCGCGAGGCGGACGAGCCGGCAGCGGAGAGCGATCGATAATTAATGACGATGAATAATTTAACCCTATCGATTGATACTTTTTTCTTCATCCTTTTTCCCCTTCTTTTCCTTATTTTCTTAAGGCCAGCGTTCTATATCATACTAATGCCGTTTTCACGCGCTCAACATCCTCATCTTCACTCACCTCTTCTTAAACTTGTTGGAGTTCACCACGGATCGTGAAAGTCTGGAGAAAAAAAAATCAGGTTTCCTTATTTATCAAAGTAGGGGAGACCGGGGATAGTTGTAACGTGGGTCAGTTGTAACACTTCCAATTTCTCCAATCAGGGCTAAGTTTCAAATGATGTGACTCATCCTGTGCATGCCCAACTCAGTTCTGCTATCACATGTGAAAAATCAGCACATTTTGTCAAACACAGACAATTTAACATGAAAAAAAGTAATTTGTATGCCAAAAAGTAAGTTTTTCTACTTTATTTCAATGTTTAATAGCATTATCTGCTTTGCAGTTAAACTCATCAAACTTAAATTATGTTATTTGTATGTCTATGGGGATATATTCTGTGTAGGTCTTTAGTGCTAATGTTTTAGCCGTTGGCTGTAATGTTAGCTAGTTCATGGCTATAGGAGTCTGGGTTAGTTGTAACAATAATGCAGATGTTAAAACTTACCACACTATTACTTTAACTTATATTAAACAAGTTGGGGCAACGGCATCAGCAGAGAGAGGTTCACTGGTCGCTTTTGTATATGCGGTTAATGCCATTGGCAACACAATTCCTCCACTGTTTGTGTTCCCACACACACATTATGCAGACCACTGTGTCAGAGATGGACCAGTAGGAAGTATTGGTAGTGGAAATAAATCAGGATGGGTGCAAGAAACAGATTTCCTCATCTTTCTGAAGCACTTTGCAAACCACACCAAGGTAAGCCATGATAAAAAGTAATGGAATTGCGGTGCTGGTGCACAACTACAATTTTTCAGCTTCATTGTTATGTTCAAAATTGGTGCAAGAGCTGTAGGTTATAATGCCCACTGAGCCAATGAGGCCAAACTCAAGGAAGACCAACCAAAATTAATGAAATATTCAGTTGCAGAAAATTCCATAATTTGTCTTTTTTGGGGGGTTGGAATATGTTCAAAAGCTAGATTTCTGCATTCTGTCACACACACACGTAGCTACATAAATGGCTCTAAGTGCATTCATGTGTTGAATAAACAAAGATTACATGTTAATATTTTGTCAGTACCCTTATTTCATTGTGTTACATTTCACCCCAGGATATGTTACAACTAACCCAGACTATGGGGTTAATTGTAACATTTCACTCTTTGTGTTTGAGGCCATACCATGCAATGGGCAATTGTGCTGCAGAGAAAATAGCTGCACTATTTAATAGCCGAGACATGTAAATACTTTGCATTACATTTTGAATCCACTACCTTAAACGAGCTCCAATTTACAGACAGAAATGTCAAAAATGTTACAACTATCCCCGGTCTCCCCTACTCTATTTATGACCCGAGCTGGAGTCTAAACTTCTCTCCGTGAATTGAGCTGGCCTTTTCTTCTTCTTCTTTTTAAAACCGCAAGGTGTTGTGTTTGTCATAAAAGCCAAATATGCACATCATACCCCATTACAATTAGCCCAAGAAACGAGCCATGATATTCGACCTTTTAACATATTTTTTCTGCTAACACTTCATTTATTACAGTCAATCCCTCTCACACACTCCTGGTGTTACTCTGTGACTTAAAGTAGTGTTATAATGTAGTAAAATCTCCAAAGCTCAACTCATGAAAGAACACATAAAGCTCTTACTCATTTTAAAGCACTCATATTTTCAGCAGGGGTATCTGTGCTCAGCGTTGACTTTAAGCTATGTATTCATAGATTTAGGAACTTGATGCAAATTCTAAACCCAGCCTTATTCCTTAAGCCGTGAACCAAACAGTTCAGTGTGAAATTATGTTTCTTAAGTTTTCAGATATGGACTTTAATATTTCTCTGCCCTATTACTCCCTGCCTCTGTTGTCACATCTTGTACCGCTGCTCTACTGTATCTTTCAAAGTACATTTCACTGGATGATATTCTGGCCGGGCAGTCCTGTCAGATGATAGCCTGTCTCAGTGTGAAGGACTCAGTATTAGCTTTGCCCCTGCAGTGTGGAGTAATGGGTGCTCTGTGGGAGAACAACTAGATTCAGCCAGTACTCCTGTAACGATATGTCTTGGTTAAATACACTGATGCTGCTGCACCGCTGCCTGCTCCTATTATAGTGACTGCACTGATTTCTCACTCTTTCACATTGCAGTGTGATGGGTGTGTAAGGTACAAAGGAGGGATTGTGGGGAAATCTAGCGGCTATAAGTTGCAACATGATCAGTATTGCTGTGATTATCTGCGCAGTTTCAGTGATTAAAATGTAATCTTTTTTCATTTTTTATGGATTTTCACAGATTCAAAGCTTAAATGGTAAAAGTGAAAACCTTAATGTACAACATGAAATGCAGAACAAAAAAAATAAATATCAATAATTTAAAAAAAACAACCAGTGATGGTTTTAATGTTTTATGATTCATCGAGTGTGTAATATCCTGCGAACAGGTCAAATTGTCTGAAAAACCTAGTAATTGAGACCAAATTTTTAACTTGTGAAGTTTTGAGAGTCTTTGGGATGCTGAGGTTGACTCTTTTTTTCGTTATGTAAAGGGGAAGTTAATTTTGTTGATGGCAAGGTTTCAGTCATTGTTTGTCTTAGTTTGAAAAAGCACGTAGAACTTTTTGTTTGTCACATACAAAATCCAAAGAACCTTTTTAATTGGATGCTCAAACAAGATGTAGATGAGATGCATATTTGGGCTTCAAAACAAAATTTGTAGCTTGATATTTTAAGATGTAACTAAATATTATTTTTTAAAAATCATATAAAGAATGTAATTGTTTGGTAATTAAGATGGAACTTAAGCTAAATAAGAAGGTTTATAGGCCAGTGTATGGATAGAATTTAATTCTGTGTTGACTTTTCTCTTCAACATTTGGATAGATAGGTTCTTTTCCCTCTTCCTGACCAACCCCCTTTCCTCCTCTCCTCCTCCTTCTTCTCTCTTCTGTCTCTCTCCTCATTTCTCCTCTCTCCTTCTTTCCATCTCCTCTAACAAACCCATAGCAGAGTCCCTCTGTTCTTCCACCCTGAGGCTGACCAGTGTGTCAGAGCTAACCAGGGAGAGGAACAGAGAGAGAAAGACAGAGATAGCAGGAGAGAGGCAAGCAGAGTGAAAGGAAGAGAGAGAGAGAGTTTTCAGTCGGGCCTTTTTCAGGGGCAACCAAAAAAAGGAAGATGAGACAGATGTACAGAGTCCTTTTCATCTAGTGGAAAAAGAAAGCGGGAGAGGCCAGACTTTTCATGCCTCTCACATTTTTCTATCTTTTTATATCGTGACCCATCACTCTTTCCTTCTTTAGACAGCACTGGAGACATAATGTTGCCTGAATGTCAGGCTGCCCTCCTTCCTCGCTCTACCCCAGTCACTCTGCAGAATTTCAAAACGTAGTTTGTACTACAGTATATCCCTCACACTGGTTTCTTTTCACTCCCGTCAGTGTCCTACTAACCTTGGCGTCACAAGTATGCCAGTTCTGCCTTTACTTTAGCAACATTGTTACAGAGTTGATGTTTGGGAGATACATGCAAAAGTTACAAATACAAATCTGTGACCTTTGTGGCGAGACTGACCTCTTAAAACTCAGTGGGACTGGTCCAATCCTGACTCTTGGATATGCTTTTTCAATCCTTTTCTTACTCTTAGTCCCCACTTGGGCAAGAAAGTCGAGAGGTCACAGGAAGTTCATCAGTTGAGAAAATACAAGTTTCAGTTTACTGCTGAAAGAAGGATGGTTCACGCACACGTTTACCTGAACATGATGCAAACATACCAATTTGGTCATTGCAACACTGTAGTAATTTTCATCTTTCTTTCTTTGGACTTTGTCCCTCGTCAGTTACAATAGATGGAAACGATTGCTCTCGTTGATGTAGGAGTTTGTCTTTAGAAGACCCATCTGCTTGTCCTATTGTCCTTTTTTTCCAAAGCAGTTTTCCAATGATCAAAACAGGTTTGGCATTACATGACTGAAAGGTTATTTATAGGAAGCGACTGAACTTTATTTGCACTGTGTGAAATTCAAGAAGAAGAGAAATAAACTGAGTGAAAAATGCATTTTATCTCCTCTCCAATCATTATTAAATCTGCAGTGAGCAGTATAACAGTATAGTACCTTGCACTGTGGGTTTGCTAGCAGACAGCTTAATTTCTTATATTGTATGAATTTTGAGGGACTTTGTCCATAATTTTCACTCTCTAAGGCTTTGAAAATGGCTAAAAGTAAGTACAGAGAGCAAATGTGGAGGGATTTCTGAGGTTTACATGTTGAGCAGTGACAACAGCAGAAACCTTTAACCTTTCAGCCATGACACAGGAAGTTTGTGTATCCCTGCAATGTTGTTGTGTCCTAAAGTCACAAAAAACAAAGTGCACTCTTTCAAGCGTTAAACTATAGAAAAGCCTCTGAATCATCAACACACCAGAGATTTTCCAGCAGTAATGATCCATTTGCTAGATCTAGTGCAGGCCTACACTTCAGATTATGTGTAGGAACACAGCTGAGGTGTTTTTGTGAAGATGTGATTGTGTGAAGTAACTTAGTGAATCTATTGAGTGTGCTTACTATTGTCACCGGTAGCCGTGTGATCCATCATCCACGCTGGGTTTCACAGGTGACCTTTTGTGGGAGAGGGGTCCTTTGTTTGGACTCTGTGTCTCTTTGTCCAAATAAAGCAGTGTTTTTTCTGCCCACATCTCTCTATCAGTAAACCAGAATCTTTAGTAAACAAAGTGCATTCTCTTTTTCAGCTCGGTGAGATCTGTGTTAGTGTGCCGATATTGATTCAGTCAATATCTATGGGCTCCATGTCTTACTTTGTGTGCTGCGTCGTACAGTGTGTGTGCGACGGCTACCTGAATGCCTGCGTATTTGTGCCATATCTGCTTGAGACTGTGTTTACTGTGCATGCACAATCCCTTACAATCTGTGAGTGTCTGTATCTGACAGTCTGTGCATGCATGTGTGTGTTCGAGTGTGTGCGTATGAGGAGCAGTATTCCCTGGGCTGCTAGTTATAATGTTTCTGGGGGTGATGGGGGGAACTTGAAAGCCCTGTGCTGCCCAAATCAAAACTAACAAGGAAATGATGGGGGCTCCTTTATCTCCTCTCTGGCCTGGGGGGCCGAGGGGGGGGGGCGAGAACGGGAGACTGGGCAGGGAGGGAAAGAAGAAGAGGTGGGAGGGAGGGAGAGAGAGAGAAAGGGAGAGAGTGAGGGGAGGAGGAGGAGAAGGGGGGGGGGGGTAGCCTGGCTTCCTCTTTGATTTGTAAAAAATGCATTACCTCCGAAATCAAACGGAAAATTACTGCGCCGAAGCAAAACACACAGAGCAGAAGAGAGGGAGAAGGGTGGAGTGGAAGGGAGGGCGGGGGAGAAGACAGTGGATAGGTGTGTGAATAGAAAGGAGGTGGGAAAGAGGAAAGGAGGAGTCACCTGTATAGATATGCTGTTGGATATGAAAAGGGAAGGAAGAGTATAGATTTGAGGTAATGCGTAGGTGGTATGAGAGGAAGTTGGAAAGACTGTGAAAGACAGGAGCTCACATATATGTTTTCCGCAGAGGAGATGAGCTTATACATGCCGTGGACCATGAGAATACGGCAAATGAAAGAGATGATGCAGTATTGATGACCTGTAGCCCACGGGGAAGAGGAAAGTTATGGATTGCTACCTCCAACACAACGTATATCTCATTTTGTAAAGACCAATCTTCGCAACGGCCTTCCTGTCAGATGAGGTCAACATTTTCATGGAAAGATGACAGTTTTAAATGTTTTCAAAAATCTCCAAACATGTGAACAGCGGGGTGTATTTTGATATCCTACTGGTAAACGGTCTAATCAAAATATTTGATCCTTTTCTAAAAATGAGTCGCACGGGATGAGTGCAGACAGAGTCTCCAGATAGTTTAATGACCAAAAAAAAGAGAGAAAAGGAACAATAAGAGTAAAAATAATAATGATTATTATAATAAATAGAATTAATGTCAGCTCTGCACTCATAGACAGAGAGAGCAGACTGAAAACAAGGAAGATGAAGAGCGGGAGGGGAGGGGAGAGAGGAGACAGCGAGCGGGGCCACAATCCAAAGGCTTGAAGCGGGGTGAGAGCGAACGTGAGACAGAAAGAGTCAGAGAGTGAGAGAGTGAGAAATGCCTGGAGTTAGCAATAATAATTTATACAAACACACCTTAATAATTCACGTTTCATTTCAATGCTGGAGGGAAAATCCAAAATTCACAGAGCATAATTAAATAGAGGCAGAGAGTGAAGGGAGAGATAGAGAGGCCAGCATTAAAGATACCAGTGTAGCAGCAGGCTATCTCTTCCATCTGAGCTTTGTAAAACAACCCTGATGAAACTGTGATATCCAAACTAGATTCCATCTCAGAGTTCCCCTCTTCATCACAGAAACACCAAGATCTCCTCATCTTCTCGCATCAGCAGATGTCTATATGAATATATTTAGGAGGCCTTATGATCATAAGCTCTTGTATTATAAAAAGGCCTACCCTACCTCACTGACACGTGCACGTATCATTCAACATTCAATGCAGAGCATGAAGCGATGTGATGGGGTGAAAAAATAAAAGTTTGGGGGGTTTTTTTGTAAATCTTCAGATTTCAAAATGCACAGAAGTAAAAACAAAATCAGGTTTTTAAATAGTTTGGACAGTTTATTTTCTTGTGATGTTAAACATGGACGTGTTCACTGGACTCACTGCATCATTTCTGACTTTTATTCCAACAATTTTGTGTGTTTTAAAAAAAACGTGTAGTTTTATATAACCATATACTATAATTATAGGGGGTATAATTTAATATTACAAGTACAGATGTGAAGTGTTTTCTCGCTTTTGCTTGTTCACACTCAGCTATGCAGTGACTACTAAACAGTACATCCGACAATTAAAATAGCTCTAACTCAATCAACTAATAAAACGACACTCTTGTATGTTCAAATCTTTATGCAATTTGGCACTATTTGTAGTACTTACCTGACTTACCTAGGATACCTAAGGTGATATGAAAGACATTTTACCAAAAACTATAGCCCTTTAAATCCTTTTGAAACTTTCCTCATCTGGCAGACAATTAAACCTAACCTCTAATAGCCCCGAACATAACTTTGTACATGAGATTTTTTTGATACTTTTAAAACTTCACTAAGAAATAACCAAGTCCTATTATATATTTAAAAACCCAAGTTTTAATGTATAATGTGGCTCAGTTTTCAAGTTGGTTTTCAAAAGTCTATTTAATTCCTCCTGTTCATAAATGCACTATAGGGATGTCCACCACGTTGCATCAGACACAGCCTCAGGTGGCCACATCCATCAAACACCTGATCTCTACCAAAGACATATGAAACATAACCTTGCTATATTTCACATCGATTTAAAGTATCATTTTGAACTCATGTTGCGCCTTTAGACCCTTATGCAATACCTTCAGTTTCAACAAAATGTACTCTCTTCTACTCTGACTTGGTGTAATAAATGCAATAAACATGCTGGGTAGTTGAAACTGGCTTAAGCAAATACATCTCTGCAAAATTCTCTGTTTTTCATTTATAAAAGTTAATGCCTTCTCTCTCTTTTGTTTTGTTCCAGGTTTTGTGGAGGCATGGACTGTAACTGCGTCAGTGATCTGCTGCTCCCCCCGGTGCCCGCCCTCTGGACGCCAGGTCGGTACTCTCATCAAAGTTAGTGACATGAAGGCAGGAGACTATTACATCCTTGCTTTTCTGCATCAAATCTCCTTAAAGTTCTTATTTGTAACATTTAAAATCTTTCAACTTATCTTTAAATCTAGTCCTAAGCCACATGTGTAAATCGGGTGAACCCAGACAGCCAAAACAAGCAAATACTTAAGAAGCAGCTACTTCATTATTAAAATTGCATGTTGAAATTCATCCCCAATATTCATCTATTTAAAAAGATTAACCATACACATTCATGTTTGCCAAACAAGTTCAGACTCTGGTAGTAATTGGTTCAATGTGTAATGTATTTACAAGGCTAGTTAGTGCCAGATTCACTTTGGCCTGAGTCAAAAAGCTACTTAACTTCATCTCTGATGGTCATAGAGTTGGCTTTTAAAATTCAGACCTGAGCAGCATCAGTCAGATCTCTCCCAGTGAGCTGTCATCATCCCACTGACCAATCTGTTGAGGCTAGAGGGCATTAGCTCAGACTAACATTGCTCAAGGCACGTGCTGTGATATTAAACACATCATCCCTCACCTCCATCACTCATCAGTCATTCAGACAGTGAACTCCCCCCCCCCCCCCCCCCCCCCCCCCCCAGACACACACACACACATGCACACACTCCCTGTGAGCAACTGGACAAACAGGCATGAACCTCACCCTGCTTCTTCCTCCTCCCCTTTGCCCAGGGATCGCCTTCCCAGAGTGGGCCTACAAGCCCGAGTCGAGCCCCGGCTCCAGACAGATCCAGCTGTGGCACTTCATCCTAGAGCTCCTGCAGAAGGAAGAGTACCAAGGGGTGATAGCCTGGCAGGGAGACTACGGGGAGTTTGTCATCAAGGACCCAGACGAGGTGGCCCGACTGTGGGGGATAAGGAAATGCAAACCTCACATGAACTATGACAAACTGAGCAGGGCTCTGAGGTATGTGTTCATACGAGATGTGTTGAATGTCAGGCAACCGCACTGTTTGCATCAGATAAATCAGGCTACAACCCTGCGGTTTCCATAAATTGTTTACTCTTGTTGGATTTAATCCCCACTTAACATCTCTCTTTTCCATGTTGGCAAAAATGGAAAGATAAAGGTGGGATTTTTCCTGGGGAACGTCAATACCCTCAATTTCTCCTTATCTCTGGACATCCTAATGGAAAGTTCACCATTGAGCTGCCAAATAAAAAATTCAATAGGGATTTCAAAATTAAGCCCCAGTGTGAAATTGGACTTTTTCAGAACAGCAAAACTACTCGACACTGAACTTGCTGAAGGTGATTAAAACAATGCCACACTCCATACCTTCAGCAGTTTACACCCCCAGCCAGTCACACACAATCTTCTTATGCAAATACCCACTACCCAACTTGTTCCCCTACCCCACCCCCTCCCTCTGCTTTCCTTCGGCCTCTCGTTAATGGGGACTGTCGTCAGAGTTTAATTGTTATAAATTGGCTGGGGCCACAATTAGCCTTCTTAATTAGCCTTACTTAATTGCTCAATTAAGGGCCATGGCACAATTGCCACGCAAAGCAAAACATGTACACATCATTGCACTGGGCTCAGCCAGTGTGGATACATGCAGATATGTACACGCTGCTGTGTTTGTTGATATAGTGTGCCTGCATAATGAGCTCACCACTATTTAATGCTGAGGTTGTCTCATGAATTCTGTGTTTAGCACGCTCACTGTGGCTGCACTCACACAAAGGAGTCCAAAAAGTCCACAAGGAAACCAGATTTAAACTTGTATTTCACAATAAGACATCTGCAGGTTTTTTTAATTTGTCGCATCCCACTTCGCCCCCACCCCCTACGCTCCTCCACCTGAGCACTCAGCTTTTACCTGGGCCAGATGGCTCCATGTTTTTCCTTTGCTGCCGATCAACGTGGCATCCTGGCAGATTGTACATTGTGACACCTCTGTGGGTGGCAAAGGAAACTGGTACGATGACGACCTGACATGCCCAGCGGGAGACACTGGGGGTCGTTACCATGGAGACCTCTCTTGCTGTCCCACCTCTTTGTGAATGTGCTTTGCTATTGGAAACGGTGATGTCTTTTGGTGTCATGTCAAATGGTGTCATTCCGACAAATTTCTAATTTTCTGGAAACAAAAAAGTCTCGAGCTCATCTGATAGTGTAACGTGATGCTCACATTATTTCTTCAATTGATAAATAGTCCTGTGCATAATGAAAGGAACATTTACTTCTTGTGTAGTATTTCTGTGTGAGAGGTTCAAACGAATTTAGATTTTGGGGGGTTTTGAGGCGGGGGGGGGGGGTTGATAATTGCTGAATATAAAATTCACTTTACAAAACCATATTGTATTGAATAGAGGCAGCCAGACATGAATTGATTTGAGAAAGGAGGAGATGAATAAAAACACTGGGAAATCAGCACAGCTCTTGCCTCACAGCACTGAAGTTGTTTATACTTTACTTATAGTGATGAAACACAAAACCTTGATGTGTATTATATTAATCCTTCCCACCTCTTTTCCTTTTCCTCTTCCTTTTTCATTTATCACTTCACTCCATCCCTCCATCAATATTCTCTCCCGCTCCTTTGCAGGTATTACTACAACAAGCGTATTTTGCACAAAACCAAAGGGAAGCGTTTCACCTACAAGTTTAACTTCAGTAAGGTTGTGCTGGTGAACTACCCCATCCTGGACATGGCCAGCTCGCCCTTCTTCCTTGCCCAGAACCATTTCAACGGGGGCTCCACCACACCAGACTGCAGCCCAGAGGTACACAGGGTAGGATGGAGGGTTTGTGAGAGGGGGTGGATGGGTAAAAGGATATATGCTGTATGCAAGTAGTAGATTTAGTAGCATATAAATAGAAAATTGTGTGAATAATGTGAGAAATCATACCTATGTATGTTCAAATTGTGTCTCTATAGCAGGTAATAAAAAGAACTAACATTTTAAAACAGAGGGAATTTAAAAAAGCCAAACTTTAAACAAAGAAAAAGGATGAAATATAGCAGGACACCGCACTCTGCTTCCTTAAATTTTTATCAACAAAAATTTAATTCAGGTAACTGAAAACCATTCAACTCGAGCTGTTATATTTCTCAGGCACCTGCTGTGCATTCCCCCTTTTTTGCAAAAGAATGGTGGTATTCATCGTAGCTATCTTTTATTCACTCTGTCTAATGGGGGTCATAATAGACTACAGTTTGATTATTATTTGCCCTAAGAGATTGTAAAATTTTTACAGAGATAAAATGTGTCAGAACACAAAAAAAGATGGAGGCGTGAACAAAAATGTCCTAATTTGGTTAAAAAATAATAATGTTATGACTTTACTTGTGTTTATAAGATATTTAGAGATTTTTCTTTCTTTCTTTTTAATGGAAAAAAAAATCAATTTCTGCATTTCAGATTCTACACTAAATTATAGATGTGGCTGCACAAATTGATGAAGAAGGCTATTTTTTTGACTTGGGTATAAGTGCTGGTGTGCAGATAATTTTATTTTAGATGACTAATGTCCTAGAAAGTACAAGTAACTTGAAAGTACAGTAAGAGAGAATCATTCATCAATTGTCTGTGCCGTCCTTAAGATGGGGATAAGGAGACGCGAGCTCTGAAGGAGACCGTGGAGGGGGGACGGTTTTAACTTGCCCTTAAAACAAAAGAAGACGTTATCCCCTCTTTCTCTCATCCCTGTCTCCTATGGCGTATCCATCTGTCATCGATTGAAAATGAAAGAAATAGAAAGCAAAGGGGTCGCGTCAGATCAGATCAATGGCGGGTCATTAATGCGGTTTGTTAAGCAACGCAGATCTCGCAGCTTGGGAGTACAGTCTCGCCTTTCAAACTTGGGGCTGCAGGGTGACAGATACTACTGATCCGCAATCACGCTAGGGGGGAAAAGAAATCCCCCCGTGTCCCCTTGATTCCTAAGATTAAACTGTTCCACTTATTTTACCTCTTCTTTGCAAATTTTAGACAGAAAAAAATCTACGCACTCACTGACACGCACACAGCTGCCCTACTTCTAAATGGATGTCATTCTCTCACATCTCACTGCTATTCGTCCTGTGTCCCTTTACACAAGCTGGCCCACAATCCCTCTTTCTTCTTTTCATTTATCCTTTGTGCCCACAATCTTAATCATTGGTCTCCATTTGACTCTGTACTTTTCCTCCCTTTGAGTCTCTGAGCCCGTGCGTCCTCCTGCCTCCCGTTTTTTTTTTACCCCAAGTCCCATGGCTTCCCTTTTTATCCTGTCCTTGCTGCGACTGTGTCACTGTTTGCATCACACTCTGCAGGGTGCTGCTGTCAACATATGACTTTACCCAGCAAAGTGCAGCAGCATCATAAAGGCAGATTTGTAGGAATATGTACGCAAGCTTTTTTTATTATTATTATTTCATGGTACAAACTCATCTCTAACCTCCTTTTCTACTCTTTGCTTGTGTCTCTTTCTGCCGCTCAGGCCATACAGTCCTTGTTTCCTCGTTTGCCAGACACCAGCAGAGGAACTTCCCTTTTCGATCGGGGGACCACAGCACCAGGACCTGAAGGGGACAAACTGAGACTGGACTCATTTCCTTTCCTAAGTTCAGGTGAGCAGAGAGAATGACAAAGTTGGTCAGATACATGCCGGTCTTCCTCTATTGCATGAAGAAAAATACACTTATATATATATATATAAAGTGTATGATTGGCAGTGTACAAACAAAGGGAGGAGGAGAAGGTAGCAATGTAAGTTGAGCAGAGAGAGAAATGAGGATACAGTGAGGCATGAACATTTATTGTTAAAGGAAATAAGAGAGATGGCTGTCCCATAGCAGTCTACAGTGAGACTGTGCTCCAGGTGAGAAAGCCCAGGTTAGCTGGTGAATTATGCATGTCAGCTGTAGTGAGACACAAGTCGAGGGCTGGAGAAATCATCCACTTTTTCAGCGCAACTGTTCACATTTGTCCCCTTCTATCTCAGAAAGTGAGTTCAACCAAACACAGCACGGAAGTGTCATTGTTTGCTTGACTGATGGCACGCATGCACAAATGCATTTCATTTGCAATCTCTGCACACGCATAAGAAGGTATACGAATCTGCAGAGCTCGAGAGGTAGTGTGTAAACAGACTCACTCACACACAGATGCAATTCTCATCCCAGAACCGGCACCCTCTCCCTCCTCCCTATTCTGTTTGTCCTCAGGTCCTATTCCCCCCTTCTTCCCTTCTCACCCTCCTCTCCCTCCCATGTGTCCCCGCTGTCCTAATCCCTTCCCAGGCAGGAAGGCCCTAATTGAGGGTGCAGGCTTCAGTTTGTGGCCTGTGGGCGCCCATTACTGTGTTTTCATAAGCAAGTGAGGCCTGCCTGACTGATTCAATATTCATGTGTCTGCCAGCTACTCCTGGCCCAGCACGCAGAGACTTCACCACTGTCAAATTAGCCCTGCATAGTAAATAACAGAGTGAAAGAGAAAAAGAGAGTGAGAACGGCTGGGAGAGAGGTGGAGGGTGCAGCAGAGAGAGAATCTTTGAGTCGGTTGTCATTTGGAAGGAAGTAGACTAGGTTGAGAGGCAATGCGTTTGTTTGTTCATTAAAATTGCATTCCTGCATCACCTCAAATTTGCCCCCTCGTTCTGTTTTCAAGTGATTGAATTCAAATACGCAACGCAATTTGCTGCACCATAAGTGTTTTTTGCTTAATTTGAAATGATATCATGACATGTCAGAGCATTGCGGGGACAAATGTCGACATTATTTCTCAGTGAGAATTTTCAACAGTGTGACTGGTTTCACCGCAATGATGCGCAATCAAAACAGAAGCAGAGTCACTTCACATATTTCTTTTCTTTTAAATATACAAGGAAATGATAAGCCGTTTGGAAGACGGGAACTCTTCTTAATTGTTTTTCACTGCAGTGGAGAATCTTTGTGTTCACATCTGGTTTGCAGCGGTGTGAAGTGGGTGTACTACACAGTACCGGCATGCATAAATGAACCATCAGGTTTTGTGTTGAAAGCAGCCGTGCCAGAATTAGCCCCTGTGGCTCCTGATTAGAATTGCTAATACCACTGACTATAAATTAGTGAACATTCTTGGATGTTGTATGTCAGGAAACCTTTGCCCCTTCTGAGAGCTAACCTCCATCTCTGGATTTTCTCTGTCCTAGGTGCACCGTGCTATTCAAAACCCCCGTCCCTGCTGGGCCCGTACCCTCGCAACCCACCCTTTGACTACCCCTGGGGCTTCAATCCCTACCTCCCAGGGGCCTTCTCTCTCAACAACTGCCCAAAACTGCCCCCTGGCTCCCTCTACCCCTCCCAGTTTTACCCCAACCCCTTGCAGAGCAGCCTTTCACAGCTGCCTCACCCCTTCTCCTCCCTGCTCCCGCCTGGAGAGGCAGGTGGGGGTGAGAGGGGAGCAGCGGGGCAAACTGGCGGGACAAATGGCACAGCGGGTGGTCAGCCGGCCAGACTCTGCCTGCCGCCGTACCAGGGCAGCCTGTCGATGGGTCGGACAGACATTGGCAGCGGGGCGACACTGGGAGAAAGGGTGGAGCCCAATCCTCCGGGTCTCGGCTTGACCTTGGGCCTGGGAGCGGTCAGCTTAGGAGCTGGGACTGGGACAGACCAGCAGAGCCCCACAGAGAGAAGAGGAGGGGTGAAGCAGGACCCAGAGTCAGACTCAGACCTGGAGATAACAGATCTGAGCGACTGCAGCTCGGACAATGAAAATGAGCATGAATTTGGCATTCGGAAGGAATCCAGCCATGCGAACCGATCACAGCTTGTGTTAGATGGGAAGAAAGGAAGCGTGTTGCCTCCCATCTCCTCTCTTCCTCCACCAGTGTCCCCACATCCACTGAAGAGCCTGATGCCCATTACTCCTCCTCCCCCATCCCTGCCTAGGTCACTCTCACCTTCCATGGCTCTGCATGAAAGACACAGGGAGACAGAGACTCTCAAACTGATACACAGCTAAGACATTTTCTGATGTGTCCTCCATCTTGCCAGTCTATGGTCTGATAACTCTCTTTTTCTCTCCTTTTGTTTCTCTGAGATGAATTTTCCACTTTAAATCATCAGATCTTTTCCAGCCCTTTTCCAGGAATGGCAGTTAACTTCTTTTACTTCTAAAACTGCAGTTTTCCTGTTTGCTGTGCAAGTTTTGAGCTTGCCAGCAGTCCATTACACTACTGATTCATTCATCTTAGAATATATGGGGTGTACAGTTTTTAGAGTGTCGGCTGTCTCGTCCTTTTTATTTTGATCTCTCGCACCAAATGGTTTGTAGATTTGCTTTATGCATTGCCAGCATTAGTCTACAATTTGCTGTCTGCAGCTGAGCTACGAAAGAAGGCATCGAGGTGGGAAATTACAACACAGCAATTCCTGCCTTGACAAACATTAACAAACAACATCCCTAAACTAACAGAACAACAAATGATGCTCAGATCGATCCAATTTTACAGATTTGTCCTGTAATTCTACAGATTTAGACTATAAATAATTACTGTGGCTTTTAAGACATGGTCAAATACTGCCACCTAGTGGTCCTTTCACTCAATGTCGTTTTCAAAGAACTGCAAGTGTGTGAGTGAAGCTACTGCCCTGAGTTCATTTTGCACTGTTTTTTAAAATATATATATTGTTTATTGTGGGTTAATTTAAATGTTAACAATCCATCTGTTCAATAGTGCTAACTGTGACGGTCTGTGCGTATTTACTTTGTCTTGGTGCACATTTTCTAACAGGAAAGAAAAAGAGAGCAGGAAGGAGCTGGACCAATCTAGAATTTGTATGAATATTTCTGTATATATTTTAATATGGTGTACATGACATTTAATTATAATTCACTATGATAAGATTTAGCTGTATTGTTGTGATTTTATTCAGTATTTAAACATGTTGGAAAATTATAAGCTTAGGTGTATCAAAATTGAAATTATTAATGGCAGAAGATCTGCACTCTGAAGACTTTTTTTTAATGTTGAGGACTGAGCTCACGTTGGGATTTGTCTCTGATTTCCTCAACCCCAGTTAATTGTGCCCTTTGGTCATTTTGTTCTTGCCAGATGCCCAGTGTACAAACCCTTTGGGTTCAAAAACATGCCGGCAGACTTATTTTTCTAGTTAGCATTCACCCAATGTTCCTGTACTGTAATTAATCTAATGTGAATAATATTGGTCTTTGCATTTTCTTCTTTAAATCCTCCCCCCAAAATCTGTTTTGATTATTTTTCAATCGATTCTTTTTGTCCATGCCAGCAGCAGAGCAATTTGTTTTGCTTGAGGACACTAAACAGTGGTGGGAGGGAATACTTACAAAAAAAACTGTACCTTTCCTCTCCCCAGATCTTATGACCAACATCCTTTCTACAGCCCTGTTTCTCAGCGTGGAGTGAACAGTGAATCATATTGTACAGTTTCATAGCCTTTATGCCGATGGTTTGTCAAACAGTGGCAGTATACCGATTATTTGTGAAAGCTCTATTGTAAAGTTAATGTAAAACTCTATGTTTGTTGAGTTGCTCCAGGAAAGGCCTCCAGTCACCTCCACAGGAAGAACACTAACAGCTGTAAATACTATTTCCTCGTGTGTGTGTGTGTATGTGTGTACACATCCAGAAATGACAGTGCAGTGGTTTTACCTGTCATCTTTCTTTGTTTTACTGTAAAGAGGAAAAATGGAAAGTGCAAAAAGAAGAAAAAGAGTAATATCTTCAAAAGCAATAAATATTATTCTGGATAGCGGACTGTTGACTGTGTTGTTGAAAAGATTTAAAAAATACGGTGCTTCATACATCACAATTCTGACACAATCTGTGGAATTCAGGTCAGTGAAAAGAAATATTATATTATATTATATTATATTATATTATATTATATTATATTATATTATATTGACACCAATAATGATTTGATTTTTTTATGCATTGGTGAAAAGTCCATGAAAAGTGTCTCTTAAACTGAAAAAGCACAGTAATTGCACACCATGCCAATTTAATCTGAACTTTTCTTTTCCTATAAATAATTAAATCTTGTTTACATTTAGAGATCTCTGCCCAAACTTTCTGTTACTTTCTGTTGTGTTTAACTAATTGTTTACCTGCTTTTCTTTTAGATTGGCTTTTACAAGCTGGCAAAATGCAGACAAATGAGACATTACAATTACACATGCAGAAGTTGTTATCACCATTTTGATGTATATTTTAATGTTTTAAGATGATTGTTAGGATGTTTTATATATGCCACTTAATGATAGGAAACATATTCCATTCAGGGAATGTAAAATTTTAAAACTGTTTGTTTGCCATCTACAAAAAAAGGGGGAATTTATAAAGCATTGCGTAATAGCACAAATCATACTGAGGCACTTTCAATGAACCTCTTAGTATTACAGAGAGGAATTTATTACTCGCACTTAAGCTCAGTCAGCATGTGAAAAATATTTTAAAGAAAAAACACCTCACTATCAAACAAGAAACGTCACTGTGCTTGTGATGATCACTGGTACTCACTAGACAAAACATTTGCAATTGTCATTATCAACTGTAACTAAATTTGTTTGACAAATACACAAGGAGTGGGGCTGCAGACATAGAGGGTGAGTCTTTTAGAAAGGTGTGCAACAGAAAATAGTAACATCATCATTAAAGTTCAGATCATTTAATGTATATGTGGCATCCACGTCATGTGTACATCATTTGTCACCAAGCGCTTAGGCCTCACTACTTTTCTACGTTAATCCAGGGAGAGATTAAATTAATTTTCAAAGAAGTTTGTCAACCTGGAAAAAGATTTAAAGGTCAAAGAGAATTTATAAGCTGACACAGTACAGGTAGAGACATGTATTAATGATTTAGAGGTCAATTTGGAGACATTGTTTGCATCTACAATATGTTCTTTCAGACTAGTGACACAAAAAATTCCCAAATACACATTTAAGGGTTTATTTTGCTACATTTTTTTTATTTATGTAACACAGTGCATATTAATCAGACATTATATTTGTATATGTAAACACTTTACTCATGTTACAAGAAACAGTTGCCTTAATGTAAGAAAAAAAAACAAATCTTCTAAATCTTTATTGCTAGATGTATTTGGAACGTTTGCCCTTTTTATCTCAGGGTCAAAAAATCTCAATGTAGAGCAAAAATAAATACTTAAATATTCATTCAGTCAGTCAATACACACACACACACACACACACACACACACACACACACACACACACACACACACACACACACATATATCGTTAGGTGTAGATTTGCAGCCTGGTCGTTATCATATTTCTCCACAGTGCGGCGCCAGAAGGCTGGAAAATAAGTGAAGCATCGAGAAAACCAGGGAGAAAAGTTTTTTGAGAGTTCAAGCCTGTAAAATATAAATAATTCATATTAATACTTAATTTCCCGCAGACATAGTTCCTTCAGACATTTCTGATTTCTTAGCTTCGCAGTAGTGAAGATAATTTTTTTCTAAGCAGATACAGAGATTGACACCATCCTACATATCAATAATTTATGCTTTACACTGTCGGTCTTTGTTCAGAACATAATACACATTTTTAGAAAGAAAAAACTGTTTTGTTTTTGCTGCAACATTAATTATAAAAGAAAACTGAAGACGAATGGGTTTAACAGGTTTCATGTAAGTAGCGGACTGGCTAAGTAAACAATAGACAGAGGAAGGGTTTCATTTTGTATTGTGTTAATAACACTTTTTGGGTATCTCGTCTAGATATTTCTAAATGGTAGTAAGCGAATTCGTGTTTACACAAATATACACCGTGCTAATAAAATTCTCTTGTGTTGCAGAGAGTAGGTTCTTAATGGGGACAGGTTACTGTGTAACACAGTGCGGAAACAAGCCGTTTGTAGGGGTTACTGTTACGTTTTTATATAACATTCAAACCTTAAAACACACGTAAATTGACAAAAAGTTATAATATTGCCACTTTTATTTATTGCGTACTCGATAATTTCGAAGCGGTACACTGTAACTTCCCCCCCTCGCGGTTAATCACTCAGTTTTTTTTATGTGTACTTCCGCGTACAATGTTATTTTTTTTCTTCCCACTGACACACGGCAACTTCGAACAGGAAACCTCTTAGACGTCTCGCCTGTCGGTTTCTCTGTATTTACGGGTAAGTACACCATTCATAATGTTCACATGCTTGTGAACATTATCACGCTTTTGGACTTTTACGGGTTTCAGTGCTATAGTTTGAGTGGTTTTTGGCTATTTGTTGGCGCTGGCTTCCCCCCCATACAGCCAGAGCGGCAGACGATAGCGTCCGCATACAGGAATGCTGTACTCGGCTCACTGCACGACATCTCGTCCTGTGCGATCAAAGCCCATCTGCAGACGATTTTATTCAACATTTTGGCCATTTTCATTAGCACTGGGATAGCCACAGGTTTATTTTGTGAACTTGTTTAACAAAGGCATGGGAGTAACAGGGGAAAGAAAAAAGAAAAGAAAAAAAAACTTAAGGTAGCAAACTTGTCTTTGTGTATTTTTTGGCAAAGCCATCGAAATTTTATACGACTGTCCTCAGTTTCGGTTTAGCCCAAACTACAAATCACTTTAATATTCTCAAATGGAGTTATGCTTTGTATTGAGCTAGTCAGTGGGAAGTTTATAGCTTGTGACCTTGAGAATTTTTATGTATTTTTTTCTTATCTTCTTTGAAATAGTATCTTTATGAAATGTATCATATGGGTAATCTGGTTGTTACAGCTATACAGTGTGAACCTGTGTGTATTTTACCTCATAAATGTTTTTATTATATCCAGCCTGTGATGCAAGTATACACACACATACAAAAAATACTCTCAGCACATTATAGAGGCTTAGGAAACCACTACCAGATCAATTCCTCTGTTTTCCTCTCATTTATTTGTCGACACTTTTTTCCCACAACATGAAAAGTAGCATCTGTCTTATCCCTCCCAGTTTTTCCCCCCTCCCCCTTTGCTTCCTGTTTCTATATAACTCACTTATCAGATCGGCCTATAGACTGGGGGTCTCAATGCAGACAAAGTTCAATAATTAGTGTCTGTATGTAATTGATTGCCAGTGGTGATGTTTTTTCTCTCACCAAGTGCATTGCCTGTGCAAAACAGGCAACAGTTTCCTGTGCTCACAGGAAACTATAATTACTGTACATCTAGTGGTGCATCTAGTACAGCTTCAGTATCTCATGCTACCCTAGACAGAGGATGCTAGGGTAGTGTGGGCTGTGTATGCCAGTAAGCTGTAAGTTAGTAATTAGTCCTCAAAGAAAAACGGTTGCTTTTAAACAAGTTGTCAGGGCAGTTTATCCAGGCTTTTTTTTAAAGTCACCAATCATGAGCTCAGTCAAAGCCACCTTAGAATCACCCTAAATTTTGATGATGCTTATTGCCCATTATTTGACTCTGCCTGTGTGGTAAGGGCATTGGAGCTGGCGGTTTTAGAGACTGTGACTTGTTCCCAGTCAGCCGCTGCACCCCAGAGGCCCCATGTGAAGCAGGCTCTGCCACTTCCTGTTACGCTCTGTTAGACTAGAGGTGCACTGCACTTGTCATCTTTCTCTCGCTACATTTTACAAGTGCAGGCTTGTCTGGAGCCCAAAGGCTACCTTCTCTTCCTTTTAAAGGAGTGTTGGCTATTTAATCTGAGTTGCTGCACTGCTCTCTCCCTCTCTTTCTTCCACTCTCTATTGTTTTAGACCTACATAAACTCAGCCATATCCCCTCTTTCTTAGTGAGGTGGAAGATAAACTCAGGATATCGCTACAGTGAGCCATTTTCAGTTGTTGTTTAGCCTATGTGAACGATACCAAACAACTGGAATGACGGGTAATGCACTTTCAGTGGAACAGCCAGCAGCTGTCCTAAGGGCCTGGTGGTGTATTGCTAGCACAATGATAATTTACTGTACTTGGGCTCTGACTTCAAAGGGAGCACAGGTATTCTTCTCTGGCTGAAGATAGTCTGACAAACAGTCAGCAGATAATGAGAGATGGAGTGGACTCCCTGCTATTCTCTCTGTGAGTCAGAAATCTCCTGATTCCTCCTGAATGAGCTCACTAGGTGAGGTGGGGTGAAGTTCCAAACAACTGTGTGAGATGGTGAACAGGAAGGTGCTCATGCTCTTCGGCGCGTGTGACGTGAGTTTTTGTGAAACCGCAACATATGACCTCTGATCAAGGCACAACACTATTGTGTCATTGTAACTACTTCTGCATTGGTTTGCATGGATCTCTCATACAGCAATAACAGCACAGATTTGTTGGCTGCATAGATATAATGTTGTAGCTTCTTTGCATAGTTTTTGTTGTTGTTGTTGTTTTTGCACGGTTGTGAAATTGTACCTGTACCTTTTTGTTGCATTTGCATAAAGAGAAAAAGGAGGCACTTTGCAACATCATATTTTTATTCTTGGACTTTGCTTGTGTAGCTTTGCGTGATTCACAGTTCAGACTAAAGTCGTGTCGTCTTGTACTGGGCTTCAGTGCAGTCTCTCTCTCTACATCCACCCCTGAGCAACACATTTCAGGACCTATCTATTTCTGACTGTCTTCTGATTGGCAGTCTCTTGCAAACAAAGGATTTGAACAGTAGGTGGGTTGGGCTGCAGTGCTTACAGGTTGACCATATTATTAGGGGTTATCAGTGCTCGCTGAAAGGAAATGTTTAGACCAGTCTCACGTTGTGAGCTTTTGCCTCCGCTGAATCATTTGCATATATGCTCATGATTAATATGAGCATCCATCATTGTAATAGCGCATATGTGTCAGAAAATAAGAAAGAGCGTAATAGAGAGCGAGCAGTATGTTTCTATGAGTATTTATGGTGCCTATGTGGCCTACATGTGGGAGTTCCCCTTTAATTGAGTAATACATTATTCATGTGTCATTATGGCTTTCCAGCATAGACCAGAATGTATCTGTTCTGGGCTTCTTCTGTGTTTTTACTTGGCTTGTCTGTTTTTGTTTTTGTTTTTCTCACCTGTTAAGTTCCGTCTTCCCTCTGCTGTCATTTATGTTCTGCTCAAACTGCATGTGCTCGAAGTGGATTTGCAACTTATGAGTCATATGTGTGCAGCAGTGATGTCCCGCTGCAAATGAAGCAGCCCTTTTGATTTCAAAATGAATGCAGCACGAATCCTTATGAGCTTTCTGACTGATGATAGGAGTTTTTTGTGTAATTTCAGCCTTGTCTCCAGGAGCTTAAGCGTCTCGTATGAAAAAGAAAGAAAATGGAAAGACTTGCATCTATCTGTCCAAACGTGAGTCAGACGGGCTGGCTGGAAGGCCGATGTGACAGGGGGTGAGGGAGTGAAGAAGCAGAGAATGAGCTCTTTCATTTGAGGGTCAGAGTGGAAAAAGCGAGACCAGACTCCACTCTTATGTTTACTCTCGAGGAGTGAAAGATGGTGGGGGCTTGGTGGGGTGAAAGGTCCTCCAGTCAAGTGTGTGGAGACAGTGTGTTGACTGTGTGTTAGCACACAGCTCTTTACAAACAATCGCTCATCCTGTGTTATACAATAAGTCATCATTTCCATTGTCATTTTAAATAATGGCAACTTCTATATTTATATTTTGATTACACTGTTCCACTGCTAGTCTACCCTACATAATGTATTACTTTTAACTGTGATGTTTGGTGCACATTTAGCCTTACAGCTTCATACATGTTCAAGGGAAAAATTAAAAAGAGAAACCCCAGAAAAAGCAAGAGGAGAGGATGAGGGATTCGTCTTTTATGCTGGCTAGGTAGTTGGATAGTTTTCACACACAGAAATGTGGCTCTGAACTTGAAGCATTCCTTGTGAAGTACCGGTACACTGGAAGATTATTATTGTGACATACCGAAAATAATTCAGATACCTCTCCTAATACATGGAGCTTATTCTTAGAGCTTTATCTATCGACCTTAAAAATAGGCCCCTGATAAAAGTAGTAGCATTGCAACTAAGTGTTCCTATTATTAGGAGTGTTATAGTATAGCATTGTTTGTTAATTGGAAATATTTAAAAAATGAAATATTAATTTGTTGTTTTGTTAATGACAGAGCCCAACTGATACAGGAGACTGACACCGATATTTAGAGATTTAAAGAATGAGATATTATTTTATATCAGCCGATGTTTTTTTTTCTTCTTTCATACACATGAAAGATAAACATTTATTTATTCCTTTACACTCTTTCCAACTCTGCCGGGATCAGGTTGTTGTTGTGTTTGTGGTGTTCCAAACACTTGTGTTTCCATCAGCGAAGTTGCCCTTTTGAGGACAAACTATGCAACATCAACTCTTATAATATTACTGAAGGGTGTTTCTTCCATCTCTTATTTACTTTTTAAATTTGAATTTATGAGGGTTTTAACATCCACATACCTGTGTTGATTTCATTGACCAATAGTTGTCGTCATTTTTTTTCCTGACAATGCAAGACAAGACAATAGCTAAATAAAAACTAATGCACAAAGGCAAAAATTATGATGAAATGTGTCAACACTTTCCTCAACTAATAAAAATGCAACTAAACTAATTTGGCTGTATAGAAAGGCGGGACAAGTTTGAAAGTGATCCAATCAGAAGTAATATCTTTGTGCAGTAAAGCTAGATGCACACATCTGATATGCCGCCGACAAACAAGGTGGAGGTGGGGGCAGAGGTGGTGGTTTCTCAAGAAAACACAGCAAAATGTCAACGCTTGGGAGGAAGAGCAGAAATTTCACAGCTGATGTGAAGGGAAAGATGCTGCTTTGTAAACTGAGTGGAGCCACTGTCACCAGAAAAAGACAACAAACATTTACAATTTAAATTTAGAAAATAATTTAGATGCCCAAATTATGAGTTTTAGTCAAAAGGTTATGACTAAAACTAAATTTAAAAAAAAAAAACTGTCAAAATTAACACTGCTAGATTAGCAAAAGTTAAAATCATTGGAGTGCATCGGCCGACTGATACATTGGTGGCTCTATACATGCAGCTCTAGTTAATAACACAGAGCTGTGGGGCTGGTTTAGTTATATCTTAACTAAACCAGCCCCAATGACTAGCTAACCATTGTATCTGGTTGTATTTTCACAATTCACATTTTTGCTTTTTGTAGCTTTTAAAATTTCCTTCATTTATTGTGATATCATCATCATTCATTCCTTTGGTTGTGTTTACAATGTGGTAAAAAATCTTTGGAGACAGGTCAATTTTCAGTAATGAATAATTCAATAATCAGTTTAATGTATGGTCTATAAAAATTTAAAAAGAAGTGCATTATTTCACTATGGTTGGCCGCTTTGGGGGTGCTCTCTATACTGTGCTCCAGTTTTTCCATCCAGTGTTTCCATTTTTAACTGCAGTCCTAGCAGTGAAAAATGGAAACCTTTCTCCAAAGTTGGAGTTGATGTATTTCAAAGGTTATTTTGCCAGCAGTCTTTTAATGTAAGAGCTCTGTATAGTAAGAGAATCGGATCAAAATATGACCCAAGTTACACTTTTTTAGAGGTAGCATACAGCGTGAGATAATCCACTAAATATCCAGTCACAGTTCTGCAGATTCTTCCATTTGGTTTAGACAAGGGCATTGGTCGTGCGGATCATAGCACACCAGACAACCATTTTCTCATTGCGGTTCACCAGAAAATTTACCTATGCCAGTCTCACATTGGTTCAGTTGGACATCACACAAGCTTCTTACTAGGAAACTAACATGTAATGTTAGTTGGGTAATGTTTAGAAAGGTTCAAGGCTACAGTGCATATGTGAAAGAAGGAAATTATTTCTGTTGGCAAAATTGGAGCCAGTGAATATTGGCATCTGTGTCTTTAAAAAAGGCACAAGAACCATAATCTCTAGCTGAATGACTTGTAACTAATTTGGAGACCGGATTTTGACAAGAAAGAAGCCTGTGGGGATATTTGCAGTCCTGCTGCACTCTTTTCATTTTTTTCTTTTTTCTTTTTTTTTTTTTAAACTGCAGGCACACTTTGAGAAATATTATTTCTCAACATGTGTATTTCATTACTTGGAATGCTACTGGCTATAGCCTCCCAAATGTATTGTCAGTCAGTGTTTGCTTTAAGTTTTTATATTGATAACTGTCAATAATATTGACATATCAATTCACACTTGAATAACTGTGTTCTTAGAAAAATCTTCATTGCCAACCATGAGAATGATGTTTGAAGCATCCTGAACCAAGGTGCGCCTGTGTGCAAGTACACAAGCATTTTTTGGCAATGTTAACCTCAGAAGCTTTGAATCTGGGCAGGCTAAATTCCTTCCAGAAATATTCATCCTGTTCCCTGGCATTTCTGGCTTTGTTTGGTATAGTCTTAAAATCAGCAGCAAACGAACCTACAGTGGACACACTAATGCACGCAACAGACTTGTGAATTAGTCGGGAGTTGTTTTGGTCCGAAAATGCTAATCAGAGATGTCTGTGTTTGGTTTTTAGCAATTACTGCTACACACACACACACACACACACACACACACACACACACACACACATGGAAGCAGTTAGGACAAGCTAGAGGTTCACTGTGAACTGCCAATCCATGCCAGTCGATTTGCCTCAGCCTATCAACTGTTTCCATGAAGCCAGTGACCTCTATATGGGGATAAGGCGAGAGAGAGGGGATGGGGCGTTTTTGGCTTGGAGTTGAGGGTTATGAGAGTAGGAAAGTGAAGTATGCTTTAGCTCTGAGGAGCGACAAGAAAATGAATCAAACGTCTGTTAAGCCTTCATGAATATGTGTGCATGAGGACATGGAGGGGAGGTTATAGCTCTCGTTATATGGGATGCCTTGTTAACCTCTTTAAACTAACAAACACTGAGGAGT
This sequence comes from Diplotaxodon limnothrissa, assembly GCF_057381915.1. Lineage (NCBI taxonomy): Eukaryota > Metazoa > Chordata > Actinopteri > Cichliformes > Cichlidae > Diplotaxodon > Diplotaxodon limnothrissa. The sequence continues at coordinate 24,490,105 of NC_140606.1, read as the reverse complement.
ATTGCGCTGAGAGTTGGTTGGGGGGTTCTGTCCAGCATCATTAAAAACCTCTGCTCAACTAAAACCATATGAAAAGAAGGTCATTGATTCTTTGCAGAGGTTTTGTCCAGATAAAGGTCACTGGACTGTTGCAACAGTCCAGTGGCCAATGTAGGATCTTGTGAAGCAATGAAGAAAAAAATCTGCCTGTGCTTTGCCCGCTCTGTTGGCCATAATCTTATTTTAGCCACTACGTAATGGTTGTTGAATTACATAATTGACCCTTGTCTACTAGCTATGAATGCACTGGCTGTTTTAGAAGTGAGTGTAAAAGGGGCCACTTTGTTTAACGCCAGAGGTAGAGGAGAAGAAAGTAATATATACTTAGAGAGATGAAAGTCACAGAGGGGAAAAAAAATGAATGGTAGACGAAAGCTGTGGTAATGCAGAGGAGGAGAAAAGGCAGTCTTACCTCTTCAGTGCTGATGAGCCACTCCCTTATTGCGCATGCACTGATGCACCGACTTCCCCTGTGCATGCACGCTGCTGTGCAACATAATTATGTCACAGGTAGCCTTTTTTTGTTTTTTGCTCATTCCCTGCCTAGTGACAAGGTTTCAAGGATAACTTTGCCCTCATGTAATGCTCAGACTTCTGTTCTGTTGCCCTTTTATCTCACACAACATTCATAATGTGACATTCAGTCACATCAGGACTACTTATCCTGAAATGTCTTATTGCTGAGAATATGACTTTTAATCAGATATGTTTATTTCCTATGTCTTTGAGCTGATCTCTGCAGGAGTAATGCCCATGAGTCATACAAATTAAATAACATTCTCTTTGTACTGCACTGAGGCATTTTACACCTCACACGTGTTCTGCTCAAACCCTGCTCCTTCCTTCCAGCCCAACCCATAGCCTTTCAGTGCATGTGCATTTAGGCCTGCACTTTTTCATACTTGTGGATGTTCGATTTATATGCCATCATGTCCATAGGTTTGAACCTGATGTGGTTGGAATGCAAACTTTATGTTTTAATTCAAGGCTTGAGTTGGTTAGATGCTGGGAAAGGATTAGTGATCCTCCATTTCAGTTGTTATCTGTGGTCTTTCATGCTGTTTGGTGTTCCTGAGCTGGCCAGTGCATTCCTTCTATTTAAGAATGTACCAGATTGTTGATATGGCCACTCCTCAAGTTTTTGTTATCTCTCTGATAGGTTTATTTTGTTTATTCAGCCTAATGACAGCCTCCCTCGCTTTCATCAACATCGCTTTGAGAGTTTCGGTAAAAAGATGCCAAATACAAGTTGAATCTTGTCTTTGTTTTGTCAGCTGGCCATGGCTTGTCAGTTAGATGTCCAATTACTTTTGAGCCTATAAAAATAGGGCTTATATATAAAAATGTGTATAATGCGATACTTTTGTTAAACACCAAAAATTCAAGCTGAAGGTCTGCACTTCAATCAAATCTTAACTGTTTGATTTTTAAATCAACTGTGATGGTGCACAGACACAAAATTACAAAAGAATGTGTCCAAATTCCTATGGATCTTACTGTGACCTTTTTGTGACCACAGGATGCTTATTAAGTATAAAGATGTATAAACACAACATCGGGGCTTTATGTGTTGCCACATCAATTTTGTGCTGGCTAAACATTCAAAGATAATGTGATGATGAGCTGAAAGACTTTAAAACTGTTGAGTTATTTTCTTTATAGAGCCGGCTGTCGGCTAAGTTGTTAATCTAAACATCTGTGTGGACTTGACATCCCAACACACAGCACATGCTCTACAGTCAAGAGTTCCCTTTGGTTTTGTTTATCCTGAGGTGCTAGCTTACTGTCAGCTCTGCCAGCTGCAGCTAAAACCATTTGGTCAAGGTTGGAAGAATCTAGTGTGCATGCTTGTTTATACTTGCTGAAGAGCAGATGTATACTCTGTAGGCCTTCAGGTGCAGGGCCATGCTCTTAACAGTGTTTCTCAGTACTTACATGCTTGCTACTCTTTCCAGGGTGTTTCACATTTATGTTTCCATTGCCTGTTTTCTCTGTTTTTCCATCGTGGCAGCCTTGTTCTTAATTTCCTGTTGAAGTGTGTCCCTTCTTTCTTTCTTTTTTTAAATTTCTGCTCCACACTCCCTCTCCTCCTCCTCCTCCACCTTCACCTCCTTCCTTACCAGACCACTGGTTTTACTTCTTCTGTCTTCCATAAGGTCAGTATAAACTATATACTGGTGCTTATAGCCACAGTTTGTTTTTTGTTTTGTTTGGTTTCTTGCTTTCTTAGTTATTCAAGAGCTTTAGATTCCAAGATCACTAAAACAGGATATATGTAATACATATAATCATTTTTTGGGAGGTTTTTTTTTTAACATGTGTGTAGTTAACAAAAGAAAAATCCTGATCCACTGAAGCCATGCCTGCTCTTTAAACAGTTAAATGGTTGTGCTGCATAAGTGGGTACATTTGAAGAATGTGCAACTTATTAAATAATTTTTCATATCCGGCCAATTTTACATTTTGATAAGCGAGCCGCTACCTTTGTTATGTGGCCACATTTGGCCTTAAGTGTTAACCACAAGAGATGACTAGACCTAATACAGGAAAGTCAGGTTACCAGTTTTAGATGTCAGGCTTTTGTTGGTAGCAGCGTTGTGATATAACAACTACTGGAAAGTCCAAACTTGACTTTTTGCACAGTAGATTTAACAAAATGCAGCCACACTGCTGTCTTATTTGATGTGGCGTCAGTTTGGAGCCAAGTCTAAGCAAATCTTCAGAAAATGTAATCAAGCTAGTTTTCATAATAAGGTTTGAGTAAGTCCACAGTTGTGAAAACTTGGGAGTGTTCTTCAGAAGCAGCTTGTTTCTCCTGCTGCTCAATGAGTTAGTCATGAAAAGCTATTGTAGCAGTGCCTGCTGTTGTCTCGCCAATGGGAATTTAATTGGATGAGAGCATATTGACCAAACAATCAACCAGATTTTGAGATCAGTCTGATATGTCTAAGTGTCTTATTTAGCTTTTATTTTAAATATATATAATGTTGGAAAAAAATATTTTGAATATGTTTTAGCTGCAAGTCAGAGCACAATGTGTAGCCAGGCCCTGTAATTTAAGGCCATTTGCCCCTATTCACACCATTATCATTTGAGTTCTGTTCCTCATTTGTTCAACACTGGGTTTCATTTATGCACTGCATTAACTTCCTTATCTGGTTCCCATGTGAACTAAGAGATGAGCGGGACCGGAGGTTTGTTTGATTCAGTTTTGACAACCATGTTTCATGCGGAAACACTTGTGGGCACCAACTTTTTTTTTTCTTTTCAAAATGTCTCACTCATTCTCATCTCTTTTCTGTCTCGCTTCCTCTCTCTCTTCGCATCTGATAGGTCATACAGGAAATGGTTCTGATAGCTTCCTGAGGAAATTACACCCACTTCCTGTCTGTGTGCCTCCCCATTTGCCACCTTGTCCATTTTTTTTCCAAGTCTTTTCTCAGGCTCCTCAAGGATAAGCCACTGGGGGAGTGGAGGAGCAGCAATACTGCTAGAAATCCCCCAGTTAGTGCTAATGAGGTTGAGGCCTGATGAGCAAGCCAGATAAACCATACAGCAGTACAAACACAGCAGGCAATGGCCATTAGCTGTTGGGTTATTTTTGGATGCTACCCTCATAGCATATAGAGAACAGGACACAACCTATTGTGACCAAGTATAAGAAGGGAGCAGTGACATATGTGTATACAATGGATTCTGTAGCCAGGTGCACCAAGTAATTGTAAACAAGTCTACATCTATCTAAATTTAGTGTTTTCAGTACAGGATGTATGTGTCTACATCAACTGGTTCCTCACAAATTTCTCATATTTTCACTTAGAATAATTTCTTACTCTATCAGATATTTACTTATTCCAACTTGAGAGCCACTTGCTCACACTTCCTTTTTTTCTCTCTCACAATCTCTTGGGTGGTTCAGTTTGACTTTTAAAGCACTTTCAAAATATCAGCAAACCCTTGACCTGGTGTGAAAACCTTTTCTAATCTCTCTGATTAAGAACTTCAAATTTGACATCACCAATGGGGCTGACTAGCAGTGTGGTTTGTTGCAGAAATATGAAATCTTTTACTGCAATAGTTCAACTTTTTTTTTTAAACTAAAACATGAAAAGAAAAGAAGGGATCCTAAAGTTCCCCTCCAGACAAAAGTGTATTTTGTTTATTGTTACATTACATTTGACCTCCATTGTGTTCGAGGAAGCATGCTAAAGTTTTACTCCATTAAGCGGTTTTCATTTTCAATTTCTAAGGAGAGAAAACTACTGTGATCAAATCAAATGTGTAAGGATGATTTTGTGATAGCATAACTAGTTTGTAAACTCCTTGTTGTTGTGTTGTGAACTTCAAAAGTGTCAGTGCACAGTTACTAAGAGTGGACCAAAAATCATAGATTTGGGATTTTCGTGTAAGCAAGAAGCAGAGGTAGTTTAGAATTCGGGAATTGAATTGATTTCTGTGTACGTGTGCAAAAATGAAATACATGTCAGACACAAGTTATTATGTAAAGCATGGATTTTAAACATCTCTTCTGAACACATATGTTAATAAAATGTGTCCATAGCAAATGATCAAAATTCATCCAGTGTTGCACTGTTTATCTTTCTGTGCACACTTGGCTGAACGTATACTTCCACAGGTTTATAGCGTTCCTCTTGTTGCTGGCACTAGTTTTTCAAACTGCGGCATGGTTCGGGGTGACCTCTTAAGCTCTGTAAATAAATGTCTGCATAATATTATGTTAACATAATGTTGCAGTGGAGATTGCTCCTGTGGTTCAGTAACCTGAATGTGTTTTTTCTTTGGATAATGAACCTTTTAGTTCTTGGTTTTAAAAATGTTGCCATGCCATTTCTCCTCTGCGGTGCATCATTTAAACTTATTTATAACACAGGGGTCTGACAGCCACTGCCATGTGATTGCGGGAGTTTGATTGACAGGTGCAATGCAGATTTTGGGGTGATGTCACAGTTTGACGACTCCACTCTTCTTGGTCATAGGAGTTGTGCTAAAAAGCTCATTGTTTTAATGTCTTGCAAGTGAATGTGGGGTTTACATGAGAGCTGATGCAAGTGTTATCATGCTGCAGCAAAACCTTGGTGACCTGGTGGAAATATAAAATGTTAAACTGTGCAGGCTGGTTGCTGCTTTTTCTTTTTTTTTTTCCTCCCATCTTTTTTTCCAATTTGAAGTGTTAGACGTCTGCATGGTCTGAGATGAAGAGGAATGCTTTGTAAAGACCAGCTGTCAGAGAGCACACACACAAACACACAAGTTTACCAGCAGCTCTCTACAATAACATAGGAATGGCCCCCTCCCATATACGTGCTAGGTCCTAATGCACACACATACACACACACACACACACAAAGGCACGTACGCTTGATGGCTATCATTAGATTGATGCCACCTGACACTTAGTTAGTACTGGAATGTGATGGAAGGGAGGGGTGGTGGGCAGCTGCCGACTCAGGAGCACCGGACCTGATCTCCGCGCTTCTGGGACGCTCTGTTCAAAAACTCACACCCTTCCTTTTTTTCCCCTTAGCAACGCCTGTATCAGACTGGAAAGACACTTGCAGCCTAGAGCTTATGCCAGTTATCCTGTAATGTATGTGATGGGCAGAGGGTCTGGTTATTGCTCAAGACCAAGACTGTATCCATCTGTTGTCTGAATTGTGCCATATGCTGGAATGCACCACTTGGCTCATTCTGGTCAGAGGAGTCCCTTCATAGTCCTAACCCTGCAATTAGCTTCCCTCTGCCTACCCCAGTTTGTCTTTCAATGTGTGAACTTGTACTGCAGCTCCTCTGAAATCAACCAAGACATAACAATAACAAAGGCTCAGATTTCGCTGTCCTGTAATAAGGAGAGTGAAATGCTGAGAACCAGTATTAAAAGCATTTTATGAATGTTTATATTCTTTAAACATTTAGTCAGTAATAATTGGGGAAACTACTATAAATAACTGCTATAACTACTATACCAGTATAGTAAGTTTGTGCACTTTAAGACAGTTGTTGGCTCATTTTTTCAGCTAAAACTCCAGTGCGGTTTGATGGTCAGAGAGTAAGTAAAGAATAAATATAAAATCTAATTCAAACAGTTACTTGGTATATGTGAACTTTAGAACCTCTTACTGTACACTGAGCTCCATGGATCTTACAAGATTGCTGATGCAATTTTCTGGTGAATTGACTGGTTAGTAGACATTTATTTTGTACCTGTAAGTCTGCATAAGTTACCATAGCAATGTACCCCGTTTTAAAAGTTGACCACTTTCACAGCACTGAAAACACAGTATTAGTAATGGAGTTAGCTGGTTAAGCCCAAATTCTACTTCATATTATGACCCTCTGGACATATACATAATACAGTAGCAACATGTCCATAATAGCCTTTATAATAGGTATTACTACTGATTAAATAAATTAAGCTAATTATTTCTGGTTATTTTTGGTTAAACTCAATAGGAATGGCCAAAATTGTTCAGGAGTTCTGGGCACTTTTTGCCAAACAGAAGTAACCAGAAGTCAATAGGAATGGCTAAATTTGCCCAGGATTTTCTTTCTCAGTTCAGTTTTTGTTCTCACGCACCTATTGTTAAAACTTGAGTGTGTTAAGAAACGTCCACAGCATTTTATCTTTCCAGTAAATGCGTAGATATGTTTTTCCAGCACTAATCATTGTCGTCATGGTGTCAGAACTTCTTCAGTGGCATGATAAGGTATCTTTGATGGTCTCACTTTAGTATGGCGTTGGCGGTTGGGTCTATGGGTGTGAAAAAGAGGAGACGTTTCCCTCTGTGTCATGTTTGTGTATGTCCGTGCAGATGTGCGTTCATGGCCCTGGCAGGCCTGTGTCTCTCTGTTTGGCTAACCCCTCCTACGCATGTTGCTCCAACACTGGCCTTTCTCAACCTGCAGCCCACTGGAAATGGCCATGAATGAACACATTCTCTCACTTTCTGCCTGTTTGCAATCTTACCCACTGTTTCACTCCCTCACTTTACCAGAGCTCACGGTGACTTTCATGTCTTTCTCACCCCACTTATCTTCTATTGAACACATACACTGAAATCAGGCCATAAATCAAATAATGATCATCTACACAGTCACATTTCCTTATAAACTCTAACCACTTAGTGAGTTATTTGTTCCTACTTAACAGACAACATGCAAAACCGCATATGTGAGCAAGTTTACAATGGCACAAAAAGTGTACTTAAAGTATGAAAAGACACTGAGAAACTCTGTGGATTTCATGAATCTTTTTTTTTTAGAAGAAGCTAATATAGTGAGTTTATCAAATATCTTACAAATTACAAGTTATGTAACTACATTGATGTAATAATCCTGAGAATTTAATATTGCTATAACAGGATATTCTTGTCTACACTGGTTAAAAAATAGTAAAGGTACAATTACCGGAGTATAAATGGCGATGCAAAGCTGAATAGCTGACACCTTTTCATAGTTTGCACTGTATACAGATTATAATAGGAAACTTGCTGTAAAAAGCACAACACTTATCCAAATCTGACTGTCTTTAGTCTTGACTCTGGGCTAGAATAGAATGTAAAGCTCTATATCATTAGTCCCTCCTACACTAAATACATACAGGTACTATGCTATTTAAACAAAATTAAATAGAAAAGAATGAATGTAAATGAGTCCTTATACTAAAGAGGTGCTAGATGAAACGTTCAAATATGCTTCTTGCTAACATTTGGTCATGACTTTCTCTTCTTTTTCCCCCTCCTATGTTTTTAAGATGAATCAGTTTTTAACCATTTTGTCTCTGTACTCACTGTGCCTTGTGTTCTCAGCTAACACTACAGTGCAGCTTTTTAACGTGTGTTTGTGTGACTGTGTGTATGTAATTGGGTGTTCCCTGGTGGCGGCTCTGGGTCTGCAACCTTCAGAGGACTGAATACAAGGGCTGTGTGTTGTTTGTGTGTTTTGGGGAAGAGGAAATGGTTTGGGCTGTAAAAGGGTGCGGCTAAATTGATGTACTTTTTCCCATTCATCATTTTCTAAAGCAAAAATTAGAATAAACCTTTTATTTCCAATTACTTGAGCTGCATTTTTAGACCTGAAGAGCTTGTGTCCCAACTAGAGGAGAGATTTCTGCAGAATGTTTTTACTGAACCCAACACAAGTCTGGAAAAATAAGGGACAAAATCTGGACACACTTCAGAGAATGTGATATTTTCCAATGCATGTTATACCCCAGGGAGAATTGAAGGAAGAAGTAGAATCCAAGGAAATCTCTCTAAAAAATAAAAAAGGAACAAGGTTGAAAACCAATATTTAAAGCCTGTTATCTTCAAGTCATCAGCCAGCACTGCATTGCAAACAGCCGTATAAATCACTGTGTGGACTCCAGAATTCTTCCTAAACCTATCATGAGTGAACACAGTTTGTCACAGGGTCCATAATTGCCTATTAAATAAATTAAAGGTTCACCTAAGAAAAGTGGGAAAACTTGAACCCATACCCTGGGTTTAAGAGTAGATGGCCATATAGTTTCTCAGTAGATGGTTCAAAAGCCTCTATCCATAATGGTACTACATGGGAGATGCAACAAGGCATGGCTGTCTTATTCATCTATAAAGGCCCCATAAATGCTAATGTATACAAGTTTTGTAGCAGCATATGCCACCATCCATATGATGTCTTTCCTATTTCAGCAGGGCAACATTCAGTTCATGTTACAACAGCACTGGTCTATGGAGGGAAGAAACCCTGGTGCTAAACTGGACTATGTTTTCTTATTGAGTAAAAATCGTAAAACAATTCCCCTCAATTCCCAAAAGGTTGAGTGTGGTTATAAAGGTACTCACTGTAAACTCATAAGTTCAAAACGATTACAGCCTCACCAAAATGTAATGCATCCCTCACTCATTATGAGCCAACCAGCTGACACACAGATGGATATGTATAAGTAGCTGCTCTCCTCATTTGTGCAAACGGATAGTAAAGGTCAAGTTACTAACTTAGTTCCAAAAATACAACTATATGTGATTAGCTGTCTATCAAATTGTTACCGGGGGCACCTCTAAATGGATTTCCTAAACATTTTGGTGCTTTACTCTAGAGATAAGTTTTTGTTCTCATGTTCATACCTATAGTAAGTTTAGAATCACGTTTAACATCTTGATCCATACTCAATAATCCAGTTAAAGTAAATCCCAGAAAGATGATTGTGTTCATCATTCTATTTTGATTGTTATGCAACTGTACTGTTTATAAGGTTGGAGAAACCTGCAGGGAGCTGAGACTGAAGAAGTCAGTGATGAAACATTCTCCCACGGTGCCTCCAGATGAACAGAATCAACTTTCTGGGAATCACCAGTTAACGAAACTTGTATATTTAAACACAAACTTCACACAGAACAGGAAGTTTTAACCCAGAACTTCGTAGAGTAAGGCAGCAGTACTAACCACACCTATCTTGTCTAATTTACTTTTTTTTAAAATTTGTGTTACGATGGTGGCTATATTAACACAGTCTCATAAAGCATTGTCTTCTAGTCATTTAAAAAAACAATTTTAAATCAAATTCAGAAATACAGTTAGCAATAGTTCCTTTTAAAAGAAGTAGTAAGGACATTGGTAAGCATACCCCAGCTTTTCATTTAACAGGTATTAAATTTAAAATGAACAGATCTTCTTTAAAAACATTTATAAATTTTTATTTAATAGCACTCATTGTTAGTGAAAAATAAATAATGCATTGAATTTTTGTGACTTTCTTGGATTGTATGAATGGGATTCTACTTAAAGCAGGTCTCTGCTTCTAATACAAGGACCCCACAACTATTATGGCCCATCAGGATTGTCTCGATCTCTCTCCAGAAGGCTGGTTTAGAAGCTGTGACATTTTTCCCCATCTTTCTGCTTGAACTTGTAGAACACTGGGAAAGTTCACTGTGTGTAAACTGTCATCTGGCTTTATGTCTGGCTCTGCTCAGTGGGAGCCCAGGACGTCAAAGAGATACCCTACCACTTCAAAGTATAGCACATAACTTTTGCTAATTGTTTTGTTTTCTTCCCCTCCCTGCCTCTTTCTCCATAGCAGGGTGTGTCTGGACCTCAGTGCTCTAACCCAGCCATGAGCATCATCGGGGCTGAGGATGAGGATTTTGAAAACGATCTGAATGAGGTGAGTGCAGAAAACAGTGGCACATGAAGGACTGAATGTTACTTGATCATCATATCTCAGATAAGTTATTCCATCTCCTTTTACACCTATTTATTTTTGTCTGTCTCAGTACGTGGAAGACCGGTCCAACACCTTTAACCACATAGAGCAGTTGAAGAGTCGGCCGACCCACCTGCTGGTTTTCCTGCAACATGTCATTCTGCAGTTTGACCCTGCTCCCCTGGTGAGAACTCACATTATGCAAGGTCCACTACAGCCAACAAGCTATATGAAACTGAGATAACACAAGCTTCCACAGAGCAGCTGCTGTTAACAGATATTTTTACAAAGTTAGTGACGATAATGATGAGTAACTCTAAATGCAGAGTTAGTATATCACCTTTTAGATATGATCTAATCATGAAATCCAAATCATAATAGTCATCAGTTTCTGTCTGGCTTGTGTGAAACACATGAAACAGCTATTTTGATGTCCACTGTACCTCAGTGTGGATTAAGACTGTTTTACCTATGAGTCCAATTTTACTTTTCAGAGTTAATATTTGGATTTAGGATAAAGGTTAGAATTAGTTGTTGGTTGGGGTTAAATTGGAGACCATGGAATGCATAATACCGATGAGTAACCCCCATGGGAATAGAGAAAAAGGTTTGTTTGAGTGTGTATGTCAGTGCTGATCAAAGGCATGCCTGTCCTTTTCCCTTTATTCTGCATGCAGAGAACATGACCCACCCAGGTACTGTTACACGTTTCACACCCATGATGTGCTCCATCACCCCCCTGCTTTTCCCTCATGTTTGTCACGACTTGAGTCGTGTAGTCTGTTAACAAAATATTTGTAATTCTGCAGCATTTAAGAAAATGTGGTTTGCATCAGTGGTTGCGTGCTCAATTTGCTTTGGGGTTATAGTGCGTCCACTAGACAAATGCAGGTTGGGCTATGTGCATGATAATCTCTGGAGGGGACAATAACTACTTTATGGGATACTGTCATTAGGATTCAACTATTAAATTGATGTCAGTCATTTTGTGTTAGACATGTAAGCACACTGAGTCAAACTGAAGTTGGGTTTTTATGTCTGGCATGCCTTTATGTGATGTAGGTGTTTGTGATCTTTAGTGGTCATGTCAAATAAAATTGTGACAGCTGTGGTCATAAATTGGCACAAGTAGTTATTTTAAAAGATTTTGGAGCTATTCAGTACTAAATAAAATTGTCTTTTTCCCAATTGTCAGCTCTGTTACCTCCATGCTGAGCTCTTCAAAAACCTCAGTGCCAAAGAGACCAAAAAGCAGTTTGGGGATTTTTACACAACCTTCTTGGACAAGGGTGCAGTAAGTAGCAGACTACTCAACATTTCTGTCTTTTTTAAAGCCGTCTCGATTATCAAAAATTGGCCCAAATGTTTATACCTTTCATAGCCAAAATAGAGATAAAGATGTAAAGCTTGAAACATTAAATTTATTGCAGACTTCATGCAAAAAACAAAAGCAAAAAAAAAAACACAGAACAGTTCAGTACAGAGAGGGAATGAAGTCACTCTGATAATTAAATACAAAGTATTTTATACTCTTTATACTCTTTATCTTATCTGTCCTTATTTACCTTTTGCTGTAAATGGAGTTATAATTGCACTGTAAAAAAAATTGATAACCACTAAAATGATTTCTTCCCTCAGATTCTTTTGGCTCAAGTTCTGCTTGCATGATTTGAAATATACCCATAATAACAGACTGTAGGGTTGGCTCCTTGTCTATGTATTTTTAGATCATTGATATTCTCTTAATTCTTAGGTTTAAACTTATCTTTGAGCTTCTTAACTTCAAGGTTAGTAAGACAAAAGTAGCCTTTGTATGATCAGTACAATATTGTGTTTTATTTTTCTAAAATTATGAATTTACTGAGCTGCTCAGCTCAATAAATAAGATGAACTTATGAGAGAGGAATCCATTGTTTTTGTTTGCTTTGTCTGTACAGTATCTGTCTTGCACACCTGGCCCACATTACTGTCCGTTATATTTGCTCCTAAGAGCTCATGCACTGTACATGTCTATCAGTTGAGTCAAACTCCCTGCCAGCCCGTACAGCCTCACAGCTTCCTGTCGAGATCGTGGGAAAGCCCTGTAGAAGGAATCATCTTCGCTCAGTCCCTCCTTTCAGGGTGGAAAAAGGAGGGACTGAAAAAAGGAGGTTAACCCTCTGTTAACCTATTGACGTAAAGTTGGCCCATGTGGTTATTTTCATGTCAATGACAGAGCTGACATGAGCACAGAGCATCCCCCTTTGGAGTATCTGTTTTTTCTCTTATCTATATTTCCTGTGTTAAAATGCCACCCTGTGGTGACATCTAGCTACTGCATCACAGTGTTTTACAAAACAAACTGAGAATCCATACTGTCAGTTAGTCTGAATGTTGTCTGAATCGTATCTCATTTTTCTATTTTTCACTCTGTATCTTTTTGTCATTTGCTTCACATTACAGGTTCTGAAAGTGGCAGTACCAGCTCACGTAAACTCTGAGTTGGGTAAGTTATTTTCCAGTGATGTTTATAGATATAAGTCAGTGCATTGTTGTTTTGTTCCTCTCTAGTTTTTGACTCACTCTTTCCTTTCTCTTTTCCGTCTTCTCCCTAAGATCGATCCCGTCTAGATGTGCTCACAGATGATATCCAAAAGCGCTTTGTTCAGGACATTCAGAGCGTCCAACTTGCTGAAGTGGCCAAACAGTTGGAGGATTTCAGGTGAGAACTCTACTCAGTCTTTACATACTTTACTAAATTGGCAAGAAGTTTATAAATGCACAACAAGCATCTCACAACATGATTAGAACATCCAGGGTTGGGATTAATGGCTGGTATGTGATCAGGGACATTCTTGAAACTTTGGTTAATTAATTTTTAAAAAATTACTACAATAATAATTACACTTTTTATTAATCTAAAGGTTGGTGTTGTTGGTGTTTCTCCTCACTAAAAAAAAGAAAGCTTCCGTTTGATGATCTGTCTTGTTATTGTCTTTGATACATTTTCAGTGAGTTACTTCAAAACAAGCTGAAAAATAATTTTCAAATTTTGGTCTCAAAAAGTTTATTTTGTTTGTTGTTGGAAATGAGAGTTAAAAGGTGTAACAACACTTATCTGGACACTGAGCTGCTTTAAATTACCATCTCAGTTCTTTTGCATTGTTAACCCAATAACTACAATTCTGCATTACTCGAGTAACTTGAAACAGTTTTTTAAAGTAATTAATTGGATTCAACTTCTAGGTCTAGAGCTATTTATGAATGTTAGTATTTGACAACATTCAACAGTTATGTGAACTTAACATTACTGTGCGTATCCTGATTGTAGGTATGTAATTTATAAAATCTAGCCCTCCTCCATTTAGAATTGCAACAGTGACTAATACACATTAGTCACTAAAGGGAAGATTAATACAAAACTACCAGTGTTTACACATAAAGATTTCAATATGAAATTTTTATGTGTAAACACTACAAAAGGTTGTCTTGTCTTTCTCTATTCTACAGTGGGGCAAAAAAGTATTTAGTCAGCCACCGATTGTGCAAGTTCCCCCACTTAAAATGATGACAGAGGTCAGTAATTTGCACCAGAGGTACACTTCAACTGTGAGAGACAGAATGTGAAAAAAAAATCCATGAATCCACATGGTAGGATTTGTAAAGAATTTATTCGTAAATCAGGGTGGAAAATAAGTATTTGGTCACCTCAAACAAGGAAAATCTCTGGCTCTCACAGACCTGTAACGTCTTCTGTAAGACGCTTTTCTGTCCCCCACTCGTTACCTGTATGAATGGCACCTGTTTGAATTCATCATCTGTATAAAAGACACCTGTCCACAGCCTCAAACAGTCAGACTCCAAACTCCACCATGGTCAAGACCAAAGAGCTCTCGAAGGACACCAGGAAAAGTATTGTAGACCTGCACCAGACTGGGAAGAGTGAATCTACAATAGGCAAGCAGCTTGGTGTGAAAAAATCAACTGTGGGAGCAATCATCAGAAAATGGAAGACATACAAGACCACTGATAATCTCCCTCGATCTGGGGCTCCACGCAAGATCTCATCCCGTGGGGTCAAAATGATCATGAGAACGGTGAGCAAAGATCCCAGAACCACACGGGGGGACCTGGTGAATGACCTGCAGAGAGCTGGGACCAAAGTAACAAAGGTCACCATCAGTAACACACTACAACGGCAGGGAATCAAATCCCGCAGTGCCAGACGTGTTCCGCTGCTGAAGCCAGTGCATGTCCAGGCCCGTCTGAAGTTTGCCAGAGAGCACATGGATGATACAGCAGAGGATTGGGAGAATGTCATGTGGTCAGATGAAACCAAAGTAGAACTTTTTGGTATAAACTCAACTCGTCGTGTTTGGAGGAAGAAGAATACTGAGTTGCATCCCAAGAACACCATACCTACTGTGAAGCATGGGGGTGGAAACATCATGCTATGGGGCTGTTTTTCTGCCAAGGGGACAGGACGACTGATCCGTGTTAAGGACAGAATGAATGGGGCCATGTATCGTGAGATTTTGAGCCAGAACCTCCTTCCATCAGTGAGAACTTTGAAGATGAAACGAGGCTGGGTCTTCCAACATGACAATGATCCAAAACACACCACCCGGGCAACAAAGGAGTGGCTCCGTAAGAAGCATTTGAAAGTCCTGGAGTGGCCTAGCCAGTCTCCAGACCTCAACCCCATAGAAAATCTGTGGCGGGAGTTGAAAGTCCGTGTTGCTCAGCGACAGCCCCAAAACATCACTGCTCTCGAGAAGATCTGCATGGAGGAATGGGCCAAAATACCAGCTACTGTGTGTGCAAACCTGGTAAAGACCTATAGTAAACGTTTGATCTCTGTTATTGCCAACAAAGGTTATGTTACAAAGTATTGAGTTGTATTTTTGTTATTGACCAAATACTTATTTTCCACCCTGATTTACGAATAAATTCTTTACAAATCCTACCATGTGGATTCATGGATTTTTTTTTTCACATTCTGTCTCTCACAGTTGAAGTGTACCTCTGATGCAAATTACTGACCTCTGTCATCATTTTAGGTGGGGGAACTTGCACAATCGGTGGCTGACTAAATACTTTTTTGCCCCACTGTATGTTAATGACACCTGTGCTTAGGTAAACAGAAATATGCAGGCCACTCTTTACCAAAATCCATATGAAGGACACTGATCTGACATTTGAGAGTAAGATGACAAAGGAAGGTTGAAGGTCATGGAGAAAAAATGAGTAGGTGATTCTATAATTTAAAAGGTTGCCCATTTTTTGCCCATTTCTCAGTCCTAGATTTATGTGTACCTTTTTAATGAATTAGAAAAACATAATGAACTTTGCAAAAGTCTTGAACCACCCCTCATTTTTTATGTGCAAGCTTAAATTGAAATACGGAATATAAGGTAAAAACACAGTTTGAACAATTCAAAGAAACTTGAAAGTAAGTATTTGGTATGACCACATCTATCCTTCAACACTGCGTAAACTTCTTTAGGCGACTTTCTTGTCATTTCTTTAAGTACTCTTCAGGAATGGTCCAAAGCTCTTCTTTGGATGCTATCTGCCTTTTGTTCACTTTTTCACCAAGATGAACTCACACTGCTTCAATGTTGTTGAGGTCTGACCTCTGGAGAGACCAGTCCATGACTGGTTCTATTGTATGTTTTTCTATCTGGGTGTACTTTTACTGCTTTAGCAGTGTGTTTGGGGATCACTGTGATGCTGACAAATGATGCTATTGCTACTCATGCACTTACCAGTCGGTATTACATGGTGGATCAAAAGCTGACTGTGCTTTTCTGTTACTTTTGCACAACACTGTCTTCATTTTATCCTTTTAGTGTTAAAAGTTTGAGATGTTTTTGCTAAACTTGATTCTCTGCTCTTGCTCTGTGTTGCCTAGGCAAAAGAGGATGATGGGTATGACCCTCAGTGAGGCTGAGCTAAATGACGTGGACAGCCACTATCCCACCGACCGTGTCCCAACGGATATGAAGGAGAAGTCTGTTGCTGAGAACCTCCTAGAGAAGATGTCTGAGACACAGTGAGTTTTACTCCACTTTTCAACAAATATTTCAGGTATCCAGCCTCCACAAAGTGAAGTTCAAGTCATTTTCTGCAGAGATTCTGCTGGATGTGCTTAAAATGCCAACGATTACTAATAATGGGTAACCACTTTACATATTACAATAATTTTTTGTTAGATGTTCTTGGGAGCTATTTTCTCTGCTATTACTTTCTGCTGTGCACATGAAGATGACTGATCTGTTGGCTAAAGCTGGTAGTTTTGTATTAATCTTCCCTTATCTTGCTTCTAAACTTCCTTAAAAGGAAAGCGTTAGCATTAGTCGTGCACAAATCCATTTCCAAACAGCTTATAAAGCAGGTAATTGATGAAATTAAGATGACAAGGGACTTGTGATTGAAACACAACAAAACAGAGCCAGAAAGACATGAGGAAGCGGAGAAGAAAAATGGAGTCAGTAGTGCCACGCTGGCAGGAAGGCTCTCCCCTGGCATTTTGCCAACTGAAGGAGGGCTGGTAGTGGGAGGTGGAGGGGGTAAGACAGCAGAAGAGACAAAGGAAAAGAAAGGGCCAGAGGGTTATCGATGCTGGATAGCTCCTGCCCTGAACACAGTTAAAGAAAGAAAGTAAGAGATCTAGGGGAAAGTTAATCTATCCTTGACCCCGTGGCAAACCACAATGTGTTATCCTCTACAAGAAATGAGTCAGAAAGAGAGGGAGACGAGGCCAGGGAAAGGGGCAGAAGACTGTCTAACTTCATCTTGTCAAAGAGAGAAAAAAAAGATCAGCAGAAATGAAAAGAGGTGCACTGTGCACAAGCAGCACTCATCCTGTGAATATAACCACGATGAGAGTGGAGGAGACACAAAAAGCCTGCAAAGGAGTCTCTATCAAAGACGTGATAATTCAGTTTTGACTCACTCAATTACTATCACACAGTTGGATCTTTATCTCCAGTGCACAAACAATTCATTCAGCCTCACTCCATTCAGTCCTGCTCGCTATTCCTCTCCGGCACTCCCACACTCAGTCACCCCTCTGCACTCACACGCACACACCTCCCTCCATTCTTGACCACAACACAGTGACCTCACCCCATCTGTTTCTTATTGGTCTCTTTGATGAAGCGAACAAGGCAACCAGTCGATGTGATTGGATTATGCAAGGAAATCCCGAGGAAACCCCTCCCATCCTTTATGTTCATCTCAAAACATCAGTATCCAATTTCCACAGTCTTGCCTGCATGTTGCATCAGACAAACATGGTTAAATAGACATTTCCGCTGCGCTGGAGCACTTCTGATTTTGCTTTGCAGGCGGCTGACTGAAGAGACAAAGCAGGGCAGAGAATTTTTGATACTGAGGACAGCAGTTTGGTTTTTCTTTTGCAAATCGCCAAGTGTGCAGATTGAGTTTAAAATTTCTGGAACAGGCAGAAGAGTAGCTTTTGAAGCATCTTTTGCACTTTTAATCTTTTTTTTTGTTTTAGATTTTTAGTTTTTCTTTCCTTTTTTGGTGGATTCTTAGAATATGATCAATAGCTGCAGCTCTGACCCCAACAGCATAACAATCAGTTTTGAGTTGTATCAAGAAAAGCTTAATCACTTCAGATTCCACAGGCCTAAAACAGAGTTCATAGTTAGTCGAGCAAGAGAAAGAAAAAATGTTACTTAAAAGGAAGAGGTGAGTTAGATGCAGCATCAGAATTACTTTTGTTGTTTGTTTCTTTGTTTTGTTTTTTCTGTCTACAATAGTGACATCGCTGACACTTGTCTCTGTTCTTTCAGATCAACAGGTGCCTTTGATGAGGATAAATGGTGAGTCAATGGTGTTGTTGTGTATATATATTTTTTCTTCTTTGTGTAGCAGCTTTGACCTCTGCAAGCCTGGGTGTGGTCCGGCCAAACATTTGGCATACTGTTTCAAAATGTATGTTGCTGTAGAAGTATGTTAGAAAATCCAATCCAAAAATATATATTTTTTCTGTATTGTCACTGCACTCGTTTTTATTCTATTTGCATTAAATTTTTCTTTTAATGTCCTTATTAGACAATATATTCTCTTAGTGCATATATTTGACTAACCTTGTCATGCATGCCTTAGTGTCTTTAGGCTACTCTCTGAGGACTCCTCGTCCTCTTCAGTTCAAATTCTTTATTGTACGCCTTGTACTCAGGCGGCAGACTCTGAGAAACTGTGCAGTGTCTGGTAATGTGATGCACTTTTGTTCTATGCACATCCCCAGTGTCTCCTCCCTTTCCTAGCTCATTTAATATCTCCTCAGCTCTTTGTGTCTCTTCTTTTTCCCTTCCCACTCTTCTGAGCTCCTCCTCTCATGCTCCTCCTCTGGACATCTGCAATTCTCCAACTCCCTCTTTCCTTCTAGTCTTTCATGAAGTTCGTCCTTTTTTTTTTTTTTTTTTTTTTTTTTTTTTTTAAAACCAAGTGTCTCAACTGTATTACTTGGAGATAGAATAAGCACACTGGTATTTTTGCTGCCATTAATGTGAGGACACATGCGTCTGTAGGGACTTTAAATATAAAAAATATATATATATATAGATATATATTCTGGGAATTTAAGCAAGTTCATTTGTTTAAAAACTATTTATTATTATTAACACAAGTTTCTTGTTTCTCCACTAGCCAAACCATCTTTAATGCTGTGGTCTTGTACATGAAACACCTCGGGGTTAAAAACAAGGCAGCTGACAGTAAGAAGTCCAAAGGAGGTTTCTTCACTAGAAAGACTAAGGTAAGGTAAACTGACAGCATTGGTATCCTATTAGAAAGCTAAATAAATGCATCAACAATCAGAACAGTGCAAGGCAATTATTGGCCTGCAGTGTTCTTCTTAAACCATTTTGTAGTTGAATTTGTATTTTTTCAGCCTTTTGATCTTATTTTAATTTTACCTTATTTTTTAATTTCCTACCTGGTGATATTGCAGCCCAAGAGTAAGGATGATATCCCAAAGGCCAAAAGCTCAAGAGTGTTTCCTGTTTTACCAAACTGGATGGGTGTGTATAAATTTTTTTATTTTTCCTGTGTTATAATTAATATACTAAACTATATAATATACTGACTTTTAAAATTTGCTAAGTGATGTTGATGAATAATGTGGATATGAAAATATTTTGTCCTACCCTTCTTTCCAGTTACAGTTGAGTCCAAAATTAAAGTGGATGAAGGTAGTCACTGTTCAGAATCCTCCCCTTCTGCTTTTTAACTTGTAGATTGAGAATGGTACTAATTAACCCGCAAGCATGTGTGCATGTCCTGAATCAGTACAGCAAAGCATGTGGGTGGAGCATTGTTTAATTGATGTTGTGCATTGGAGTGGTTCTTTACAAATATTATACTAGCACTGAGTCTTTAAACACTGAAAATGTCATAAGTTTTCATAAATATTTTCTAATCTAAATGGTTGTTCCTCAACTCTTAGACCTTGTTGGCTAAAATCACTTGTGTGGCCCCCTAACCCATACCCATCCAAATCTCGTAGTTGATGACTTTGCACTTTAACTCAGGATTCCCCATTTGTTTTGTGTCTTGCAGAGACTTGCATTAATCTAAAAAACATTGTTGATATACTTTTTGTTTCAAACCAGTCCTTTTGTTAGCTGCAGAAGTCCTGTCTGTCTGACTTACAAAATCTGCTGTGTGCTGTTTTTTGTTTGTTTGTTTGTTGTTAAGTGAATGAGGTTCTTTGTGGTCATGGTTTTTTGTTTGTTTGGGTTTTTTTTCTTCGTCCTCTCAAGCAGACAGGGATAGAGGGTCAGTCGATCGCAAAGGTCCTGGTGCTAAAACCACCCCGAATGACTCTGGAGTTCCCACTATATCGTTGAACAAGAAGCAGAGTCTAGTCCCTCCTGTGCAACCTGCGGTAGATGTTGATTCCCCAAGCAACAACGCCACCAGCACGACTACCATAGAGGCACACAGTGACGGTAAGGTTGCTCATTGATACTGATGAATGAGATACACCACAGTTGTTTTGGTGTCCTTGTTTAGTATTTTATTGCACTGCCGCTGTCATGGTGTCATGACATGCTTTTTCAGGAGATTATTTGAAATGATGGTGAAACATTTATCTGGCCAGAAATAGTTTTCAGTTTAAAACTCTTTTCTAAAATGAAAACATGTTGTGATTTGGGCTAAATTCTAACATTCTCCTAAAAGTCGCACCCTGACAGTACTAATGTACACAAGATATAACACACAGGCATTTTATGGGCACATAAAAATTGTATCACTATTATATTATACCAGCCTTCAGAGTGATTTGATGTGTTCTTGTAAAATGATTTCCATTATTTCTTTTGCTTAAAACAGAAGGTCAATTTTATTTAACAGAAAAATGCTAAATTTAATTTTCAATTCTTCTAGCTGTCCCAAGCAATCGTTTAGAGCTTCCAACTCTGCAAGATGACTTGCCCTCTGGGCCTGCAGGTGGGCTGATCGAGCCCATCTCGCCCATCTCACCCAGTGACATCCCGCCTGAGGAGCCTGTGGAGAAAGAAAGGTGAGAAGGACGGAGATAGTAATAACAAGTATTGTCTAGGGAGTAAGATAATATCTGCAGTGTAATGAGTAAGAGATTATAAGCATTTCACAGATTTAGAGATTGTAATCAGATTATAATTAGACTTTATGGGAGACGAATGACCAGGGTAAAGTGGGGGAACAAAATGTGTTTGAATTGCTGAGGCTGGGGCGAGCGTGGTAAAACTCCCCCAGCAGTCTGTCCCTGCTGTGTGCTAGCTTTTGTCATGCTGCCCATTGCTCGCTAGCTAACAGAGTCTTCAGTCTTGAGATGGACCCCGATCAGGTGAACCCAAATCCAGCCTTCTACTTCCAGCACTCTGCCTTTCCTTTCCTCATTCCCTCTCTCCTTTTTCTTCTCCATAATGGCACGTGTGCTCTTTCAAATATCTTCTGTGTTTTTTGTGTCTGCGTCCTTTGCATCTCTTGTTGATGTTTACAGCAGAGCTTTATTGCAGGTTTTGTCGCATATAGACATCCGCTGTGCAATTCTATCTTTTTTGGGGGGGATTGAGGTACATGTTGGCAATAAAAAGGCATATTTATCCATACTTGCATATTTGTGATCATAATAGTGCCATTGCATCAATATTGACTCTTTCTAAGTCACAGCCATTAGCCTTGTTAAGCCAAAGTAAAAGCTTTATAAGAATTTGAATATTGGCAAGTTGTTCTACTGCCAGGCTTGAGACAAAACTTAACACTATGTAATTACATTAATAGTCAAATATAGACACTACATTTAGTTCAGCGTTTTTAGTTCATTAGAGCTTTTTATTTTATGTGCTTTTCAAGGTGTCTCTGTCTGTTGCCATGGTCAGGGCCCGTCCTTTGTCCTGCTTGTCTCCACCGTATGTGGTGTTAAATGTTGTGCCAGGGGCTTTGGCATCATTTTTGGCATGCTATTCTGACAGAGGTTTTAAAATTAGTTTAGGATAGTATGGAGGGATGTGCTTTTTGAACGTTATGGTTGTCACTGTGGCTTACAATAGTTGTGTAAAGGCGAGTGTGTAACAATGTGGTGTCCCGTGTTTTTGCAGACGGAAGACAAGGTGGGTGTCAGCGCCTTGACAGAGTCATGGACATGCTTCAGGCCTTATACTGATCGCATATCACACAAACACAGAACACAACACTCACATGCACATGCTCACATTGAGCTTCACAGTGCTTTGCAGATACGTAACATAAACATGGTGAAACATTTTTAACCTGCTTGTGAAAGAATTAGCTGATTGTTGAGATTAGCTGGATTTTTTGTTGTGTGAAACTGGAGAACTGCTGAGATAGCTTAAAGTTGCAAAACTGGAAACTTGTACAGTATAGTCCACAAAGTACAAGCAATGCCTGGCTAGTTTAACATACCTTTTGTAGATTGGCAGTTTAATGCAGTGTATGAAATATACTTTTACTATCTAAACATATGCATGTCATATCATGCATATTTGCTTGTTATCCATTTTCTTTTTCTCTACCTTTTGCTGATATGATTTATATTTTTGTGTAAATTCTCTATTGATTTATCTCATCCTCTTTATCATCCTAATTACCTATCTTCATATGTACATCTGCTACGTACATCTGCTGTCTTTTCCTTCTACTATGTTTTCTGTTTTTTCTTTTTATTCTCTGGCCTCCCTTTTCCTCTTAAAATCCACACATTTTCCTCTTTTCTTCCTGCTGCTTTCTTTTGTTTCCACCTGTCATTTCTCTTTATTCTGTCTCAAACTGACTCCTTCCTCCCACATCCTTTCCCAACTTCAACCCCTTCAGTAGGAAAGTGGCACGCAGTGAAAGTGCCCGAGTGGACCGACAGTCATCACGGCGGCGTGGCTCTTCTCGGGCCAAACAGTCTCGCTCCCGTAGCGATGTGGACCTGCAGCCACCCTCTTCCACGACAACAACACCTGCCCCGCTCACCCCCCAACACCTCCATCCGTAAGATGGGCAAACCTTCTCTTAATGCCTCTCTTCCTCGTGAGGTGCACAGCAGGGACAGACAGGATGTCAAGTTGAAGTAGGAACAGTGCTGCAGTCCTGAAATAATCAGGAAGCACTTTAAAAATAAAAAATAATTTTGAAGGCTTAAAGCCACCTGGCTCACCACTGTAAAGATCACTTAGGAGGCATATCTGTTAATATCTGTTAAATATTCATGGAAAATAGTGCTAATTGTGTGGATGAGTGGAAATTATTTAAAAAGGCACATTTCTGTTTTCTCCTGTTGAAATTGATCACTCTGGCACTGTTACTGACTAACAGTTGCCTGACACATTGGCTGCTTTCTAATAGTTGACCTGTGCTGTGAGCATCGGGGAGTGAAGCATTTAAACAGCACTCTCATTTACAATGATAACGAGGTTCTTTAGGGGAACGAGGTCGGTCAATATTGACCGTTTGATAAACATTAAGTGCCCTTTTATTAGCTTAACTTGCTGTTTTCGAATGTAAAGAATTTTGCAGTTTCTTCTTTGATTATATTTTTATACAGTAATAGGAAATGGTGCGTTTTTCAAAGTTTAGATTTAATCTCAATTATTCTTGAATCACTTTAAAGCCAAAAAAATCTCGGTTTTATCTGAGCCATTGCCTGTTATTTATTGGTGAATTATCACAAGCTACTGAAATCGTGTTATTCTCAGTGAACATTTACTACCTAGATTATCTAATGTTAACATGTCCCTGATATGCATTTAGAAAGACCAGCTGTTTCACAACTACTTTTGTTCCACAGCCAACAGCCTCCAGCTGTGCTGCCAGAAAGAGTCACATAATTTGATAACTGACTGGTCGCATTTCGTCTAAGCTGTAGTTCTTGTTCTGAAGTAATCCCTCTCGCCCCACATTCATTCTTCAGCCCAGAAGGACTAAGTTTTGCCCCAGACCCTGGCCACTCCCCCACCAGCCCTTTCCCGCAGGTGGAGGAGGTGGATCCGCGGCTGCAGGAGTTTGAGTCTGATCCACCCAACTGGAGGGAGCTGGCCTCTCCTGAGGCTCTGTCCAAACTGACCAAGAAGGAGACCAAAATGCAAGAAGTCATAAATGGTAATTAGAGAGAGACAAACAGTTGATGAGACGATAGAGGAGTTTGTTGTATAGACTATATTTAAATTTCCTATTAATCACTCATACTTTTACTACTGTCTTTCCTCTCAGAGTTGTTTACAACAGAGCACGCACATGTGCGAATGCTGAGTGTCCTTCAGGTGATCTTTGTCAGACCATTGGAGAGAGAGGAGCTTCTGACCTCAACTGAGCTGGCCGCCGTCTTCCCCAACCTTGATGAGATCACTGAAATGCACAGTAAGGGCTGCTGCAAAGAAGCATTTGTAAACACAGCCAGACAGCTGAATATAGCACCCTTCCTTCAACGAATATGCCATTATGCAAATAACACTCTTCCTTACTCATTAGTGAAATCACTAACTGCATGTACTACCTGCAATTGAGGGCACTGTCGTTAAAAAAGCATGATGCTAAATTTGTTCTGGCCAATAGTACCAAGTGTAGATACAAGACGAATGCATAGTGCTGCCTGAATTGCCAACACAGTGTTAGGAAAGAGAATATGCTCACTATCTACTTATAAGTCAGTTGTCTTTTTCTAACTTTCAATTTCAGGTAACTTCTATGAGAGCCTTAAGAAACAGCGTTTGGATAACAACTTCATAGTTAAATCCATCAGCACCACAGTGCTCAACAGAGTGAGTCGTCACAGTCTTTCACTTCATTTCATCATACAATATTTCTCTTTTCTCTCTGTGCATATTGTACAAAGTCAGTATGTGCCAACAAGTTCATTTTACACAATATTACTGTAAAAATGCAACAAGGATTTTGGCCTTTTCTGCACTTCTCGAGTTTGACTCACTTCATTATTATGATTTTTTTTTTTCCAACTAGCCACAACACAAACTTTGATTGTAATGTTTGTGTGTGCACGTGTGTTTCAGTTTGGTGGTACAGAGGGGGAGTGGTTCCAGAAACTGACAGCAAGGTTCTGCAGCCACCAGTCATGGGCCCTGGACCAGATCAAGACCAGGCAGAAGCGAGATCCACGCTTCAACATTTTCATACAGGTACCACATACACACAAACATATCCCCCAAGATTGAACAGAGACATACATGGACGCACTTTGCAGATGCAAAGTAATGCAAAATGTGACAAAGGTGTTCTAGTCTGACTGTGTGTGTGTGTGTGTGTGTGTGTGTGTGTGTGTGTGTGTGTGTGTGTGTGTCTCAGGAGGCGGAGAGTAAGCCCCAGTGCCGTAGGCTGCAGCTCAAGGACATCATTCCCATAGAGATGCAGAGGCTGACCAAGTACCCACTGCTGCTGGAGAATATCGCAAAGAACACAGGTGTGTGTCTGTATGTGTCCCTGGCCTGTTTGTTGCTCACTTTCATGTGTCAGTATATGTGCATCGATATTGTAAAACTTATTGCATTCTTACTTTCTTTACATTCTTACTTTTTACATTTATTCTTTCCTGATATATAAGATAGTCAAATGCATTTTTATTACACTGTGTATCATCATATTACTCAGCTATATAATGCTGTATATCTGGGTTTGAAAATGTAATCGGAAGTACCACCATCACCAATGATTATGATAGATGTTTGTGGTGTATACATGAACGTGCACGTGCATGATCCATAAGAATTTCCCTCCTGCTCAGAATCTCTTTCTCTCTCACTTGCTTTATATAATGCTCTGTTTGTTATATACATAACAAGCCAAGGAAGAGAATGGTGAAGGAAGGTGGTTTAAATGACTTTGAATCTGGCATGATTTTTGGTGCCAGATGAGGTTGTCTGAGCATTTCAGAAACTGCTGCTCTACTGTGATTTTCCTGCCCAGCCATCTCTTGGGTTTACAGACTGGTCCAAAAAAGAGAGAAATATTCATTGAGTGGTTGTTCTCTAAGCAAAAATGCCTGGTTGACGCCAGATAGGGCTGTTCGATATAACGATATATATCGGATGACGATGTAAAAACGTCTATTGTTTCATTTTACGCTATCGTTTGTTTCGTGGTGTCGCAAAATAAACTGTTTACGGCAATATTTTTTCGGTTGATCTGATATCCTCGTGTTGGTGTTGTTCCCAGACCATCATGAAAATGTTGTTCCAGGATCAACATTGCAAGTGACCAATCAGAATGATGGTCTGGGAACAACACCAACACGAGGATATCAGATCATCCCTCTCTTTCATCGTTTTGATGGTCACTGTAGTGGCTATATTAATTTCTTGAAGTTCTCTCTTTCTCTTATATTTAATATAACCACACTACGGACGGGCAAGCGCCTGTTTTTATGCGTTGTGGTTAGCAACAACAACAGTAACACCATGTTTCACATAAACCTTTCACAATAAAGCTCAAGATCCTGTTGAGACTTTTCAAAATAAACCGAATCACGTGAAAGACCAGATTATTTACGGATGAGAAATAAAAAAGAGCCGCCAGGTGCTAAAAAATAAACCTTAGACTCAAATGTTAGAACAGGCTTTTCCCCGCAGCACGCTGTGTATTAAATACTCACAAAGGAAACGGCAGTCGTTACAACTTATGACTAAAAATGTATCGTTTCATGCATCTGTTAAAACACTCGACTCCAGCTACATGACGCGCAGCTGGAAACACTTCCCGCAAGTCGAGCTGCCCGAGATTCACAGAATTTACAGTTTACATTTTTGTAATTTATATCATTATCGGGACGATAGAATTCCTATATCGGGATATGAGATTTTGGTCATATCGCACAGCCCTAACACCCAGAGGTCATTGGAGAACGGCCAGACTGCTGTAAGCTGATAGAAAAGTAGCCAAAATAATCATTTTACGATCAAGATATGCAAAAGAGCATCTCTGAATGCACAACTCAAGAGTATTTACAGCAACTTGTTAAATCTGTGACACAGAGAATTAAAAATGCATAGAACTGTGATGTTCTTTAAGGGACATTAAAGTAAAATAAACATATCTTGAGAATTTACAGCCTAAAGAGGTTTCAGCAGGATTCCTGTCTTCCTTCGTTTGAAGGATCAGCACAGAGTTCTATTGCAGTAAATCTTTTATATTCTTCAATGCCTCCATCAAAACAACTCACTGAAATAGGCAGCACCCTGATTGGGTGCCCCCAAGAGTATCGTAGAGTATCCCCAAAAGCTAAGGAAGAAAGCCAGAGTTAACAAAGAAAGTTACTAATTGCCCTTATGATAGCTGTCATCTCTTGCTTCAAAGTATATCCCCCTTCTGCAGGTGTTGATGTATGAACTATAACATAACACTTCTTGAGTACTTTGACTCTGTGACCAGAAAGTTGGTACCACGAGGAGGACCAATGGAAAGTTTTGGTGTGGGTTTTTTTTTTTTTTGTTTTGTTTGTTTGTTTTTTGTTAGTGTTTTGTTACACTCTTGATTTATGGCTTTTGTCTGGGCTTTGCTGTTAAAGACATATTTTTCTCATCTCTGTATTTCTCTCTAACTGCAGAGGATCTAACGGAGAAGGCAGCAATTGAGAAGAGTGCAGAGTGTTGCAGAAAGATCCTCAACCACGTCAATGAGGAAGTCAAAGTGATGGAAAACCTGTTGGTAAGAAATGCTCAATTCACCACTCAGCCAACAGCTGCGTGGTAACTTGGCACCAATTGAAGTTTTGTAAATGAATTTTGAGACTTCTTTAGCTCACTGCTTATAAGAGTACATCTTTTTCTGTGCTATGTTATCAAACAGACCACAGTCTGACTCACAATCATTCTCTCTGCTTCCAGACTCTGAGGGAATACCAGCGCAAATTAGACACATCAGGACTAAAACCCAGTAATGAGCTCTATAGTGAATATAGGGTGGGTTTCTTTCAACTAAACTTGTCTTTTGCACACAGTGTTGCAATATTCCTTTTTTTTTCCTCCAAGATTTTGTTGAAACATATTCATGTTATTCTCCTCCTGTCTGTACTAGAACATTGACTTGACTCAGAAGAAGATGCTTTATGAAGGCCCACTGATATGGAAAGTCACCAAAGAAAAGGCCGTTGGTAAATATGTGCTATATTACAGGCCTTTCTTTCACAGCAACAAGGTCAAACATTTCAATATATTGCAAAGTAATACTTTTCACACTTAAACTAAAAAAGATTTTTAAAAGGAAGAAAATATTTTGTAGAACGTCATACAGATTTTATGTCTTTCACTTCTCTTTTATGAACATCAAAATCGGCAAAAAAAACCCCAAAGAAACAGACTGACATAGTGATTTATTTACTTCCCCTTTAGCATTATTTCAGTTGAATTACCGAAATTTGGCAAGTTAATGAGAATCAAATAGGCAGCATAATGGTTGGCCTGTTGCCTCGCAGCAAGAAGGTCCCACTCTTTCTGTTCCCTGTCCTTCAGAGGTGCAATGTGTGTTGCTTGCGGACTTACTGGTGCTCCTCCAGAAGCAGGATGACAAGATGGTCGTCAAATGCCACAGTAAGAGTAACATCGCTGCACAGGACGGCAAGCTGATGCTGAGCCCAATTATTAAGCTGGACTCAGTCTTTCTCCGTGATGTGGCCACAGGTTAGCAGTGCACCACAGTACAGTAGTTTGCAAGTCACTCTAATCGTAAGATAAGTCTTTGAATTGCTGTTTTCTCCTGTTGTGTCAGATCGAAAGGCTTTCTACGTGATATTTACCTGGGAAAGCGGCGCTCAGATTTATGAACTAGTGGCTCAGTCTGTTGGAGAAGTAAAAATGTAAATACCAAAGAGAATTGTATTCATAAATCATGTTTCCTTTTGATTTCAAAGCGCAGGATAATTTTCCCCCCGTATTTCCATATTTTTAGTTGGACTCAAGTGATAAAGAAAGCAGTGGATGACCTGAAGAAGAGTGGCAGCACAACCAAGAAGTTGACGGTGGCTCCTGGAGTTGGAGTTGTAGGACCTCCCTTCAGTCCCATCAGGTGTGTGTGTGTGTGTGTGTGTGTGTGTGTTCCTGTCTAACTATCTTTGTGAAGACTGAAATGTGCATTCTACTATAAGATAAGATAAGATAACCTTTATTAGTCCCACACGTGGGAAATTTGTTTTGTCACAGCAGGAAGTGGACAGTGCAAAAGTTATGAGGCAAAAATTAGAATACAATAAGAATAAATACAGTACACAACTGTACAGAATAGAATAAAATAAAATACTATATACAGTAGAATAAAATCAAATAAATATACAATAAGATAAAAATAGAATACAAATACAAATACTATATACAACTGAGTAAAAATACAACGATGACAGAAAGGATTATTGCACTTAGTATTATTGCACATGTGTGGATGTGTGTGCTTGATCAGTTAAAGTCTTTATTATGGAGTCTGACAGCAGTGGGGAGGAAAGACCTGCGAAATCTCTCCGTCCCACACCGTGGGTGCCGCAGTCTCCCACTGAAGGAGCTGCTCAGTGCTGTCACAGTCTGCTGCATGGGGTGGGAGATGTTGTCCATCAGGGATGACAGCTTAGCCGCCGTTCTCCTGTCACTCACCACCTCCACTGGGTCCAGAGGGCATCCTAGAACAGAGCTGGCCCTTCGGATCACCCTGTTCAGTCTCTTCCTGTCCCCAGCAGAGATGCTGCCGCCCCAGCAGACCACACCATAAAAGATAGCAGAAGCCACAACAGAGTCATAGAATTTCTTCAGGAGTGGGCCCTCCACTCCAAACGACCTGAGTCTCCGCAGCAGGTACAGCCTGCTCTGCCCTTTCCTGTAGAGGGCGTCTGAGTTATGAGTCCAGTCCAGTCTATTGTTCAGATGAACACCAAGGTACCTGTAGCTGTCCACAGCCTCAATGTCCATACCCTGGATGTTCAGTGGTTGCAGTGGAGAATGCTTGTGCCTGCGGAAGTCTACCACCAGTTCCTTGGTTTTACTGGCGTTGATCTGGAGGTAGTTCAGCTGGCACCAGTCCACAAAGTCTTGGGTCAGACCTCTGTACTCCTTGTCGTCCCCATCAGTGATGAGGCCGACTATTGCAGAGTCATCAGAGAACTTCTGCAGGAAGCACTGGGTGGAATTGTGGGAGAAGTCTGCAGTGTAGATGGTGAAGAGGAACGGAGCCAGAACCGTTCCCTGTGGGGCCCCCGTACTGCAGACGACCCTGTCCGACACACAGCCCTGAGTCCTCACATACTGTGGTCGGTCGGTGAGGTAGTCCAGGATCCAGGTAGTGAGGTGATGGTCCACTCCAGAGTTCACCAGCTTGTCCTTTAGAACCGAGGGAAGAATGGTGTTGAAGGCACTGGAGAAATCAAAGAACATGATTCTCACAGTGCTTCCAGCGGTCTCCAGGTGAGCGAGGGAACGATGTAGGAGGTGAATACTTGTGAGAACCAACAGTCACTTGTGAGGACACACGCACCGGTCCGCACAAATTTGAAGGCCTTTTTGAGCCTCAAAATGCGGTTTTAGAGTCAGGGTTACAATTAGGTTATGGTTAGGTTTAGGGTCAGGGTTAGGCATTCATTTTTAATGGTTAGGGTAAGGGGCTAGGGAAACCATTATGTCAGTGAAGGTCCTCACTAAGATGGCTGAACGTGTGTGTGTGTGTGTGTGTGTGTGTGTGTGTGTGTGTGTGTGTGTGTGTGTGTGTTGGAAAAAGTGAGAGATATTCATATATTGCCAAAGTTTATTTATCAAAAAATCTAATTTCCTTGTTTTTACTTTTTTTTCCTCCTTTCTTTTAGTCTGAATCCCCCTATGAGCCCGATTGAGAATGGAGCTTTGAAAAGCAGCAGTGGTGAGACCGTTGTGACTGCACACCTACAAATTTGCCATTGTTACACACTCATAAAGACATAAGCAAAATTTAAGACTTATCTCTGTCTGTAGATCAAGATAAGGACAACTTGAAAGATAAAAAGTCGACCGATCCCAGGCACAGGCTGATTGATTTCCTGTCTGACAAAGGGTTTGACTTGATAGGCCACACCAAAAATGATCAGGAGAAAGTGGCTAACAGTGCATTAGATGAAGGTGAATAGGGGTCTTCCTTGTACTTATATTCATGAACTATAAATTACTATATTTTTGGCTTTACTTTCTTTCAAAGTAGCTTACCTATCCTAATAAAGCCAATGAATCTGTCTCCTCTGTTAGTCATGTCCCTGAAAAGGCTCCTGGTCGGCAGCATCAGTCTATCAGAGGACTCACAACCTGATGAAGAACATGAAGTAGGGCAATCAAAAGGCCCTGGGCAAGATGTGGAACAGCATCAGTTAACAGGTTTGGCCTATTTTTTTGTCTTTCTTTTTTCTTTTCTTTTTTCTTATTTTTTTAAAGGAATAGTTTCATAGCGATAGATGAAGAGAAGCTTAATACCACTCATATCTGTAAGCTAAATAGAGCCATCTTAGCTTAGTCTTGGTAGTTTTATCTGTACAACTTCCCAGAATATTTTTTTTCTTAAGCAGTGACTTTCCAGAGTTGTTAACATTAGCGGATGCAGCAAGGCTAGCTGCTTCCTATCTCCTCTTGATGAATTGTTATTAAGCATTTAATGTTGAAACCTCTGGCATGTAGTTTCTTGTCCTTATTTTTCACCCTCAAAACCCCAGTGTTACCTGATTTATTTGTTTTTTTTAATTAGCGACTTTACACATGATTCTACACATTAATCAAAAGTATTAAAGTATTTCTAATATCACAATTTGATATCAGTATATCCATTTTAAAAGCAGGATTGCAAATCCCCTCGCGTTAAAGCAGGATTTCGTGTATGTGTGTACTATTCTATTTAATGCAGTATTACAAGGAACTTACAATGTCAAAGGATTTTTGCAGTGCTAATTATTAATGGCCAGAATTTATTATTATTTAAAGACTGCTGACTCTTGACACTTTCAAACTAAATATTTCTATCCACAGATGAAAGTCAGACCACGAACGAAGTAGCTGAGGAGACGAACCCCACGAGTACAGACAAAGAAGGTCAAAACCCAAAAGGAGACGATGAGAGCATCAGCGCGCCCCTGGTGCTGTCCCAGGAGAGGAAGGAGGAAGTGTGCAGGAGGCTACGCAGCCTGGAGGAACAACTAAAGAGACTACAGGTGAACAGAGGGGGAGATGGAGGGGAATATTGAGAGAAAACTGTAAGCAGGGAGCAGGACGTATGACAGGGGCAGATAGAAATGTCAGCTCTAACAAAAGATTGGAACTGACTAGAAAGAGACTCAAAGCTGGGCATCAAGATTTCAGTGGGGATAACTTGAGTAAGGAGTGAGCTATGGACAAATGGGGCCAAATGGCACAAAAGAGAAACCAGAGAATAGAAAACCATTTAACTGCTGCTGTTATTGCTTTGCTGAAAATTGCCTTGTGAAATTGGACTTCTCTAAAAATGGCTATTATGTCCAGCACTTGCAATGGGATGTGTCAGAGAAGCAGTGAGGGAGACGAAGAGAGGATGTTAAGAGGAGAAGGTTGAATTGTGTGTGTGTGTTTGTGTGTTCTCAGTTCCTAAGGTTATATTGATTTTGTGTGTTGCAGACTGTAGAAGAGGAACACCACAAGCTGCAGGAGGCCCTTTCCAAGTTCTCACTGGAGGGGGGCAGCTTCTAGTGACCCACCTTAATGCCTCCTGCTGGCCATTAGGTGAGAACACTAAACTAGATAGTCATGTTAAGTATTGAATTGTCATTATGATTAATGGTATAGAGCCATTTCCACTCATGAATGGACAAGGTTAAAAGAATCAGGTTTAGCTTTTGGACAGCTTTTTATTTCACCCTGAAAAATATGTGCAGTGTTATAGTTAAGCTGTGTATATCTCAAGAAAAATCCATAAACAGGTTGGGGCAGCTTGTACATGGCCTGAGAGGTGAAGCCCAAGGCAAAAACAAAAACCACTTACTGCTGGTAGTTGCAACTATTGGCCGTGAGCTAATGGCAACATTTGAAGGTGACTGATGACAGCAGCTGCATTTTTATGAGCTCTTCTCAAGCTGCATTTGCATTTTTGTGACTGTAAAGTCTGAAGAATCAAAATGAGTCTACAAAAATACTAGATTTAAAAAAACAAAAACAAAACAGGATTTATATTTAAAAAAATGTTTGTTTTTTTGTTTGTTTTGTTTTCTGTGCAGGTTTTGACTGGTTCTGGTTTGGACTGAGTGACTTTCAGAGGCTTTCCTGGAAATTCCTATACCATCACACGTCTATGACCGGACCATCGATACATTTCTTTTTCTTCCCCTCTTGCGTGTGTGTGGGTGTGTATGTCAGCTGTTTGCAGCCAATCAGAAGTTTTATTTTCTTTTTTCTCCTTTTACCAATTGGCCATTTAGGGAAGGGCTTTGTGCACAGTGCAGTGGTTCAGTAATGGAACATGTGTATGTGCGCGTGCATGCTGGATAGAGGGCTATACAAAAAAGAAAAAAACAATCCTAAATTGGGGTTTGAGGATGCTGTTAGTGAGAGGTGCCAAAGGAAATGAAGCAATATTTTGCTGTTAGTGAGTTGCTGCCTAAGAAAATATAGTGATTTGAGTCTGCTGTAACACACATACGCAAACCAGAAACATGCATGATGGAAAATAATTTACAGTAATGCCAAATTCTAATGTACAGTAACAGAGAGAGCCTTAAATGGCCAATATAGCATTAGGTCTATTGAAATACTACTACTGATATATAGTGTTATTTCTAGTCTATGCCAAAGTAAAACAGAGATGCACTTTTAATCAAAACAAGATGAACGCACACAGTTATTGCTAAATTTGTTACTTTTAGCTCTGTATTCTGTATGGTTATTAAGGCACCCCTCATTATTGAAACGATGCATGCAAGAAAGTGTGTGTGTATGTGCGTTACAATTTTTTTAATTAAGGATATATTTCTTCAGATGATTCTTACTGTAATTAGGTCACATAAAAATCATTTATAAATAGTGGCAGTATAAGTAATCTTGCTGTTAATAGTGGAGATTTGTTTGTATGTACCGCTTTTATTTATTCCCTTGAGTCCTTGTGTGTCAGTGAGCTTCTTCACCTGAGTGAAGCTGATACAATGCCAGGCCAGAAACAAAAAGTGATGTGCAACTGTCGGACAGGACAGACAAAAACGAAGCTGGCGTGTGTGAAGCAGATCAGAGTGGAATAGAAAAGTGAAAGAACTGGGAACTGGTTTCAAGGGGGTTGCTTTTTAGAAACCTTTAACTTGATGGTCATGAGAGAGTAGAAAGTAGGAGATTGGGATTTGCGCCCCTATATTAAATAAATAAATATATATAGCGCTCAGTATTACTATGCTCATATCATTTCAGAAGTTTCAACTTACCTTTAGAGAGGGTTCCCAAATGCTCGTCCAAAACACTTTAGTTGGGGTTATACTTTTCAGACGTATTATGAGATCAGATTGATTTAGTATATTGCAAATTTGAGCTAAGGTGATATTTTATTGAGCGTTGACTATGGTAATATAATTTCTGATCTGTGGCGTAACTGGGGCTGTGCACACAGGACCAAAGAAGTAACAGCAAACCGCTAGATCCTCATTTGTACAACAGCTTTATTAGTGACGTGCATCATCTGTGTAGTAGTGTGTCACAAAATGTTGATGCGGGAATGGTGGCTCAGTAATGCAGTCTGGAATCAGCAGCCGCTTTTCTTCACCCCAAACACGAAGGGATTTTAAAAGCACATTGAATAATAAAAACACTTCTTTCTTTTTTTAAAGTTAATGTAAAGAAAATACCAAGATGAAAAACGTTAGATTATTTGGGATTAGTCATAAGACATGAACAATCTATAGGACTGGGAAGTTTAAAATTGAATGAAAAAGTTGCGCTATAGAGGATTAAGAGACGCACCGAACATGCCCCTGGTACTAAGCTGAACATATGGGGCTGATACTGACACAGCAGCAATACTGTAGCCAGATGAGGACACAAAGGAAATGCTGAAGGTCTGGAGGAAGGAAAACTGTAGACTCATTCCTACAGAAGCACGTCAGGAGCACTTCCTGACATCCATTCTTATTGTTGTTGTTGCCACAACAACAAATGCCACCTTTGAACCTACTGAACCTCACCGGGTTTGCTCATTTTGATCACTTAAGTGTTCATAGGCTTCAAAAACTATATATGATTCTAGCATCTCTCTCCACGTATTGTTCTTTGGAAGTGTATATAAATGTAGTTTGAAGGCAAAAAAAGACAAAGACAAAAAAATAATAGCTCCCCTCTGTGTCTTAAGCTCTTTTTTTTTTTTTAGCTACACACTCTTCTTCATAACACACTCACACCTTTTAATTGCGTAATCACTTGTTTCTACTGCACAGTTTTATCCTACATTTTGTGTATTGAGTCACTTAAGTAGGTTGGGGAGGGAGTATTTTCCACAGAGGCTTTTGTAATTTTTTACTATGCATTTTCCACAGTGGTGAGAGAGGCAGGACTTGCCTGTAACTTGTCTTTGCATTTTGATGATTGTGAATCAATTGAAAAAAAAATATTCAGTGCCAACCAGCTCTGTACTGTGGGTACTATACCTCAGGCTACCCACAGTGCTTTTTAAGAAAAATGTCAGTGTCAAAAAAAATGTCAGTGGTAGACATTTGGAGTCCAGCTACCACCAGCATCAGCTGATTCCTTCAGTCTCCACTGGCTCAACGACTACTACAGGCACTTCTCGCGCTCTCCCCTTTAAATGCTTTTCCTCATGTATTCCATATACAAAATGTATAGAAAACTTTATTTATAGAGTGGTGCCTTGTTCTAACGATCAAGTTGTTTGCGTCATAAAAGACTCTTTAGTTGAACACAATCACTGCTGTGTACCTCAATGAGAAACATGACTAGTAAGCAGAGAAAAATCATGACAGGATTCAGATTTTGGTGGTTTAAGGTTTGAGGGTTGTTTCTATATGTAGATTTAACTTGGGCTTCATCGCACTATTTTTGTGTCCATCTCTATCTCATAGTGAGGATGTAAGCCCTCTACCAACTCAGCCGACCAGTGCCCAGTATATTTAAAAAAACAAAATAGACATTGCTCCTTGCCATACTGGTGTTTGCCACCTTATCTATAAACATTGTATATGCAAGAACTATACTGTGTATTTGGGTTTGATTTTTATTGTGTAAGATGCTCTTTAATGATGTATACCTAAACAAATTTGTGGTACGTTCTATTTTTTAATTCTTTTTTTTTTTTTTTTTTTCCAATAAACTGGGGAAATTTTTTTCTGTTTTCTTATTTACAGTTGGGAGAACATCATGACAATTGTTTAGGGTTCAACCATAGTTGGGCTTCACTCCATTTGTTTTGAAATATACAGTGCATATTTTAAAACACATGAATTATAGAATATCAGGATTCCATGTAAATCCCAGTCCTTTAAATTCTAAATATTTAATTGAAAAAATGATGTGTCAAATCTCAAAGCTGATAATATTAATCTGCAATATTCA
Source organism: Diplotaxodon limnothrissa (assembly GCF_057381915.1). Classification (NCBI taxonomy): domain Eukaryota; kingdom Metazoa; phylum Chordata; class Actinopteri; order Cichliformes; family Cichlidae; genus Diplotaxodon; species Diplotaxodon limnothrissa. The sequence goes on along the minus strand of NC_140606.1, from coordinate 24,453,850 downwards.
GTTAAATAATTGTGCCCAGAAAGGTATTTAAAAGGTAAAGATAATGGCTTTATATGCAAGTAGCTATCTCTTTCTAAATGTTGAATTGCAAAGAATTTACAGGGTTTTTTTAATAGACAGGGAACAAGGCTGAAAAATATTAAATGGATATTAAGGCAAAGCTGTTTGAAACAATAGATTTCTGTAGTGAAAGGCACTGCATTAGTTCAGGAACACAGTTCATGACACTGCATGCACCAATTAAACAAAGCTCCGCTATAAAACAAGAAAGGTAAACAAGATCCAGAAACTCTCCACCTATGGGTCTGACCTCATTTGAGACAAAGTGTTTGTTTTGTCTGATTAATCTAAATTTGACATTCTTTTAGTTTTGATGGGTGCACTCTGTAACAATCCAGCTATATCACTGGAAGGTTTGGATCAGCCATCAAACAGGACAAGAACAGACTACAAAGGACTGTGAGGTCTGCAAAAAAATAAAACACACCCTAGACATGACCTCTTCCAACTATTCCCCTCCAGTAGGTGCTATAACAAGCAGTGTCACTACTAGAATTTGGCAACACTGGGACCTTAAACAGGTTGCACAGGTATTCCAACTCCTCCAGGAAAGTACAGCAATATTTGCCATTGCCAGAAAGCTTCCAGTGTCTTCCAGTAATGGTCTTAAGAGCATAAAGGTTCCAAGAGACAGGCAGTTACTTTAAGAGAGCAGAAAAGGTACCTGCTCCTTTGTGCAAGGAGGAACAGCTGGAAAACTACAAAATGACCTTCAGCAGACTTCAGAGGGTGGCCGGAACATTGATGTCCTCTAGTGGGTCCTGTGCTCACTGGAGATGATATGTATTCATATCATTAGCAGGTAATGTAGATGTTTAAATGTTAGGGATTTAAATGTTAATCAGAGTGGTGATGAGTGGGAGGAACAACAGCATGGCTCCAAACTGAAATGGTCTCACCCAGTGGAAACACAAGACACTGAAAAGAAAAACGACTGACCAAGGCTCCGAACTGTTTAAAAGTAAGACTTTTACTTCAAAGCTCGAACAGTTTGTCTCCTGAGTTAATGCTTTCAGAAAGAAGAAGAAATGCAATACATTGTCCCTCTATCAACTGTTCCATTTCCACTTTTTATATTTGCAATTTTCAGTCAAGAGCAGCATTTAGTTGCTATTTGCATGTTTAACAGACTTTTTTTTTCTTTTTTTTTTAAACAAAGTTCTATTTTTTTAAGCATTTGGATGCAGCACTTAAGCAAATGTGGGCTGGTGGAAATTTATTCAAGCATAAATCCTGCCACTGAAAAACAAGACACCAGTGTGATCTTGCAGAAGAGAAGACTGAAGCAGAGCTGTGTGTAGAATTTTTTTTTTTTAATCAGAATTTTATCCTTTTTTATTCCTAGATTGAATTTTGGCTTACAAAAATGGGGATGGTTGTAATATTTGTCCTCTCCAGCTTGGTGGGTGAGTCAGATTATATTTTTAATACCGTACATTCAAGTATTTGAACTTGTTTTATTTAGAAGTAATCATTGACATCATCCATTTATTATATATTTCAGTAATATCAGTTATGTTTTTGAAAGATTAATTATTTCAGCGTGTCATATTTCTACATATCGGTTCAGTATATATGTACTTATGTATTCATTTTTGTTTAACTCTTTTGAGTTCTGCTTCAGTGAACCACATTTCCTGTCAAAACAGATGGCTGTGCTATCATGATGACATTTTTGCTTCAGTCGTTCTGGTTACTTATGCTATACAATTATAGATCATTTGGCATTTTTAAAGCATATTTTAATACTTTGTCAGTTTTGAATATGGGTTGTGAAATTATATGCAGTCATCATTAAATAATCGGAGACCTCAATAACAAATCCTACAACATAACCTGTCTTAACATGCGCTTTCTTCAACAGTGGGTTTTGCTTGGGGTGAGCTGATTTTAGAACCAGACAGACCCTCACTGAGTGTGCCAGTCTCTGAAAATGCTTCACTGGAATGCTGCTATAAATCACCGTCGGGGAGAGTGAATGTCCACTGGATCCACTATTATAACAAAACTCAGCAGATGTTGTTAGATAAAACAGCTGAATCACAGAAAGATTCCAAATCTGAAAAAATATATTGTGCCCAACTGAACTTCCCTGAAGTAAAGCTGGAGAACCTTGGATTTTACCATTGTCTGCTGAATGATAGTGGCAACACATATTACACACATGGAACCTACCTGCGTGTCTACAGTGAGTGTGTGTGTGTGCATGTGTTGTTGTTGGGGCGGGGTGTCACTACTTCATAAACCATAAATCCTGTTATTGTTAATCTGCCCAAAAGCTGTGAAAGTGGCAGCATCCACATATATTCAATTTATTTAATCTTTACATCTTCAGGATTGTTGCATTGCAGTATGCTGCACCATTCATTCACTTTAAATAGCACCAAATTTAGAATTAAATTTCAGTCAATGTGCAAAGGCATTAGTCACACTGAAAGGCCACTTCACACACTAATCTCATTAAAACCAGATGGTAGATGAGGAAACATAAAACTGCCAATCTGAGGGATTATGTGTGCGATAACCTGCATTGTTAACGTGACTTAACAGTACCACCAATTGTATGTTTAACTGTGATCCTTATGCTAAATTTAACCGTTATATAACAAAACTATCAGTGTCATAATAAATCTCCCAGTAAGGCTTTTGAGTAATTATTTTGTTAGCCTGCGTTTTCATGTGCAGGCTAACAAATACGCAGCATTCACGTGTTCACACTTAAAGCAGAAAAAGATAACTCGTGTTTAAAAACCAATACGTGCAACTGCTAATTTGTTTGTTTGACCTCTGAACCCTTTCTGCATTCCTAGAGCCAATGGAGAAGACCATAAACCTGAGAGAAACCACCAAAAACAAGATCCTGATAGCTGAGGGATTCTTACTGTTACTGTGTGTGATGCTGCCTTCTGCCATTCTTCTGTTCAAGGTCGTTGCATTATTATACAATGATCAGCAGCACTACTGTTGAAGCTATGCTTAATTTCAAGCATTTTCCCAAAAGAGCATTACTTTTACTTTATTATTCATGCATTTAAAAGTAATGGCAGAGCTGTGCGACTCTGGCATGGATTTGTTTTTCTTCCTTCTCCGTCAACAATGGGAATTTGCAACATTTGACTGATTTATTACTTTTGGTTTGCCCTACAGTCAAAGAAGCTTAATGAACTGGAGAAAAAGAAAGCAAAGAAAGAAGAGGAAAATATATATCAGGTCAACATTACATATTCTCAATCTCTTTCCATTACACAAGGCAAAGCAGGAAAGCAGGAGCTAAGAAATGAACACCATTTCTAGTTGTTGTTGATGTGTATATCTTTCACTGATAATAGCCTTTGCATGATTTCCTTTTTGCATTTTCTCAAAAACCAGGGGCTAAATCTGGATGACTGTTGTGCAACATACGATCAGATTGAACGCTCCCAAGCACAGGGCCCGTACCAGGATGTGGGCAACATTAAGGAAGAAGAGGAAGAAATCCAGCTGGAGAAACCATAAAACAAAGTGAATAACAGACAGTTACGAGTGTTACATGTAAATAGCAGGCTTCTTACAACACGCTCTGATTTCAGAGTTTTGTTCTCTGAAGTTTTTTATTTTTTAAGATTTTATCTGTATTTGTCAAAACAATCATAACACAATATCCACTGGTCTGCAACCAGGATTTTAGAAATACTTCCTTATCAACATATCAACTATAAACTTTTTTTCAGTTTTTTTATGATGTTTTTAAATATACTCCTTTACATTTTTAAATATATGTAGGTGTTTTGCTTTAGCTTTTTTATTCTAATTTTGCACACAGATTCCAGAAAAAAAATGACGGGTCAGACTGGTTACGTATGTACCCCAGGTTGCGTTGTCGGCTTTTTAAATATTCATTGACGTGCATCTGCTACAATTATGTGTTTTTTGCTATTTCTGTGAGTGCTGTAATAATAAAATAATATTTAAAAAATCCATCAAATCTCTCTGTAAATTGTCTGAGTAATACAATTGCCCTCTGTGTGCAGTGAATAGGATAGGATTGTTTCTTTTAGGGGGTTGCACAATAAAGAGAGTAGGGCGGCACTTACGAAATTTTGATTTGTCCTGATTGGTTACTAAACAGAAGTAGGTTTTCATTGGCTTACATTTCTTGTGCGGGCGTGGTCTCATGGCTTCTCAGGTAGAAATGTGAGAGGCGGTGCATAAACAGAGTGGGCGAATATGGCGTCCAGCAAGAAGGGTAGTGGGACTAGCAGACTGGAAAAAGGTGTGAATGGAAGGCGCTCGTCCAAACACAAAGAGGGTCCACTGGGTGAGGTTTTTTTTTTTTTTTTAATTTGGTGTACCTACTACGCTCCCTCTGTGGCTTGTCCCTTTAATAACACCCCCGCCCCCCAATTTGTACGCTGTGTCCTCCTGCTAACGTTCGTTAGCGGCTAAGTTAGCTGTCCTTTGGTAGCTGCCGCTAGGTCTGTTTTAGCAGTAAAAGTCTCGTGATTCTTGTATGACAGAAAGAGGCGCTGAGTTAACATGTGTGAGCTGTTGGTGAAATAATTGTCAAGACAAACTCTGACACTCTGTTGCTGGCATGTCTCTAGTTAGAGCATCCTTTAGACGTAGAAGCCGCCTGCACACTGTTAGTAGTCATTGTAACGTTAGCAGCTAGGTTATCTATGTAATAGACTTTAATTAACGGGACACATACTGTATGTAGCACGTGCTCGTATTTATGTTCACTTGTCACTTTTCGTGACTCTAGCGTCGACCGCTGACACCGACCGGACCCACCTGAACAGGTACGCCAAAAACAACCACTAGAGGAGAAGACTAGATTAACCAGATTAAAGCTGCGAGCGTAACACATGCACACAAAGGGGGAGTTTATAGTTGTACTGCCCTGTGCACTAATCGATTAAGGTGGACTGATGGTGACGCTGTCACTAGTTCGACCGGTGTGACGCAAGAGCAGGGTGACACATGGTGACTAACAGCAAGTCTCTGAAAGGCGGTGGCAGACTTTCAAAGCACGCTGCTCGTAGGGACTGTGGACGTGCTATTATTACTAAACACACTCTCGATTTTGCTCTGTTCGTCTGGTAACTAGTCTTCTGTCTCATTGTTTCTAAGAACAGTCCAGGCCACCACGTTCAAAAGGCCATATTTCTGACCGCAGTCTGAATCTTATCTTTGTCTTTGCTATCTAAACAAATGGCATTGTGTGTTGTAAGCACTTATAACTGGATAGGAAACGCTTCCCTAATCTTACTTGTTATGTAAATTTCCTAACATGCTCAGGTTTTATCATCAGACTTATAATTTTCTTTTCCTATAATGCTATGATGTTATAAAACTTACGTGAACCTATTTATGTAAAGGGTGTGGAGGCTCATTGTTGCAAGTTTCCTGTTGTTGAGTTTGGACTTGTGTGCGTGTGAAGGTGCTCTGTTTGGTAGAAAGGTCAAAACTTCGTTCTCATTATACTACTGGGCTCCTGCTGTGCGCTCTTCTGTTTTGCCTTTGCCCTGGACAAAGATGTCTTTCTATAGATTTAATTCTTTGAGTATGACACATGATGTGGCAACTGTCACATCATATGTAAAGAGACCATCTTTCAGAGGTTGTGCTGTGATGGAGGGTGCCTTTTGAAAAACAGCCAATTTTTATGTGCTTGGGACTATAATTACCCACTTTTCTACAGCATGGGTCTGTTTAGGCTTGATAAAGTGGGGAAACAAACACCAACGAGTTAGAGAAGGCTTAGACAAGATCAGTACAGTAAGTCAAACTGGCATTGAGAAGATACTTCAATATAACAACTTCGGTAGTGTTTTCTGAGTGGAAGGAATTTCAAGTGAGAATTTATAGTCAAGACAAAAGGAAAGCTCTTAAGTTTATTTATTCACTGCAGTCACCTGACATTTGGAAAAGCACAGGTGTTACAAGCAATGACAAGAATTCCCATGGGGCAGTGAGCCGGTCCTCACAGTCAGTCCAAATCCAGATGGAATGAGAAACATTCATTTTATTATTTACATCTGTTTCTCATTATAAAATGTTTTTATATCTCCTGAAAATTAACATAAAAATAAACATCCGTCTGTCCATTTTCTTAACTGAATCAGAATCGTGTTTATTGGCCAAATATATGTGCAGACACATACAGGGAAACTGCTTAAGAAAATGAGAAGAGCCCTGTATTACAAAGTCAGTTCAATGTACCAAGGTATTTTTTTTTGTCATCATCTGGATTCACTTGCTCTACCCTGGTAACAATAAAAGCAATAAAATTGTTTTAGATTTTCAGCAAAGAGGGGAAAAAAAAACAATCAAGGAATAATGTTGTGACTAAGAATCTCTGTTTCTTAGTAATGCTCATCAGGGACATAAAATTAAAAAAACAAAACAAAACAAAAAAACCCCAAAACCAAAATATTAGATGCTTTTTAAAAACAAAACTTAAACCCCTCCTAGTGTCTGTGCCCAAAGGTCTGAGTGATGTTCCTGGAATGGTGACACCATTTTTCCGGAGAAGGTCAGTAGGTGGTGATTTCATATCTGTCGTTTTCTAATCTGAAACTTAACCTGTACTTATGCCGAAATGTATTCTGCTCAGGAGGTTAAGTTAGGCAGTTCATGCTCATACTCTCACTTAAGGCCAGTTTAGAAGCACCAATTTCAACAATATCTTTGGACTGGGAGAGAGATGCAGGCACTGGGAGAGAATGCAGCGGAGCCTTTTGTTCTGCTGCACAGTAGTGTGTGTGTGTGTGTGTGTGTGTGTGTGTGTGTGTAAAAGTTTGTTTATCTCAGTATTTGTATAAGTAGGTGAAGGTTCATGACTCCATTCACTGAGTTATGAAACTGTCATCTGTGATATCAGTCAAAAAGTTCTCACTGAGGTCATGTTTTCCGAAAGGAAAATATCCTTCAAATCATGTTTTCACCATCTGTTTTTGGGTGTTCACGTGCTGTCCATGTCCTGCATTCATCCCTGAACATTAGTGTTTCTCAAGAGTTGGTGCAAACTGCATGTTTCTGATGCTTAAATTAATACGAATGTATTAAAGGCACCTCAAATACTCAAAACTCTAACACATGGGGTCACAACACTAAAGTGTTATTGGCACTTTAGGTGTAATGCATATGAGTTAGACTAATGCTGGTGCTAAGTGGTGGAAGGTTTAGTTAATTAATCATAATGTTTTGATAATTTAACAATTTTAAAGTGAATTTTGTTGGGGTAACCATTTGTGAAGGTAGTTTTGTGTAGGGTTTTTTTTTTATGTAGTTTTTCCTAAAAAGTCTAACTGTTAGTTCTTGGTAACAAGTAAACTTTGTTCTATTTTATTTAAATATTTAATATTAAAAACCAAACAAACATTTTAACAGTTAATATATTGCTATCATATCGTAATCTTATGGTTGTAGTTTGCCAATTAAGTTTAAGGTCACAGGGAGTTCCAAGCTGATCTGCCAATAGCAAAATAGCCTCGAGTTACAGGGAGAAAGTTAACTGGGCAAGGGTTGTCCTTGCTGTCCGTCCTTTTAAAAGAGGCATGGTTAGGATCAACAGAACACAGGGAAGAGCAGCATATTGCTTCTTGTTACAACGTCTGAGAGGTAAAGAGATACATCACAAAGACAAGCGAGCAAGACAACAGAGCTGGAAATCACTTTCTCTTTCCTTTAGACAACACCAGCATCTATTTTTCTTTCTCTCTCATTCTCTCCTTTTTTCCCTCCATGCTCTCATTGTGGAAGAGAGGACACAGACATGGACAGAGCCTTGAACTCAGATGCTGGTAAACACTTTCACTTTTTTCTCTTTAAGCTATTCAGTTTTGATTTTTGTTTTTTTGTTTTTTTTACTACTTCATCCTGTCAGTTGTATGTTATGCCAGTGGCAGTCAGCAGGTATTTTTATGGATGCTAAATTCACTGTCTTTGGGCCCCACAGGGAACATTATGTGTCTGTAATGTTGTTGGTGTTGGTTGTTGTACATGACTTATTAATGCTGACTCTCATCCATCTTTAATGTGGAGAGACCAGGTACAGCTTAATGGTTGCAGTGGCCACTTGTTTTACAAAAATATGGAAAACAAGGCATGTTGAGACATTTTCAGTATTGACATACTAGCTAGAGGAAGCCTGGAGCATTTGTGAATGCATACAAAGCGGATGTGATAAGGACAGTAGGTGAGTCATGTCTGATGGTATATTTACCATCTGTAAATGTACCGTTCCTGTAATGTTATCAGCTTGTGTGGGTGCATGTGTTTCATTATGGAAAATCCTGGCAAGATGACAAGATTATATGCCTGTGGAGAAGTTTTATCAATGCAAAACTTTATCACAACTTTGCACGACGGTTTCACAAAACATCACAAGTTTGTAGTTGAGTCTAGCTGAAGATGAATGTGGTTTTATGCATGGTGTAATGTACCATTGTTTACGCCAACACATGGGTTGAATGCCAGCATTTGACAGGTGTTTAAATGCTTTGCAAGATACTTTCTAGTAACAGCTATCCTTTTCCCTCTGTTCTAGGCATTATCATTTGTCAAACAAAGGTGAAGTCTTTATTGGATCATTGTATGTTTGAACTCTTAATAAGATGGTACTGGTTTGCCTAACTTTGTTCATTTGCGTGTAATTTGGTCCCTGCAGTTAGATAGGGTTGTAATGTCTCCTGGCTTAATTTTCATTAAACAAGTTTCAGAGCAGCTTATGCTTATCCAAGGGTTCATAAAGTTCAGGCCCTTTCAACATCAAGCTTATTGGCATGCTCAGATGAGAGAGTTGCACCGCCGGCTCTAATTAGGCAATGTAATTTTAATATTGGGTTTGTGCCCAAACTGGTTTGACTGCATTAGCATTGCTTTTGGGTGATTACTTGACTAGCACCACTCACTGTATCACTTTAGGTCACACTGCTGTGAATGTGTTTATGCAGAAAGATAAAAGTATATTTATAGATGTTCTTTGTTTGTGTCCTTTGGTACTTCATTCTGATGTCATTGTACATTACATGACTGCTTCCTGTGTTGTCAGGCTCTGAACGTTTGCAGTCCACACATAATCCACTAGCTCTTGGTCAAATCCTGAAATTGAGCAAGAGTTGTATAGATCTGCAGGTAGCTGTTGAGTTGTTTTGAGTCTTAGTCTAGGTTTACTTCATTGATCTTTACCAGGAATATGAGTAAGTAATGCTTGTGTAACATGTCAGGGTGAGTGGGACATTGAAACTCTGGAAAACATCCACCAAATAAATGTAAATCGCCATTGTTTTCCTTTGTCTGATACACCTGGGCTTGCTTGCAAACATGGACGAGTCAATCTGAGAAGCTGTCAATATTGAGACAAATCTAAAAAAGTGAGAGAAGTCCTACCAGTCTACAAACCTAAAAAGTATTGATGTTTAAGGAGTTTAAGTAGTTGTCCATATTTCTAAATGATAAACTCGTGGTTCATTGAGTTTGAGCAGCACAACGTTTCAGAATCCCCAGAAATCATGTGATGATATTAGACCACAAAAAGTATTCCTTTCACATGGCTGAACTGGTTGGAAATTTGCCCTGAAGCTGCTTCATTAAGCTTTGGATGAATAAACAGAACTATTTTAAGCTGAAATTTTTAAAAAAGAAACCCTTTTCCCACTGCAATGCTGTCCTGTTTAGTTCAGTGATTTTTGGTTCCACATTTGTTTTGGTCTTTCTGTATTCCCCAGGGTCAATAAATGCAGAAACTAACATTGCTCACATAAATCACATAAATTCAGAGGGTTTTGTGTTTGTAGAGAAACGTTTTCTGCTTTTGACAAAAGCAAGTTAAAACAGACACAACTGAGTGGACAGTGGACATAATATCACAGCACATAATGACTGTTTGCTGATTTGGAAAACAAACAAGCCTCAGCTCTGTAAAATGTGGACTTGGAATTAGGTGTATTCAGATGATGCATATTTTAAAACAATCAAGGAAGATCTGCTTGATGTAATTAAATCATTTATTACTAAGTGTACAACAGTTACAAAAGTTGATTCTTCAGAGGCTCTCTTCTAGGATATGAACAAATTGTTGTTTTTTGTGTTTGTTTGTTTTGTTTTTGGGGTTTTTCTTTGTCAGAGTAGGGGAGTGAGAAGCAGATGCCAGTCAGGAAAATGAGCGTGTGCGTGCGTGCTATAAGTTGTCTGGCTGATAAATGTCTCTTTGCAGATATCAGGGGGACGTGATTCCTCCCAGCAGTCTGAAATTGCCTCTCCTATTACTCTTCCTGAATGGCAGAGAATAGCAGAATAATTGTGCGATTAGGGCTCCATTATTTCTTTGACCCTTGAAACAATATTTCTCTCTGTTATCTGTTCACTTTTCAGCATGCAGAGCCTACTCCTGCTTCCCAATCAATTATGTCTCTTTGGGCATTGTTTTACCAGAGTTATTTATCTGCATTTGTTCTGTATTGCTTTTTCAAAGTTGAAAATGTAAAATCCAAAGTTAAAGGATTGAGGCTAATTCTTAGAGTTGTCATTTAATTTAGCATCACTTAAGTGGTGATAATTTACTCTACGAACTGATTACTATCGACATATTGCCATACTAATGAAAATCTATTAAATCAAGAAACAACAAAAAAACCTGTTTCCATTTCTCCCATAGTTTCTCGTCTTTTTTTTTGTTGTTGTTGTTGTTTTGTTTTGAATTGAATTGAACTTTTCTGCGTGTCCAGTGCCCCTTCTTTTCTTTCCTCTTTCTCAGCATGCCAGAAACCTTATACAAGTACCAGCTAGTTCCCAGAGATGTTATGGAAACTCTGATCTCAAGTGACTCAGTAGGAGAACGCCATCCTACAGTGATAATCCAACAGGGCAAAAGTGCTACATCTTTGTTATTATTGTTTTTTGTTTTTAATTTCACTAGAGAGGTGGGCACACTTAATAAACACAGTCTGCTGATGGTTGTCTACTGTATACCTCCCTTTGGGATTCGTATGCAAGTTTGTTTATGTGTTTTTGTCAGTGTATGACTAATCTGTGTTTGTTTCCCAGCAGCATGATACCAGATCTTGGTGGATTTTTGGTGTGCAGCTTTGGTTTACATCATTTAATTTCAAGCCTCGCTTAACACGTTTCAGTTCATGAGATTCCATACATCAGGATGTAGGGGCTCAGTTAATAAGACTAAGAACATTTTGTAGGATATATCCAAAAATATCCCACTTGGTACAGTTTCTACATGCTGATTACAGCTGTGGGTGTGGTGCAGAATATTGATCAGGGTGCTACTTTTTATGGTAGTTGGAGCAGATGCCAGCTTTCAGTCAGGTTTTTAGAAACGCAGCATATAAGAATACATTTGGGATTAGAAGGATAGTGGTATTAGTAACAACAATGTTACTAATAACAGGAACTGCAAATTATTGCGATTACACCCCTAAATCATCAGTTACGTGCCTACAAGTGAAAAGAGACATTCCCCAGTGGAATACATACTCATGTTAAAAGAATGTTGTTATTCTTACCCACAGTAAATCTGATTCTTTCATTGTTTCATTCGTGGCCTTTTCCTTTTGTTTCACTGCTTTTAGTGATGGATACCAAAGCAGTATTTGCGGCCCTGTACGGTGTGTGCGAAGAAAATGCAGCTTTCTTCTCAGGGGGAGCCAAGGGGTCACAGGGTGATGCTGCACGGCGGCTGGTGGAGGCCATGAAGCAGATTCAGGAGCACGCTCGCAATCTGGAACCTGTTATTTCTGGCTTTGCTAATGTTTACCATCACTTTGATTTTGATCCACATATACCAGCTAATGGCTATCGCTCCCTGGTCAAGGTAGGCTTTCTGATGTTTTAAGGTCTTTTTGCGTGTATAAATGAACTCTTGGATGTGTGTTTTGTTTTGTTTTGTTTTTATTTAATCTCTGTGCAGCTTGGAGAAATGGTACCTCTTCTGCAATACATTCTTATCAATATTCTTTCCACACTGTGAGAAACTATTCACAGCACCTCTTTGCTTGAATATCACTTTGTTTCAAGGTCAGTCCATTTGTTTTACAGATTGATTTTATGTTACAAAGTGGGCAAGATAAATTCCTCCAGCTGCGAATATCTGCCTCTACTGTATCCACTGTACTTTATCTTGTACAGTTATTGATGAAACATCATGACCTTCGGTTACTGCAGCCCACCACAACAGAATGAGTCTAGTAGAGCAGCAAATGAATCCTGTTCTGTTTTCTGGCTTCTCTGTTTCCACATTTATAATCCTTCTCATTCCAGCAGTACCACTCTTGCTAATCTGTAACACCCAGTGAAGCAGGAAGTTTTTTACATGTTCTCATTTAGCCATGCTTTCACACATCCTCTCCTTTCCCTTTAGGCTTACCACACTAATCTTAATCACAACTTAAGCACACCCAGAAGACTTGTCTCTTTAATGAGTGCACAAATGGAGATTTTAGGTTTTGTTTTTTGTTCTTTCAAATAATGCGTATTGCTGTGTATCTTCATTTCAAGAATAAATATAATTCTATAAAATTGTATCCCTTTAACACCTAGTAATATAATGTTTCCTAATACTTATATTAGTACTTAATAAAGTTTTTAAGGTTCGTGTAATGTGATTTAGAATTTGCTGAATGTCAAAGTAAACTTTATTGTGTGGCGGATGTTTTCTAATTTTAGGTACCGGTATTTTATTGTCACTTTTTTTATTTTCTAGGTTGTGCGTTGCTGCCTTCTCCACATCATCCACAAGGGCCACTACATCACAGCCAACCGCCGCAGCATCTTCTTCCGAGCAGCACATAATGCAGGGGAAATGGAGGCGTACTGTAATGCTCTGTGCCAGCTGCGTGCCCTGCTTTACCTGGCTCAGCGCATGCTACATGACAACAGCCACGGCAATTTGTTTTTCCAGGATGAAAGCGGGCTCAGCGAAAGTTTTGTCCGTGAATATGCATCCATGCACAAGGGTTGCTTCTATGGCCGTTGTCTGGGCTTTCAGGTGAGATGAGCTGTTTTAGCAGTCATATGATGTGACAAGGATAAGCACTGGGAACTGTGGAGTGGTGAGAGTAAGAAAACGTGTAAAACTCTTATAACAGTATAGATGAGCAGCACTACTCATAGCTACAGTTCTGGTAAAGGTTATATACATTTTTCATTCATCAAATTTTTCATATTGCATTCTACACCTTTTAACTTTTTTATATTTTGTGTTGTGTTAGGACTAGTTAGTTGCGGAATAGAGGTCTCAAAGATTTCTATAGTAATTTGTAAAGTATTCTTTAGTTTTGTAAAAGAAAGAACTTGTTTATGTTTGAGGCAACTGGCCTGTTACCTGGTCTGTGTATATTCCCCTGCTTTTATTTTAGAAATAGGAATTGACCCTAAAAAGAGATGTTAAGGCTATGAGAAATACAGAACGACGATCTGGTCATCTTTACAGCAGTTCCCATTTTTCTCAGTTGAGCTTAACAAGGGAGGCTGAACTCTCACAGCACAGAGGTCAAAAGCAAACTAAAGGGAAAAAATGATGAAGCTCCCTTTGAGTCTATTTTCTATCAATTTGTAATCTCTTACAATTCTGATATTATGAGATCTTCTCATTCTTTTTTTCACTTTCTTTTGTAGTGATTCTAGTCACATTTGTGTTCTATTTCTTATGTTCAAATGTGTGGATAGTGGACTGGAATTGAAATTATTTTCTCTGTTTTTGTACATGCCTTCTCCCCTCTAGTTCACTCCAGCCATTCGCCCCTTTCTTCAGACCATCGCTATCGGCCTTGTGGCCTTTGGAGAAAACTACAAGCGGCATCAGTCAGGAATAGGTCAGCAACATCTTGTCTGCATCTGCACCCTCTCATCATCCAGCCAGATCGTTTTCATTCATAGATCGTACTCATCCAGCCCCACACCTCTTCTACATTGCTCCCTTGCCCCTGACTGTGTAACTTTTGATGTTGTGTTTGGATTGTAGATGCTCTTTCATCCCTTGGAATCTTGAGGGCTTGCTGCTGTGCTTCTTTTATATTTCAGAATGTTTTGAACATGCACATAGTTATGTACAGAGGCAGCAAGAGAAGAACATGCACTGTCATAGACACACATGTATTGTGCATGTGTGTACACAGACAGAAAACTATTTAACATTCAGTAAAGAATTATCCATTTCTCATGGTTTCTTGTGCTCTCTGCTGCACTACAGTGGAAGCAGGAGGTATTGCACCATATGGTGAGTGTGCTAGACCACCACCCCTTTTATAATATTCCTCTGTAGTGGTCTGTATAACTGTGTGAAGAAACTTATTTTATTCTAAAGCTCTTACTCTGCCAAATTGTTCTGCATTTAGCACTGTAAGCTACATTAGCATTCCTGTGCCTGTATATCATCATGATAAAAGGCCTTTCCTTACTGCCCATCCTTGACCCATAATCGTGGGCAGTAAATAAACCGCTGAAAGCAAGAGAAGATTGATAATACAATTGAGTCCTTGTGTGGCTTACCATGAGCCCAGTACAGTAGACTTAAAAATCCCTGTGGCAAAAATGACTATAGTGTTTTGACTATGTAAAAGCCAATTTCACCCTTCTGTTTGTTTTTTTGTTTTTTTTTTTCTCCCCTGCTAGGGACCAGACACTTGAAACTTTAATGTTCATTCCCTCCTCCACTTGTTCCTGCTCTTTGTCTGTGTGTTAAATGTGGCTCCCTTACCTGTTATTTTTTTTTTTTAATCTTTTGTCCTTGCTATTTAGTTTGTTCCATTTTTAACCCATCATTATCATAATATGCATTCCTTTTTTTTTTTTTTTTTTTTTTTTTTTTTTTTTTCCCATCGCCTTATCTCGGTCTCCTCCTCATCATATATGCTTCTCCCTACTTTTTTCAGGGGTAGCAGCCAGCTCTTTCTTTACCTCAGGAAAGTATGCCATTGACCCCGAGTTGAGGGGGACTGAATTTGAGCGCATCACCCAGAACCTGGATGTCCATTTCTGGAAGACATTCTGGAACATCACTGAAACTGAAGTCCTGTCTGTGAGTAGACTGTTAATGTTTTTTGTGTCTGTCTGTTGACAAACACACAGAGACACCCGCTCTTGGACATCTGTAATTGAGAAGAGTTATCTTTGCTAACTCATGTACCAGGATCTGCACAGTGCTGTTTTTAATTTCGACGCAGTATCAGGGATACTTTGCTTTCCTCTGGTAATGGTACCTTTCTATCATTATGCATTTCACCTACAGGCTGTTAGTAATAATAGAGTGGAATTCAATTTATTCAATGGGGTTCATGATTTATTCATTCAGTTTCTCTTTCCCTCCAGTGGCCTGCCTCACTCTGAAACTTGGACTTTTTTTTTTTCCCTCATCTTTCTTTGACTTGTTTTCTCACTAAATGTCTGGGGTTTGTTTTTTTTTTTTTTCTTTTTCTTTCTGTCTGTCTCTTTTACCACAGAGTCTCGCCAGTATGACATCCACTCAAGTCAAGGTAAACCGAGCTCTTTCTGTGCCTCCTGCGACCTTTGACCTTCCCTTGGCGGCCAACCACAGAGCATCAGTAACTATAGCTCCACCATCAGCGCACATCGGCACTGCTCCTGTTCAGATGAGACTCATTTCTTATGATCTGCGTGAAGGACAGGTACTTGAATCTTTATTCAGTCCATACTATAGTGGCATACTTGAAAATTCAATAACATCTTTATAATCTCAAACTCTCTGCAAAAGTTTATGGAGCTTTTAAAGACTAATGCTGGCACTTGCTGTACACTTGTCTCTATGTCATTGTTATGTTGAGTTCTAATCTCATTCTGGATGACTGCCAGAGATGGGATTGTAATACGTTAATACGGTAATGTGCTTTTCATGCCTGCGTAGTAGGTTGAGACATAACAACAAAGTCAAACTTGTGATCTGAATGACATAAACAACCTGATGAAAGACCCTGGCGCTGATCTGATTATTCTCAAAAAGATTTTAAGTAGGGTTGTAACAGGTCTGAAACTGCTAAGGATACACTGCAGGCACTGCCAGTTAGCATCTGACTTAAGGGCTTCATCTGGAAGCAAGGGAGGCATCAGTCGCTGGTGTTTGATCTAAACCTTGGTGGGCCTGCACACAGCCTTGGTCTGGCTAGCATTTGTGAAGTCTGTTAAAGAAAAACATATAAGGGGAACCTTCCTAACTCACAAGGACACCACCAAGGCAAAAGAATATAGAAAAGTGCAGCTACAAATTTAAATTGTTAAATTGCTTTTAGCATGTACAGCACTTTGTGAACTCTGGTTTTATGTTAAAGTGCTTTATAAATAAAGGTGGTATGGTATTGTCCTTGTGTTGCCCACAATCCACATATGTCTCCATGGTAGAGGTTAAATGTCAGAGAAGTGGTTAGTTATTAGCTGGAGAAGACTGACAGATTCTTTGCTATAGTTCAACATAGTCACAATAACAAAGAACAGTACAACAAAACTAGTAGTCAGAATTTAAAAAAGCAAAAGATACAACGGCGTGAAGCAGTAATCTACCTGTACAATGATTGGAGGTGCAGCGTGGTTTGCAAAGTGTGCCCCTTGAGGAAGTGAACTACTGAAACTCCTGTTAATTGATATTTATACAAAGCCGTTTGTTGAAATGAACTCTTGTCTATGCTCACTCTGGGCTAAAAGGTAGCTAAGACTTGCAGGTTACAAGACAACTGGCATACGCAGTAAAGCACTGACAGCCATTTATCCATCCATTTTCTGCTGCTTGTCCAGATCACGGGGAGCAGCCATAGCAGAGATGCTCAGACCCCTTCTCCCCAGCCACTGGCTTCAACTGCTTTGGAATCACCACTGAAACCTTCACAGGCCCAACATAATCTATCCAGCAGCTGACCCAGAAGGCAACTGGGAAGCATCATAGACTGATGTCCAGACCACTTTATCTAGCTTCTTTTAATGCCAAGCAGTATCTGCTCTTCTCTGAGCCCCTCTTGAATGCCTTAAGCTTCCCACTGTGTCTCTAAGGCTAAGCTCAGGCTCCCCACCACTTGTAGGCACAATTTTATTCTTTCTGTAATTACCCACAGCTTGTAGCTGTAGGCTATGTAGCCAGCTTTGCCTTTGCACTCAGTTCTCTTGATCACTTCAGTGCAGTGTCTGCATCACTGTAGGAGCTGCACCAATTCTTTGTCAATCTTTGACAACCAGTGACAACAAATACAACCTGAGCACTTAGACAAGAAGATAAGTAGAACGCCAGTGCTGGGTGCTAGGCCAGTCCACAGGTTGTTTGTGTCAACCAGATGACACCTGCATCTTTCTTGGTATTATCTGTGTGTGTGATGCATATTTAAATAGCCAATTCTGGTGGTTAGGAAAGTGTACTGAAATAGGTTAGTTTTCCTCCATATGTTTTTGCTGACCTTGCATATATCAGACATTTAAAAGAAAAAATCTTTCAGTGAACAATTCAACAATATTTGTTGGCATATGTGGCATTTTCCTTGTTTCTTGTTTAAACAGCAGCTTGAAATCATCATCTTATTCTGCTTAATTCTCTCACACACACACACACACACACACACACACACACACACACACACACACACACACAAAATGTCATTACTTTCTTTCTTTCTTTTTCTTTTCCCTTTGCCTCCCTTTTTCTCTTGGGAGACTCCCCCTTTATCCGAGCTGCTCTTGTAGCCTGGCAGTTAACCAGACATACAATTTCTCACATTGATCATCCAACAAACAACAGTCCTTTTTATGTCACAAAACACAAGCCTGCATCAGTCGAAACACTTTCTTAGCCTCCGTCCTTGTTTCTGTTAATTAATGGGAATTAGTATGTGTTCCTGCAGCCAAGCAAGGTTGTCAGCAAGCTGCTGCAGAACAACTGGTTAATCCACTTCTCAAAGGAACCCTGTTGCTAACATTAGAAAATTTATCAGCAATAAGACACTGTTTGGAACCACAGACACTGTGAATACTAGACCCAAATAGGAGATCTTGATTATTTGTCTTTCTGTTCATCTTCTAAGTTATTCGTTCTCCTAATAATGTTTTTTTGTTTTGTTTTGTTTTTTTTATATATATATATAATCTCACTCTCTCAGGACAGTGAAACACTGCTGTCTCTGTCCCGCTCCGAGGGGGGTGCTATCTCTCTTTCCCTGGGGCTGAAGACCAAGCGCCTCCCCTCTTCTCCATGTCTCCTGATCCATTTCCATGGTGGAGGCTTTGTGGCACAGACCTCAAAGTCTCATGAGGTGAGAAACTACTGTTCTACTGAAGTTAGCTCAGTTTCAGAAGTGTTTTATTTTGACTAGAGATTCATTATGATTACCTCTGTCTTGCATGATAAAGCTGGTTAGATTCAATGGACTGCTTTTCCTTGTATTTAATGGAGGTTTGTATAGGACAGTATTGATGTGTTTGTAAGATTTTATAATAGAACACAGACCAAGAAAACGTGGCACTTACCTGTCAAAGCACTAACAACAATACACCTCTAGCATTAGATGCCAAGTTCAGGTTTTGAGCCTCTATCACCAAAGCTGTCATCCAGCTAATTTCATCCTCTCATCCCTTCAATCATGTTTTCTCAGACTAATTGTAATGAAAACCCAACTAATTAAAGTGTTGATGAGACAGACACTAGTTGACAGCAGAGGAGAAGAGGGGTTACCAGTCTGAGTCTCTTCCCCTGTCAATAGTGTGACATGGATTGAGAATTTAGACTAATTATTTTTATAATTATCCCCTGAAAACTTAACAGAGACTCTCTGACCTTACTCTGTGGCTTACTTACTGGTAAGGTGCTTGCAGAGCTGACCCTTGTCTGTCATTGCTTTCTGTCATCTAATTCATCCTCACTCCTTTTTGTTCTCATAAAGGAGGAACTTGTATCCTAGATTTAATTTCTGGATCACTGTGCTAGAAAAAAGAAGCACACAGACACTAGCCTTGTATATTATTACTATGTAAAAAACCCTTAAAGTCTTTTTTTTTTTTTTACCCTTTTGATCATAAGTTTAAATTGGTGCCAGTAAATAAATTTTAACAGGAAGACTGCATATTAGTGTGGTTTGTTGATTTATAAATAGGAAGATTTTTTTTTTAAAAATATAGTTTGTACCCCTGTACTTTATCCTGTGCTTGTGTGGTCATTATGTGGCATGAAGCTACTTATAGCTGCTTTAAGACAGGGCTCTGTGAAATTGCAAAGGACATTGGCATCCTTGATCTGCAGCTGCATAGCAACCAAAGGATGAGAGGGAGCAATCAGAGAAGGGATGTGTGGGGCTGTCATGTTGAATTAACAGAGAACTGTACAACCCCGCAGAGAAAGATTACCCAGGGCACTAATGGAAGACTTGTCAGACTATCCTTCTCTCTCTTTTTTCTAGGCGCTCGTTTCTTTTTCTTTTCTTATTACATCCTCCTTCTCAATCTTTTTGATATCACAAAATCATTTTTGTTCACTTTGTGTCCTTTTTCTACATCTCAGTTTAGTTGTATTTGGACATCACTTTACTTTCTTTCCCCCTTTTGCCTTTTTGGATCCCTCTACCAAGACCCAGAAATGAGGAATACAAAAATGAAAGATTTTATGATGGAGTGGAGATGAGCATTTTTGCCTTCAGTAGCTCATTTAACCTCTTCTGGATCCTGTATCTCCCATCATATGGGTGAGATGAACAGTTCAACCTCAGATGAAGAAGCCTGTGGTGGTCTCAGTGCATAATGATGCTGATATCACAGGAATAAATGTACTTAGAGTCTATGTATTTAGTAACTTGGGCACAAACCCACATTCAGTAAATGTTGAGGTATTTGCAGATTAACTGCTATTTCTGTCTAAGAATCAGTAGGACAGCAGCTCCTCTTAATTCCAGCTTAGAGGATAGATTTGGGACCCTTTAAAATTATGTGTGTGAGAAGAGTTTCCTGAGTCATTTAAATTTATACAGCCTGGTTCCCACCCATTAAAACTCTTGCACACACCTCTTCTCATATTGACTTGTTGTAGACTGCCAGTAATGGCTGTTGTTCTCACTAAGTAGAACGCATATACACCTTGGGAGCAGCTTTACTGATTTGCACAAACTCACATTGCCTTTCCTGCTCAGTGCTCGGACTGCATGCACACACTTATCTGTGTCCTCACACCGAGATTTATCGTGACAGGTAGAGTTTTAAGACATCACAGCTGACTGCTGGAGCTGCTACTTTTCTTTTTGTCATACTACGGTAAATCAATGAGGGATGAGACAGCACATAAACATGTACACACTGTGCTCTTCCTGCCATTGTGAATGGTGATCTGTTGCTTTTACCAACACCTATCACAGCAAACGTATAGGTGTTGGAATTTGATAAAGACAGAAGAGGAAAGGGCGAAAGCTTTGCAAAAGTAATATTGTCAGAACTCATCGTGCCTTTCTCACATTTCAAGGTCACTGCCTAAGCAGAGTAAACACTTAACCTGACTGTAACAATATAAAACAACGATCAGTATTCTGACAGCAAGTCTGTATCTATGGATTTTCTTTGTATATCCACACCACCTCCTTCTCTTTGTCCTCTCTCTTCATACTTCACCAAATAGGACATGTGGGCACATTTGTTATTGCAGTGCAAAAAGAAGGAAAATGGATTTGACTGTGAGGGCAGCGCTCATTCTCCCTTTGTCTAGACAGTAAGCCAGAAAGCAGACAGATGACATCAGAAGAAAGCATAATTTTCATAACTTTTTGTCCTTCTTTTCAAATGTTCCACACAGCAGGCTTTTCCTCAATCACTTCTCTTTTTTATTTCTCTCTCCCTGCCTCTGTGTTTTATTATGGCTGCTGTTGTGTGTCATAAATTTACCAACATAAAAAAAGCATTGTTTTTCCTTTTATAAAGTCATGTCTTTGTATCATTATCTTCTGTTTGAAACAGCCCTATCTAAAGAGTTGGTCCCAGGACCTTGGTGTTCCCATACTGTCAGTGGACTACTCTCTGGCCCCTGAGGCACCCTTCCCACGCGCCCTAGAGGAATGTTTCTATGCCTACTGCTGGGCTTTGAGAAACCACCACCTATTAGGTATATGCATCACACAGCATTGTTTATACTTGAGTATGGCTGTGTATCTCTCTTGTATATTTTCTGTTTCTTCTTTAAAGTCATGGGAATAGTATACAGCAGATTCACAAAGTACTCAAACCCTCTCATATTTTGTTCACTTTATTGTACTAAAGATTTAATTTAAAATGGATAAACAAAGCCATGGAGTCAGCTGGGAGCTTTCTGTAGATATATGCAGTAAGACTTGAGGCATAAATCAAAGTGAGGGGTACAAAGCAACTTTTAAATCTGAGTGTTCCCAGGAGTCCGGTGTCCTCAATAACTGTGAAATGAAAGAAATTAACTACCAGGAATGTTCCTAGTATTAACTTTGTAGTGACATAGACCTTCAGTGTGATTTGATAGACATATTGGTCTTTGGGCAAAACTCTGAGCCTTATACCTTTCAAACACCAGGCACTGCTCATTACTTGCTAATACTAGCCTATGGTGAGGCATGGTGGTAGCAGCATGGGGTTATGGAGGAACTCTGTGACAGAATAAGCAATAACTTGTCAGAACTGACGAAACGCAGCAATGATTTCAAGCATGGAAAGGCATATTCTGGACCACTCAAGGATCAAAGTATGTCCTAAAGCCCACAGTTAAACCCCGGAGAGTGGAGATACCTCAAGATACAAGTTCATTTTCTTGCAATCCAGTCTGTTGGAGGTTGAGAGGATCCGCAAGGAAGAGTAGATAAACTGCCCAAATCGAGCTTGTATAAGCTGCCAGGGATCTTCTACAAGCTACTGATTTCATGTCTGAATACGTTAAATGGTTTTAAAGGAGATTTGAGTTTTTGATTTCTGGTTTTTAAAAAAAAAAAAAAAAAAAAAAAAGAGAGAGAAGAGAAAAATCTAAACAATTTTGTGTTAAAAGTAAAGCTGTCTCTGTGTGTGTGTGTGTGTGTGTGTGTGTATATTCTACATCTTTGTATGCAGAAGTAACAGTATGTCCCTTAGGCAGATGAAAGAGAAGAAAGTTATTAGAATTACTGAGCAGGCACGTTGAAGGGATAACACCCACCTATTTCAGCGTGAAGGTTTCTGTGGAGTGCTTCTCTAAATCCTCCGCTGCGTTCACCAATTGCTTGTACCTCCTGAGAGGATTCATTTATCACTTTGAAAGTGATCATGCTGTATGCTTCTTGCACTTTACTTGCTGTTCAGTGCTATCACACCAGTTGTGATGCTCAGTATTTCGACAGAAAAAAAGAAGCCATCTGGTCGGTTTGGGGTACGCTCGTCCGCTGAAGCACACTGTGTCAAATTAACAGAGATTGCAGTGCAATATGCTACTGCTGTAGTACAAGTCCTCAATATCATGGCTATGAAGTAGATAGGGAAACCCTAGTTACAAGAGCTGCCTATTACCACAATGGTGAACAGAAAAGAGAGTGTTGCTGTTACACTGCCTTTTTTTTTTTCTTCTTTCATTTCAGTAATGTCATAGTTTTTTTTTTTTTTGTTTTTTTTCCCTTTAGAAAAGATGTATAAAAAAAGAAGTTCTTGTCCCCTTCATGTTATCTCATTTTTCAAAGTTTTCCCTGTGAATTACTTTTCTTTCTATCCGTCCTTGTACCAGAAGTCTATAATTTTTATTTATTTTTCCTTACAGGGTGGACTGGAGAGAAGGTGTGTCTGGCTGGTGACAGTGCAGGAGGCAATTTATGTGTGACGACATCGATGCGAGCTGCTGCTTTTGGTGTGCGAATGCCAGATGGCATCGTGGCAGCCTATCCAGCTACCCTGCTGACAGCCTACGCATCCCCTTCCCGTCTGCTAACACTCATGGATCCCCTGCTGCCACTCAGTGTGCTCTCTAGGTGTCTCAGTGCCTACGCAGGTAGGTTTGTGTGCGTGTGTGTATTTCTGATTTTTACCTGAAGTTGAGATTTAAGTTGAATCCTATTTTTCGTTTCTGTCGAGCACATCTGTCTACTCCTTGTTATACATTACATAAACATATTGGTCAACCACCAGGTGACAGCTTTACTCTACTGGATGTATGATAAATTTTTATTGAAATAAGTTGTCAGGTGGGTAACAAACATTAAAAGATAAAAGGTCAAGTTTTCAGCTCAACACACAAACAACTCACACAAAAAAACCTAGAGTTACATCACTATATTCAGGAGGCCAACAACGGCAGGGAGAAATGAGTTCTTAAATCTGCATCTTGGCAGATTAAATCTGCAGCTAGAAGGAAGAAACCTGCACTGTTGAGTAGTGATATCCGATACCAAGTAATGTTCAGGGTGGTATCGACGATACTGATCCGATACCGGTACTTTGTACAAAAACTTATTTTATTTATTGTATCTCAAATTATAGCATAATAATGATTATAGGACATCAGATTACTTGTTCTTATCGCTTAATGCAGGGTTTATCATATAGAAATAAAAAAACTGAAGTTGTGGCTATTTGAACACCTTGCCTGCCTGCAGCACTAAAGGACTCCGTGAGAGACGTCTGTCTCGCCCTAGCAGCACCTGTCCCTGTCCTCCTCTTCAGTTCGTCTCAACATACGCTCGTCATATTCTGTGATATGATTTACTCTGAGGTGTTTGACAAGGTTAGTGATGTTGCCACAACCATACATGCCAACCCTCCCGATTTTTCCGGGAGAATCCGGAATTTCAGTGCCCCTCCCGAAAATCTCCCGGCGCCACCATTCTCCCAAATTTCTCTGAATTTTCCACCTGGACAACAAAATTGAAAAACCATATTGCAGAATTCATAGCGCGGCCCAGCCAATTCCAGTCTCCAACAATGACGACAGCTACTTAGTTTTAATATTACTCTTATTTCTCTTTCTGGGTCGCAAAAAAAACGTTTAACATATTTTCAGGTGAGAATGTAGCTGTGTAAACTTCAAATATCTGAGCCAACCGACACATCGTTTTCAAACCCCCGCGGTCTTGCGCTACTCGGGTTAAACATGATATATAAGTCACTTTGATAACTTAAAAATGTTATTGTTTGGCTTTTTCAGTGTTTTATTTGTTCGTGGGTAAATCGGTTTGGCTGAGATTAAAGTTATTAGATTAGATTAAATTAAATGTAACTTTATTAATCCATCGGGTGGGTTCCTCTGGGGTTTTCACACAGCTGAATAAACGTCAAACAGAAAACGATTAAAGAGAAGCGTGAAACGGTCGAGAGTTTACGTCAGCGCCCGGTTATATTTTAGATAGCAAGGAGCAGACGGCCGAGTTTCACTCCACGGAGGGAGCTCGTGACGTGCTACCCGGTTTTCTTTAGGCCGCGAAGGCCGGGTCCTCAGGTGGAAGCAGCCTCTGAATTTGGACACCCCCGCTGTTTCCAGGCCGGTCAATAATAATGGTGACATTTAATGTATTTTATCCGATAAATAAACACTGTAAAATGTATTTATCACCCCCCACCCCCCCCACCCCACCCCCCCCCCCCCCCCCCCCCCCCACCCCAACAGCCCTTTTGAATATCTCTCTAATTCTGAGTTCTCAAGGTTTGCAAGTATGGCCACAACACCTCACTCTTGGAGCACTTTTTTGCCACATGTATCGCAAACTACGTCTCAGCTGTTTGTGGAGATAAAATAAATCCGCACATGACTCCAATTACGCTCAGCCATTGTTGTGAGTGCGCACGCCAGCGGTTGCGAGACATTAATACAGCTGTATTTCGCACATAACTATGAAAGGCAGAAGAGGAAGTAGTTCCTTTGAATGTAGACAATCCGAATGTTATAGTTTCTTTCCACTGTGTTCCTGTTAATGATAAACTACAAATTTACCCTAAATTACTAAAATATCGATATTTTAATGTGAGAATCGATTCTAGAACATAATTGATTGGTACGTTGAAACCAAGCACACCATTGTTTTTTCTTGTGACATTACCAATAAGTTTGATGTGTTACATGGCCCTCTTCCTATTGAAAAAAACAAAAGTTGTATCCAAGATGGCCGACTTCTAAATGGCCACCATGGTCACCACCCATCTTGAGGAGTTTGCCCCCTCACATATACTAATGTGCCACAAACAGGACTTTAATATGACCAACCATCCCCGTGTGTGTGTGTGTGTGTGTGTGTGTGTGTGTGATAAATTTTAGTTTCACAAGGCAGGAGAACTGAGGACAATGAATGACTGCAGGAATTGGCTAACAATTTGTGACAAAGAGATTGGCTATGCTGACTCTCCTTTCAATAACTGAACTAAAACACTCATCATTTTTCTGTTCCTTCCTGCTGTCCACATTGTGTATTGTTGGCTTTGCAAATAATTGTATGGCAGTATTGAACGCACTCTGTCAGCGTTTACTGGACTATTATACCTCTCTTATTATTGCTTTCCTGTCTTCTCTGTTGTTATTCATTTGTGCTTACTGAAGAATAACAAACACTTTTATCCATTTTGTACATTTACTTCCTTCTTTTATGTCTTCTTCTCCAGGCAGTGGGCCACAGACCGAGAAGCAGTTGGAGAAAGTGAGCACGCTGAGCCTGGTGAGGAGAGACACTGCACTTCTGCTGCGAGATTTCCGACAGGGAGCCTCCAACTGGATCCACTCTCTGCTCGATTCTAGCAGAGCTCCAGCCTCCACCAGCACAGCACCAGAGGCACCAACAGAAGCCACAGGTATACAAGTAACTGTTATAGTTGTTAGTTGTCAGGTTGGAACATTAGGTGTGGCTTGAATGTATTTGATAGGCAGTTGCAGTCTGTCCATGTCTTGGTCATCTGCCCCTGCTCAGATATGTGTGGGTGTATATCTCCCACATTCTGTGTTTTCATTGAGCCAATTAATATAAGTGTTCCCCAAGTTCATTTACACCTCTCATGAAAGAGGTCAGTGATATGAGAACTTCTTATGCAGCATCTAACTAATTATTGCTTTAGCCAAACCATTTGTGTAGTACTCCTGTGTCCATATTCATATCAGTTCTCATCTTTGGGATAGCAAAGCATTGACAGTAATTGTTAATTGTAGCCACCGTAAATCTGGTGGCGAATTGTAATTTTCATGGTGTGCCCCTTACCTTGGTGACACCCCCACAGCTGCAAGCCCAGTCTAATGAGAGTATCATTGGTGGGTGTACATTAGTAAAAGGCCATCGTGGTGCTGAGATGGTTCATTATTAAAGAGATAGGAGATCGGTAGAGCTTTGTGAGACCAGCTACTAACTGCTGTGTTTTGACAGTTCAGGGCGGGCAGATGCTATCATCGTGTGACAGCACTTTTTGAATTTCCTCCACCTACTTCTCATCTCTTCCAGATATAGCTCAATTTGCATTCTAGGCTTTTAACTATTGGCTGTCAACCAGAGGACATATGATAAGTGGAAACAGTAGATGAAGTGAAAGTGATTGTGTGTCACCAGTGTTATTTTTCATGTGTCCTTCAACTGTGGTTAGTCCAAATGAACTAAATGCCCTCTTTATTCTTAATATGCTCTGATCTGTCAATCCTGTGTCGTTTCTGAAACTTAATTGTACTATATGTTTGTTTCTCATTGGCATTCTTAATTTCAGTTGTGCATTCATCAATATGGTTCCTTCTGTCCTTGCTTCCTAGATGCAGTGAGGAAGAGCATTTCGGAGGCGAACATCTCTTCTCCTCATACAGACCCACCTGTCCCCACGGATCTTTCGGAGTTCCCCAACAGGAAATTATCAGTGAAGAGCCAGACGTGCCAGAACTTGGGATCCTACAGCAATCCCATTCCCAGCAGTGCACCGCTGCTCTCTGAGCGTGCTGTAGGTCATGCTTGAACAGCTTGCTTTCAGCTGATGCTCTTATGCAGAAGAACCTAACAGTATTAAATGGCCAAGATCTGTTTCTTTAATAACACCTGGCTGTTAGTGGGAATCATTGTGAGAATTAAACCTGTCGTTATTTGACAATGGGTAATTTAATGATGATTGTAGCACCACTTTAGTGAAGTGAAATCCCACTAGCCTCTTGTCTTTGATCAGGATATCTCTGCTTTCAGCTTGCTTTAAAAGGATTTGGCACGCAGTTGTAGCCTTTTTAAGAGGTCGAACATTTTTGGGGCATTGAAATATTTTGGCCGTTGATCAAACAATGCTGTCTACCCTGTAGTGATGTGCATGTGTCACTTTGATGAACTCATCCGAGATTGTGTCACCCATCCCTCACAAACAGATTTGGCTTTGAAATGCTGACAGGATATCAAAAGGTTTTGGTTGTGCGAGTACTGGCAAGGTGTTGCAGATTATCCTCATATTTTCTCGCAGGCACACTGGATTAGTGGCTGGCGCAAGCAAAATTAGCAAGCAGAGGTGACGTAAGATATTAAATATGCTTTTCCTTCTGAAATGGGAATCGCTCAGCCAAGAGTCAGGCACTGAGCCAAGATTTTTCCAAGGACAAAGTGGCGTGTGTGTTTACATAACTGTGGCTCATGGCTCATCGCTAGGCAGTGGTGCAAGTTTCAGTCATTATGCAACTGTAATGTTTAGTAAGTTTGGGGAAACCTGCAGTCAGCTTAGATTGAAGAAGTCATTTGGACGAGTGATGAAGCAGTTCTCCCATTGAAAACTGAATCCAGATGGATAGAATAAACTTTATAGGACTTATAAAACCAACTTTTCTTGTAAAAATGTTTTAGCCTTTCTTATTTTTATTGATATAAAGATATCCTTTGAACTAACCTAATATTTTCTCATCCTTTATGTAGCCAGAAGATGTCAGTTTCTTCTTTGCCAAAGATGAAGATCCCTCAGTGATCACTGACCTGTCTTCAGTGGCCATACCACCCCCTGCTGGAGAGGAGGGCTCACAGCAGGAGCACCCCAGGGAATTTCCTCTTGGGTTTGAGCCACTGCGCTCAGAGCAACTAGCAGAGATGAAGGTGGAGAGCTCTCCAGTGGTCAAGGATCCTTTCTGCTCACCTCTGCTAGCCCCTGACAGCATGCTGAAAGGGCTGCCACCTGTACACATAGTGGTAAGAGGACGTAAACGGTTAATTACTGAAATTACTGGTTCGCAGGTTACTTGTACAAATCTATTGTTTGCGTTACTCATTGTGTGCTAACAGTAGTCTATATTTTATAGCAAAGTGTTTTCTGTGAGAACGTGTGTGAGATTCAACTTCAAGTATAAGTTGAGCATTATAAAGGTAGACTGGCAAAAGCACATGCTCCCATGGTAGTGGCTATGGAGTTTTCTGTGGAAGCGCAGCCTCCCTCAGTAGATGGAGTTTAACTGTGTGTCACATAACTGTACATATTTACTGTCTAGTCTTCTGAGCACTTTCTGAAGACTTATTGTTCACTTAAAAGTTGAGACTTGGGGGGCAATGGTGTCATCACTGGCTGGAATTGGAGCTTTTGATTGTATTACACAATCCCTTTCGATGCATTATATACTATACATGGTGCTGCAGAGGCATTAAAGTGTTAACTGACAGCATACCAAAAGATGTACGTGGTTTACAGATATTGAAGTGAAACAGTGTGATGGGAGAGAGAGGGTAGGTTAAAGTTATGTTTTTCCTTTTCTCTTTTCTTATTTTTGTTGTTGTTGGGTTTTTGTTTTGTTTTGTTTTTTTTTTTAATTCGCTGGAGTGAGTCAGTGAGAATGTAAAGAAATTGGGGACAAAAGAGACTGAGGATGCTTGGCTTCGTTTTCTTCATCCACTAATTAAGATTCATGACATGTCTGAAGGGAATCCAGATTTGCTTCTCACCATTTCTAACCCTTCTTTTCCTCTCTCTCCCCACCCTCAGGCTTGTGCACTAGACCCCATGCTGGACGACTCTGTAATGTTTGCCAAGCGTTTGAGGAACATAAACCAGCCCGTCACTCTCTGTGTGGTGGACGACTTACCCCATGGCTTTCTCAGCCTATCTCAACTCTCAAGGGAGACGAGGGAGGCTGCCAATGTCTGCGTGGAGCGAATTCGCACCGTCTTCACACAGGACACACCCCCAGAGCCACGGAAGCACCGCAAGTTGGAACGGACCGACGGGGGTGTGTCAGCATCTTCAGGGGAAACCAGTTCTCTCTTTGTTGGCCCCACTGAGGGAGGAGAGCGAGCTGTCGGGAGAGGGGCTAAAATTGCTGATGGGGAGGGCGCAGTTGCTGTGGCAGCCCAGAATAACACTGATGCTGGTGGCATTGGGGCTTAAATAAGGGTATATAATAAAAAAGGGGGACTGCATTTCACTCGAGGAGCGAAGAGAGAAGGAGTAAATGAAAGTCGGACAAATTTAGGCAGCGTAGTGCCTATATGCAAGGCAAAGCATCCTGAAAACAGACAGGGGGTGGGAAATGCAGTCTAGCATATCGCCCAGTGTTTGAGAGACAAAAAAACAGCAGAGGAGGAGCACTGAAATATAACTTCCTCTGCTTTACAATTCCTGCCACTTGTCTGTGCACCATTATACACCAACGCAAATCTGGCAGACAAAGTGAACGCACCCACAAGAGACAGTCATGTTTTAGAATAAAATTATTTAGCAGCTACTTAGATCAAAGACCAACACTCACCCACACACACACAGCAGTCGTACTTAACAGAGTTGCTGTGAGGCAGCAAAGGGTCGGACATAAAGAGGCACAGACTATTCTCGAGACGAGGCCTGAATGGGTGATTCATATAGGCCGAGGCAGTGATTCGAGGCCCTAATCAGATAGTAGTAGGGACACTATATGCTTCAGTGTGGAGTCACCTCTATCAGAATGGCCATTTGTCCGTTAGGGAGCGACTCTAAATAACACTTAATAGCTCCACATTGTGTTCTCAATTACGCCAGTTTAGCAGTCAATACAGCTCACTTTGTGGATGGTAACTGTGTAGACTCTCTCCAAAATAGAATTACAAAGCTAGAACAACAGCGTGAAACACTTGAAACTGGATAATTGATTCACTTCTTTTCTCATATTTGTTGCAGTTTTAAATCATTTTATGAATTCTATGCAGTAGTATTAGTTTTGTTATTTATATCAGTTTTTATTGCAGTTATGCCAGGCTTAAATGTTCTTTTCTGTTCTATATTATATAATGAACTCTTTTCATTTCTTTCCCCCCATGTTTTTCAGTGTGCTGAATATTTACCTCTGCTTTTGTGTGTGTGTAGCAGCAGCTGTTCTGACATCGCTGGCCTTTCCAATTAAGCTTCTGTTCTACCCTCAGCAATATACAATGATCAGAGTAAATGTAGAACATTACACAGGCACAGAGTGCCCTGCCTTGTGCATTTTTGTAGTGATATAATAATGCTAGTACAAAGACTGGACTGCATTAGTTTGTAGACAAGTACACTTAGGATACATCTTGTAGGTCTTTCAGTGACAATCATTGCTTTGATATTTTAAAATGTTTTTTCTTTTTTCTTTTTTTTTCCTTTTTTTGTTACAGCAGCAGAAAGTCCAGCTCTCAGCTATCAATACACATTTAAAATTTCACTACAGTGATTTCCTCTCAAGTTGCCCTGGTCACTGACTGTGTGCTACTGTTCACTACTTCTCTGCACAGTAGGGACTGTGTCAAAGTGCCACTTCTCTGTAGCTGTGGGATTTCCTGCCTGACAACTCTTTTTCTTTCTTTCTTTCTTTCTTTTTTTTTTTTTTTTTTTTTTTTAATTACAAATTGGAGGCTTTTAGGAAAAACTTAAGCAAAGGAAAGGGATTGCAGAGGTGCGCTGTAAAAGCCATTAAGACTTTTGTAAGACATTTTTGACCAACTAAATGTGTCTGGTCCATCATATATGTATATTTTTTAGCTCCCCACTGTCAGATTTGGGCGTTTCTTTGTTTACGATAACCTGAGGACACTCCCTTTTGCATGTTGCTATCAAAACACTTTTAAGTATGCAAAAATGTCCTTTGTAGGGTCAGTCCCTCTATCACGTCTAAGTAAATATAGATGCCAACAATGCTGGCACTGTCCTGCCCTTGCCTGGTAAGAGGGCTGGGGTTGTCAGGTCTGTAGAGAGGGATGCTGTGTGATGAATTGGATTTAGCTGATGCTCAGAGAGCAAAATCCTCCCCCTGTTGAAGAGCAGGATTTTCAGTAGGAAAGTCATGCTACAGGATTATACCATACTCAGTTGTCAGCTTCAAGTACTTACTGCAGTATTTTTAGTCAGATTGATGGAGAGAACAAGGACCGAGAAGAGGAAGAAAGTTATACAGTCGCTCTTTCCGAGATGCTGGGCCGAAGCAAGTGTTTGCTTTACTAGCCGCTGTTTATGCTCACTGTGCACTTTTGCAGTAGTTGCACTGTCGCTCAGTACAAGTTTAATTTAAGCAAAGCTTGAACATGTCACCTCCCTCCCCTCTCCCCGCTCTGTGCCTCTGTCTGTGGCTGAAATGGAGAATGGCTGCACACATAATCACAGTTGTCTGCTACGTGTTGAGAAACACGACCTCTTTGTGTTGTGTTCATATCAGACAGGAATGGCACTTCACACTCTAAACTATTCATAGTATTAATTAGCTGTTGTTGAGAGATGTCTCTAATGTAGTCAAGCCTCTGTGAGACAACAGTTTTTATCTGATATAATGTACACAACCTCATCCATACTGAAGTCAACACCGCACAGGATGAACAACAAAGGTGACGGGCCATTAGCAGTTTCTTCTATAAGGAATTTGAGTTAACTTGCTTTATTTTGATTTTGTTTAAATTGTGTCAAATTCTTATAGGCCTTCCTATGCCTCATATCCTTGATGACCCTCGAGCATCAGGCTAACCTGAGTGCAGGCGGTGGACCAGGGAGTCCTTGTGGTGTTCTGATCAGACAGGCTTGCTGATTCTCATTTTTGCTTCTTTTGTTGAACCGTTTGGTGCTTTAATGCTGCCTACAACTATTAGCTGAAATATTTTGTTCAGTATTGATTCATTTAAAGCTCGGTTGATGTTGTCTCGTGTGTTGATTATTTTGTTTAATGAGCAGCTGCTGTGGTAGTTGTTTAATATAGCTGTGTTGGTGTTGTTGTTGTTGTTGTTATTATTATTATTATTATTATTATTATTATTATTATTATTAATTCAGTCTCAAGTCGTGCAGTATACCTCTACAGTTTGACTCTATTCACTAGAGATTTTCTTTGCCTCAGGCTGTTTCCAGTGAAATGCAATGCTAAGTGCAATACTGCTACAACATGAGCCATTGGAGCAACATTTGCAGCAAACCTGTGTAGTTACACACCAGCACAATATTTTCTTTTCATTCCCTGCTTCCTCCATCACATTTCTTCCTCCATCACATTTTTTTTTTTTTTTTTTTTTTTTTTTGGTGCAATATGTTTGACTCACTTCACAGCTCATATGTAGGTTCCTTGAAGCTTGCTTCCTTTACAAACACCTCTGTGTTAAACTGACTTTAAGCACTTTGCAGAAATGTTACATGTCATTCATTTATGGATAAAGTTTCAAGTTGAACCAAAGACTGAAGCCAGAGTCTTGTAACAGAGATGTGCTGACATTACTGCTTAATGTTCACTGTTCTCATTGAAAATGCAGGTGCTAGTCAGTGTCATAGTCTGCCTGCACTCCATATGCAAATTGCACTGCATCAGTTCTGATGTAGAATATGATTAGCCTTTAAAAAAAAAAGCTTGTATACATGACAAGCCATAGACTATAAAAGTGAGATGTTTTTAAGTTTGTTTTGTTGCTGTTCTTTAAAAACACCGTAAGTGCAAACCCATGAATAAAAAGAATGTATATTAAATATTATGATTTATGTAGATATTTTTACTTAAATTTGTTAATCAGATTGGTTGTAGATTGATTTTTGACTGCATTTCTTTGCAGGTTCCACGTTAGGGTGATGTGTCTGCTGCGCCAGGCTAGTTACTTCCTTTGTTGATTTTTATCCAAATAAAATTCTGACATGAACCCTGCTGTTTTTGTATTTAAATTTTTTGAATTAACCTTTGTTTATCATTGATCTCACAAAAGGTTAACTAAAAGTCACAGACTATGACATACTGGTTATAATTCAATCAGATATGACTTTTTATACAAATTGAATTAGGATTCGGGATTACATTTTTGGACAACGAAATTGCTTAAATTAACTTTTCTAACATTTTGATTCAGCTTAGACTTTGGAAAAGGTCAATAAGAAGTGTGACCTTTAGCTAAAAAGTGTCATCTAAAACCAAAAGTACACAGCACAGACGGCTCTCTGCAGAGAGGTGCGAAATGAAAAAGTACTCTTAAGTAGTTTTGAGGCGCTTGCCATTTGCATGAGTGTTTTCATGTGATGCCACTTCTCTCCACATTGCACATGCAAAGACCTGCAAGCTCTCAAACTGCTGAACTTCTGATTGCTACAATTATTTTACAGATCAACGTGGTCATAAAGGTGATTGTGTGACTCGAACAACACAACCGCAAGTAAATATGTAAATTGGCTCCATTTCATCCACTTCAATTGGAACTGTAACAAAGTAATACTTAAGTTTGCATATAGTAATTTTATTGTAACAGCATTTTACATCCTAAAAATGCCCTATACCTAAATGATGGAACCCCCCCATCTTTTTCTCATGGGTAATTTTCCAAGTAACTCGGCCCGTTGAGTCACGTTGCCGCTGATTCTTCTGGTTAGTAATATCATATTTGGGGCCAGGAGACCAACCAGCATCTGTCTCAGCGCAACTTCATTAGAAGTGCGTGACCTCTAATGGAAACATGATTGTAATCAGCCATGGCATTTTGAGCGTGTGGACATGTCGCATTGACGAAGCACGAGCGGAACCGTGCGCGCGCTCGGCAGCCGCCACCCCCTCCCTCCTAAACAACCGCCATCCAGCTTCACCTGCCGGAGGGGGGGCACATGCATTGAGGCAGCCGGCGCGAGCGCGCCTGATTCCTCTCTCTCTCCGTCAACGCGCGCTCTCGCGCGGAGACTGGCTTCTGGGAGCTCGGAGAGCAGACGAGCGGCAGCTGAGGAGAGAGAAAGATGGAGGTGAGGGTCGGGGAGAGACTCCTGTGCCTGGCCGTGCTGTCCAGCGTCCTCTGCATGGATTCAGTCCTCGGGAAATACGTGAGAGGCGTCGTCAACACAAAAGAGGTGAGCGTTTGTTTCCCCCCCCTCTATCTTTAATTTGTTGCCTTGCGACAATGACCCCACCGCTCGCTGACAGAAGCGAAACCGACTTGACTGCGAATCCGTTCGCAGGTGTCTCTTTGGTGGACTGTTCCGTTAGACGAGGGGCCAACAGCCGATTCACGGATCAAGTTGCCTCGCATATGTGCACGGCTCTAGTGTCAGCGTGTGAAACACACTCACCTCTATTCTGCCCTAAAATCCCGCGCCATCTACCTGCGTATCATGCGTGGCGTATGTTTTACCCTCATCACGATAGTCTTCTGTATTATTGCTGCCTCTAAAGCGGCATCACGCCAGTTCAGAGCTGGAAATAAATCCTAGGAAGTGGTTACTCTTCTTTAAGTCCCATCCGTGTGTCCGGGGTTTTGTTGCCATGCTTGGATGTAAATTAGCAGCGGCTTTTCTGTTTATGATCGGAGGACCTGTCACAGGTGTGAGTCATATGGCCCGTGGCACGCGGCGGTGGTTTGCTGTTTGTTGAACCTGGGCTTAGTACCGCCTGTTAAGGGTTTGGGGGGAAGCTGTCAGCATCGGGATCACTGTTGTCCTGACGAGATCTGCGAGTTCAAATGTTGACTCTGCAGCTGGAGCAGGTATCTCTGCGCTGCTTGGAATTTACCACCTCCTGTGTCACATCTCTGCAGGCATCCACGCGAGTTTGTTGGGATCAACTTTTACATAAATGAGCAGTAGAGTTGGGTCTACCATTTTGTTGTGAGTGAAGCAATAGCCCAATCAGAAGAAAGAAGCAACCACCTCCGACAAAGTTATTAATGGCTGTTTTGAACGTGATCGGGATACTTAGAATATCTGGTAAAAAGCGAAGGAGACAATGTGGAATCAGCTGTTAGTGTGTAACATACACACAACATTGAGATTTTGAAGTCAAAATGCATATGCTGCCGAAGTAGTTTCTTTTTCATCGCGGGTTTGTTTTTACTTGATAAAATAATAGTTTCAGCTTAACAGGGGCGCTCTCAGCTCTTAAAGCCTCCTGTTGCCACAGTGGAGTCACTCAGTGACCAGAAGCAGGGAGGTAGGGTCCATTGTTCCACTGTGTGGCTCAGATATCTCTTTGAAAAAGGCGGTGGTGGTGTTTGGTCAGATATTTTGCTCACGTCATTGTACAGTTTTACCTCACTCGTCCCAAAAAGAAGATTTAAACAGAAACACCAGACATAATAAGCTTTGATGATTCCTCTTACCTGCTGACATGCACTGCTGGCTTGTGTGCTCTTGACTGCAGTTTAAGAGGAGTTGAGCCAAACGGTGACATTGAAGTCACCATTTTTAAATCTGCAGGATGACGATGGAGATCAGAATAGATAAATTGAACAGGAGGCACTCATCCATCCATCACGGCTGGAGAGATGCCCTTGAACACAGGCTGAATGTGCACCTGCTCCAGTGGAGCTGCACAGTGGCCAGCAATATAGGCTGCACTGGGCAACTTCCAACTGTTTGTGTGCATGTGTGTGACTGTCCAGCTGCTGAGCAGAAGGACAGCCATCTACTCTTCTAGAAAACCACAGTGAAAAAAGATTTAGTTTTTCTTTATTGCTGGCCTTGTTGTGGCAGGCTGGTAATAAAATATTATTCATGAAAAGTAAATCTCATAATTTCATGAACCACTGTAGGCTGATTTTTTTGTTCTCACAGTTAATTATTTCATCAATCAGAAGTGGACAAAATTTCACCAAAAAGGGCGATGCCAGTGAATTTCTTTTCTTTTTCTTGCTTAAAAATTATTAAAATAATTGCTGAAATTGTTGCTATTGGGTTACTTGTTAATTTATCAGCATGTACCTTTTTTGGTTTTATTGCAGAAGAAAAAAGAAGAAGAAATATTATGAGAATAAATAAATGAATAAAAGGAAAAAAACGAACGCTTGGTGTCTCCTAAAA
Organism: Diplotaxodon limnothrissa; assembly: GCF_057381915.1. Taxonomy (NCBI): domain Eukaryota; kingdom Metazoa; phylum Chordata; class Actinopteri; order Cichliformes; family Cichlidae; genus Diplotaxodon; species Diplotaxodon limnothrissa. Next base: position 24,417,715 of record NC_140606.1, on the reverse strand, counting down.
AGTTGTGGTGCACTTTTTTTTTTGGTTTCGTTCTGTAGCTGGTCAGATATTAGTTGAGTGCCTAAAGAAAACAGAGCACTTTGAATGACATCCTGCAACACTGGGCTTGACATATTGATATTGCGTGTGTGCGTGTGTCTCTGTGGTTCACTCCTCATCAGTCTTGCTTGCGCATTCCTGCCCCAAGGTCATCCACTAACTTTACTCAATATCCTGCCTCTCTTAGATACAGACACACACACACTCCCATGCACACAATCATGTTGACTTCACACTCCTATCAGTCTGTCGCGCTCACATGCTCACTCATTGAATAAACTCTGCTTCGGTCCCTTGATGCGGTAGCTGTGTCAATGCCTGCAGAGGTGAAGGCTGAGTTTGTGCAGAGCTGCAAATTGATAAATGAAATTTACCTCACTGGGAGAGGGATGAGCTGTTGAAAAGTGCTGGACAGCTGGAGAAATATATGGAGAGGCACACGCCTAGTTGTCCAAAGGCAGTGGTGCGGACTTGTCAACAGCTTTCTTGGGGCTGGTCGATGTGTACAATTAGTCTAAGTGGCTCATAGTGTGTGGACGCACTGATAAAATGTCCCTACAGAGGGGTGGTGGTGCTGTTAGATTAAAGGACAGGAGAAGGACGCCATTTTTAAAACCAGTTGGGAAATTTTGAGAGGGAGAAAAAGTTTGCCCTTCTTTAGCACACAATGGCACAGGACCTCTGAGTAAGGCAGTAAATCCACCCTATGCTTCAGTCTGGGTCTCTTGTGTTAATGTCCATAGAAGCGTATGAGTTTGTAGCATACTGATATTAAAAATCAGCTGAAGCAAAGACTTTATTCAACCAGGCTATATACAGCTGAGCTGTATCTCTGTTACATTTTAGCGGCACACACCTGCCGTTGAACCGTGAAAGTTTAAGTGCCCGCCTTTAGCTTTGGTGTTTTAAGTACTAAAGCTGAGAAACGTTAAACGCTCAGAAATCTTGTATTTTGTCCTGCCATGAATGAAACGTCTGTTACTGACACCATCCAAGCAAATATTGCAATCCAGTTAGAAAAAGTGAATAAACTTGGTTAGTGAGCTGTAAAAATGACTTCTTTGTATTTTTCCCCAGGATGCTGGGAGTTGGTTTTAGAATGGGGCGAGGAAGCCCATTGAGCAGAGGTGTGCTGATAAATATCGTTGCTAATGTTTCCAATTGTTTAGCACCATTATGCAGACTTTTAAAACAGCTGGAACTTTTCATTGTTTGACTTACAGACAGAACAGATAATTATAGATTTCAGTTTATTAAGGGTCATTTAATTGCAGTTAATCAAAGTAAATTTGTCTACAGCAGTTGTTAAGTAGCTAAAAAACACTGTAAATTGATTTGTAGAGAAGTGTTGTTATTGAAGGAAAAGAAATGGAGCAGTTTCTGGGTCAAACTTGCTTGATTAGAAACTTTTTGAGTATTTAACTGCAATTTAAAAGCAGTGGACTCTTTCAAATTACAGTTTTGGTATTGATAAATCAGTAAATTAATCATTTAGTCCTAGTTTTCTGCCAACTATTGGGCATTAAAAGGGAGGTGGGCTTGAGGATTCAGTGCTGAATACAGATATTAAATAAAAATGTCCATGAGCAGGTTTAAATGTTTGTGTTCTTCACAGTTAATTAAAATTTGTGGTTTTATAAAGAAAGGTCTTCAAACGGTTGCCTTTTAAAAATCAACAAATGGCCTTGAAACTTCTGTTTCTAAATGAAAAATCTAACACCACGTTCAGCAGCATACTGCTGCCCACCGGGCCTTTCCCCGTCCTAAAAATCAGCACCTCACATCACATAACACTGACATATGTCTGGGTTGATAAAAGCAGCAGATCTGAAATGAGGGATTTTGCCAGGAGTTCTTGGTTTAATAGGATCATGAAGAAGCCTCATATGTGATGTCTTACTTTAATTAATGCCGTGTCTTATCTTAAAACATGCCAGTTTTGAACTCTTGAAATTCACCCAGCAAGACTTTTAAGAGTCACTTAAAAGTCCTTTAGCTTGACTTTGAAGTAAGTTTTGGGAACCCTGTGTGGATAGTATTATCTAGTCCACAACTCAATCAGTTTTCCTTTATCTCTTTTTAATGAGGACATTGTGATCAGATACAGGTGCCGTATGTGTGTAAGTAGGTGTGGCGAGTGGGCGTTTCATGTGCTCATAAGCTGGGTTTGACATGTATGTGTATTTTTATGTTTGCAAACCCAGCGTGTGCTCACTGACCCCCCCCCCCCCCCCCCCCAAAAGACAAAAAAGAGAGCTGAGTGTGTTTGCATGTGTGCCTGTGCGTGAGTGTGTTTAATGCATTGCAGCATTGTGTAACCCTGACTAATGAATCATTGAGAAGCCCAGCGGGCCAGGGGTGACTTGACTAGCTGATTGGTAATTAATTGTTAATGAGGCTTAGCAAGCAAACAGGGTTTTTGGTGAGAAAGAGAAAAAAGATAGAAAGCTACTGAGATGAAAGGACAAAGTGTGAGGGAGGGGGAAAGAAAGGAGGAAAGAATAAGACTGCGAGAGGCTGAATTGACCAGATACTGCATCAAGGCATCGCACTTGATTAATGGGCGTACATACACACATGTACAAGTGCAACAATGCACACACACTCTGGAAGGTGGTTGAGTGACTCTGCATCACAATGCAGCGGCCTTGGGGAAATAGGAAGACTAAAAGGGGATTAAGGTAGACACCTCATCCACTGTTGCTGTTCTCCCAGGCTCATTGTCTTTTCTGGACTTCACTCACACACACACATACACACACACAAACACACACACACACACTAGTGGGAACGTAGTTGTTAACGTTTGTGGAATTGCTCAACACCTGTGTTGAACTATCTTTGCATCCATCCAACAGTATACAAGCTTGCTGATGTTGTCATGACTCAGTTAGACTCTGTTAGCTGCTTGATTTAAAGCATCCACTGTGGAATTGCAGTGCTGGGAAAGTTAAGTAGGAAACATAGCTGCATTTAAAAAATTATAAATAAATTGCTAAGTAAATAAATGAATACTGCACTATTCACAGAAAAATGTCATCCTTGACTCTGCATGTCAGTCAGACCCCTGCCTTCTAGAAACTTTGGGGTATTGGACATAACATGATTAATAAGTCAGGCAACTTCACTGGTAATGTTTTAATAGATGTAATGAATCAGTACTAATAATGAGTACAACTGGAACCTAATATGTGCTAGTTACCGGTGAGCTTACTGTCCAACTTCCCAGAATCATCCTGAGACCTAAATCTGTCCCTAAAACACATCACCTCAGCACTTGTGGGCTTTTCATAAGAACAAATTACAAGCAATGTAATATTTTTGTTGATAGCACATCTAGTTTGTTTTAAATATGGGTGGTCAGCAGGGGTTCAGTAATGTATAGTAATAATCCCCCAGATTTATAGTTTTATTAGTAAACGACACAGAAATGACAATTTGCATGTAACTTAACTACTGAAATCTAAAAGCACACATGGGTAGTTGATCTGCTAGCAAGCTACTGAAAAATGTAGTTAAACTGGTTTAACTACATTCATTGTATCACATGCTGTTTAACTCTGTAGCAGCAGCAAAATATATTTTTCTTCATTTATTAATCCTGCTCATCAAATCATTGACTGATCACTTGATCAACAAGGTTGAAGGTTGTAATTATATACAGTCACCAGTCTGAAATCACTGTTTGGTGTTTTAGCCTGAAAAGTGACCAAAGCTACTCCAGTAATTAGAATAATTACCTGCTATACCAATAATATTTATTCTTTTGCGTTCAATGCTGGAGCCACATTTTCTGCTTCAGCGTGATGATATCATATACACAAGGGCAGGTCCATAGAAAGGGCTCTCTGAGTGTGTTGAGGAAATACTTGACTGGTGTGCACAGAATGCTCAGACCCATCAAACACCTTTCGGGATGAAGTGGATTGCCAATTGCAAGCCGGGCCTTATCGCTGACATCAGTGCCTGACCTCAGTAATGCTACTGCGGCAGAAAAGAACCAAATCCCTGCAGCCAGGTTCAGAAAACTTGAGTAAAGACTTTCTACAATAATATTGACTTTTATAGTGATATTCTTATGTCTATGGCTTAGGAATATTTGTTCTCAAACACATATAGATGTGATGACTGGATGTCAACGGGCTTTGTTCAGCAGTTCACATAATTTTGACTATGTACTGTGTTTTATTTTGTGTTTGGCTCCACTACTTTGTTGTTTCCCACACATAGACTTGGGGGAACCATCCAGGTCTATTAACAGTTGCCCAATGAAGGCAAATTAGCCTTTTTTCTTTTATCTATCCAAAATAATAACATAATCAAGCTCATTTGCTCTTACTGTGAAAGTTCAGTTGCAGGAAATCAGCTAGTCCTGTCTCCTGTTTCAGGTTGCTGTTACGGCAGTCCTTCAAGTCGCTCAGCTTGCTTGTCTCTCGATCATACACTCCTACTCCTACGTTACCTTCTTGGAATGCAGCTGGTAACTGTGGTCCCGTTTCGCACTGGAGATTTGCTGTAAGCTGAAGGGTGACTCTCACCAGAATGTGTAGCAGGTGGAGAGCTGAGGCTCAACGAAGCTGCAGAGCAGAACAAGGACTGCCATCAGTACCTGGGGTTCAAGACAGTGGAATTTGAGTCTGTTCAGGGGTCTTGGACATTAGTGTGCACCCACTGCAGTCTAATTATGTGGCAAACACTGAAGTCTTTTAAGTCTATTAAGCATTTAATGGCAGTATGCATGACCAGTAGATACTGGGTCACTCATTGATGGTTTAGTTGATGCAATGCTTAAATTTGAGATGAGAAATTTTCAGTAGGATCTTGATAACTGGAAATTCATCAACTCTGTTTTTATTCTCGAGTCTTTTAGATTCATTTTTTTGTCACTTCATTAATCAGTAATTCACTTATTTGAACTTGATCCAGAAATTAGTGTGTGAAATTCCTGACTGTCCTCTTCGGTGTGAGAAGCTTATAGAGTTGGCAAGTAAGTTGAACTTAAATCCGCATTGAACCTCATTGTTTGGACTTGTATTCTACTCCCGGGTACCTGTGCAGGAAATTGAAGGACAAGTACACAGCAAAAACACAAAACAAGGATTGTGTGTTGCTTAATGTTTCTATGGCAGCTGCAAATGAAGGTATGCTGTGGTTGCTATGGCACTAATGGGGGAGGAGAGAGGTTTGTGTGTGCATTAAGTGATCTTTATCGAAGGGTAGGCATGTGTCACGTTGGCCATGGCATGCTGTAAAGTGTGTGATGGATGCATTCGAGCAATTCTGTGTGTGTTCGTGTAACAAAAGGGTCTTTCACAGTCCTGGCCTGTGGTGAGTTAAATTACACCCCCCACTATCTCAATAACCCAACTGGACCACCCCTCTCTCCTCTCTCCAGGGATTCATCTCTGGGTCAGTGTTTTCCTCTCCTGCCCTGGTTGTCATGGTTACTGCCTTAAGCGTCACCCAGGACGACGCACGGAGGTGGACTTGAGTCCCGGGCTTCACTGACTTTTGGAGTTTGCCATGAATTATAACCCAGAGGCTCCAGGGGCTGAAGCTGGCTGGCAGTAGCTGAAATATGGCTGCAGTTTTGTTTTGCTGTGATATATGGAGGCGGCGGCGCTAGCCATGCTACGCTGCTCTGGATGCACTTTATTTCTCAGCACAGAAATCACCGTGCTTGTTTATGTAGGGAGAAGGCAGGGCAGAGGTAATTACAGTATAATGGTGCATGGGGAGTTTTCTTGGTTGGTTGGAGATCAAGAGTTCATAACAACTAACCTCAAGGCTTGTTTTAATAAGAAAGAGGCAAACTGTGGTCTTTGGAGAGGTTGAAACGTGCAACAGGATGATACGCACACTGTGCAAGAAAATGTGCTCATGTTTTGGATCAGTGTGTTTTTAACATTTGAGGAGCACAATTGATTTTAAGGATAGTAAATATTAAGCACAACTCTGAGATCAGGGTGAAGTATGGACACACTAACCGACTCGTATAGGTGCTGGTACTGCACAATAATAAAATATTTTATCCACATTTCAGGGGCTATATCTGATTTTCTGCACAGCATGTTATAGTTTAAATGAGCTTTTACCAGTGAAGCTAAATTAGTTAATTCAGTTATCATCTTATATGTTATATGCATGTGCCTGTTCCATTGTCATAGCCTCAATAGTAATCAGCAATCTTAGGTTAGTAAATAACTTAAAAGCCTCATATGTGGCCACACCAAGTCAAGCCGAACCAAAATTTCGAGTACAGAATAGAGTAAAATAGCCTCTACGTCCTCTGATTTGTTGTCAGATAGTATTGTCAAAGAAAAGCACTTTTGATAGACCATATGCAGCATATGGACGCAGCATGATACCTGCAATTTTTTAGTAGTGTTTCTACTTCAGTAGCATTTACCTACTCTGTATTGTCTTATCAGTGAATTTTGTACAATTCGGCGAACTGTCTTGCTGACGTGAATCGGCTAATATTAGCCAGCTTCTGTTGACAGATTACACACTCGGGCTGAGACCTGTTCACAGACCAGTGAAAGCAAAAGATAGATAGCTTCTGCTGTTAAGTCGCACCTTTTTTTTCTCTTTTGTTTAGGTGGTGGACATCTGCACTGGTGGTTAGTTGCAATTGCTCTACGTGCGAGTGATTTATTTATATTTTTTCCCCTCACGGGATTTACTATCCTTCTCGCTTTCAATCAAACATTCATTGTGTCACGCTGTCATGATTTCCACCATCTGGCAGCTGCACGAAGGGACTGGAGTTCCTTTTGACAGTTTAAAGATGTATTTTTAGGAGAAATGAATGTGTACAAACCACTGATACAGTAGACTAATGATTAATTCATACCTTTTGTGCAGTTGCATCTTGCAATAATAATGAATAGTTGTAAAAAGGTTGGTAGGGCTTCTTGACTGAAATTTTTGTTTGGTAAAAGCCAAATAAAATGAGTTTTCAAGTTTATCATCAGTTCAAGTCTTAATTAGGAAATCAGAACAAATTGTAATTTTATAGCAAAATTCTTGAATGGTTACATTTTTTTAGAACAAATTAAAGTGCAGATTTCTTCATTGTAACTTACTGTAAACCTTTAGTGCAGCTTTTAGGATGTGATGATCAGCATGTGCTTATGTGCGTATTGGTATCTCATGATAAAGTTTTGTGGGAGTTTGCGAAAGGCTTTTGGAGCCTCGTTTCTTCGACATATGTGACAGTGTATTTCTTTTATATGTTTCTTGTCAATTAAATAGACCAGCAGCATCTCTCCTTAGGTGACAACCTCAGAGAATATCTGGGATTGTGACATTTATAATGCAACACCTGCTGTCAAGGTTACCATATGCATCTTATATAGCTTGTAGAACCACTTTTAACAGGAATATTTTAAAGCAACCATTTTCTGTATGACTTGATAAGTCTCCCATCATTGTTGAGGAATTATGGCTCACTCTTCTTTATAAGGTTGTTTATTGAGTTCATTGATTTTTGGGCATTTGTTTATGCACAGCTCTCTTAAGGTCCCCCCTCATCATGAAAATCTGAACTTTGTCTAGAAAACACCTTTTTAATTATTTTGTTTTTCAGCAGATTTGCTGCTGTGTTTGGGGCCAATGTCCTCTTGCATGACCTAATTGTGGTCAAGCTCCAGCTTGGCTCTAGAATACTTAAGCACACAGAAGAGTTCATGTTTAACTCAATGACTGCAAGGAACCCAGGGTCTGTGGCTGCACAGTAAGCTCATACATAACCTCTCCACCATTGTGCTTGACAGTTGGTGTGAGGTGCAATATGAGCAAACATCTCCACTTTGGTCTCATCTCACCAAAGACATTGTTCCATAAGTCTCATGCTTTGTTCAGATGCAACTTCACACACTTAAGCTGTGCTGCAAGGTACTTTTTTAGAGAGAAGATGACTTCTGCAGGCAAAACAGGCCATTCTTGTTCAGTCTTCTGAGGCCTGTAGAATCTGAGATGTAGAACTTGGGTTTTTTGCAGTTTCCTTAAGCACTGCATCGTCTGATCTTTGGGTGGGTTTGCTGGGACATCCACTCCTGGGAAGAATGATGTTTTCCACTAATGAATCATCATTCTCACTGTAGGTGGAATTCAGATTGTTTGGAAATGACCTTATAACGCTTCTTAGATTTATGTGCGGCAACAATTACTTCTTTAAGACTGCTGATGACTTTCCTCTTTAGCATTTTGTTAACACACGCTTGAATACTCCAGACCAAAACATCTGCATTTATAGAGGTGGTCACACTTACTGATGATCAGTTAATTAAGTGCATTTGATTAGCAGCGCCTGGCTGCTCCTTGTAAATTGCAGCATGTAAATTGTTCTAATCTTTAAGATAACAGTCTTGCTTCATTTGACGTCATCTGTGGATCAGCATTAAAGCTTTTTCGTATTGTTTTTTTTGTCACAAATACAACAGAAGCTAAACTGGAAATTGTTTTAGTGCTGGAAGTAAATACTGTAATTGTAGGTAAGTACAGCTCAGTGCTTGTAACAAAAATGTGTTGTATTGTATGTAGTTTGATTTCAAAAATGAAAATTGTAAAAAGAAAATGAGGAGCTGCTTTTGGCTGCTCATTATTTCTCATGGGGTTACTCTGTTAGATGGATCTGTATGTTTGATTTCCCATTTTTATACTGGATGCTTTTCCTGATTCAAGCCTCCTCTTTATCTGGACTCGGGACAGGGGTTAAGTCTCCTGCTGGTCTCGAGCCAGGGGTCCTAGTGTGCAAGTTGAATTTGTTAACTGCTACGTATAAATCAAAATTCACAATGTTTCTTGCCTCAATGATTTATTTATTTACATTTCAAATGCATTGTTTAAACAGCTTTGTATTGTGTAAGTATCAAAATTAATCTAATACCAGCAGTGTGCAAACCTTTAAAAATGACATCCAGCACTAGATGTAAGCCAGAAATACTTTGACTTTGTCAGAAACGCCCAGCCTGTACCCCAAATTTAATCAGCTACTTTTGTAAACTGCAGAGGCCATTGTCTGTCATTTTGCTAGCCAAGCACTTAAGATATTGTTAATCACAGGCGACACCCTAGTGACTGTGAGGCTTTTACCACAAACCTGCAGTATTTCAAATATAAATCCAGCCTCAGTCTTTCCCCTAATGCCATTTGTACAAATGAGACTTCTACCATTTGGTGTATTAATTTTACAAGATTAGCTGTTACAACTTCTTAAGGATTTGATGTCTCATTTTAGTTTTAAAGCAGTTCATTCATTCTGGCTGCCTCAGTAGGGCCTACTCGCACTGGGCAGTCATCCAGACGGAGAAGCGTGTGTAAACAAATAAGTGATGTGGTGTTAGTGCTGTGTTCAGCACTATGATCCATATCTACAGTGTGTGTCTACCCACAGCTGTATAGAACAATTTATAGAGAGATCACCAGTGACTGATCCACCATCCTCACGCTGCTGCAAGTACCTTATGTAAGCTCAGTGAAGTACACCATCAGCACTGTTATCTGGTCTCATGCTGCTAAGTTTATGGATGAATAATATTAAGAAGAAATACTTTTTTCTTCCTCTCCACCTCTTTCTTATTAATGTGCTCAGCAGCCCCCTAATGCCCTTTCTGCTTACCCTTTCTAGAAGTTTATGCTCTTGGCACTAGCTCTTTCATTTATACTTTTCTTTTTGTTCTTATTCTGTCAACTTCTTGGTTTTTCACTGCTTTTCTGCTTTCTTTTTTTTGCAAAAACTCAAAATCTTACCAAGTATATTTGTCTTATTTCTAGTCAAAATTATCTCATTACACTTAAAATAAGACACAATCAGCTACAGGGCAACATTTCAGTAAGCTAAAGGAACTTGTTTCAAGACAGTGAATCTTGAAACTAGAGAAAAACTAGAGATTTTTCACTTGTTCCACTGGCAGATTTTTTCACTTAATACAAGATATTTTAGCTTAAAATAAGTGAAAAAATCTGCCAGTGGAACAAGTGAAAAATCTCTAGTTTTTCTCTAGTTTCAAGATTCACTGTCTTGAAACAAGTTCCTTTAGCTTACTGAAATGTTGCCCTGTAGCTGATTGTGTCTTATTTTAAGTGTAATGAGATAATTTTGACTAGAAATAAGACAAATATACTTGGTAAGATTTTGAGTTTTTGCAGTGTATAACTCGCTTTCCCGGTGTTTGCTCTTACTTGTCTTTATAGCTCCATTTATGTCCTCACCATCTCTTATTTTCTTTCTTCTCTTCCCTCCGGCTCCCCTTCCTTTTATATCTTTAACTTCCATATGTCTCCTTCCCCGCAGTCTCTCTGTTCTTTAGCCGAGCTGGTGCTGTAGCTTTCAGGCAAGTTAATGTCTGGCTGCTGGTTGGTCTGTTTACTGATATATCCAAGTAATTATTGGATAAGCTTTTAAATACATTTTGGATGCAATATCAGCATTACCCAGAGAATGTACGCAATTAAAAGTTTTTTGTTTTTTAACTTGTGCAACATCTAAATGTCTAATCTATTCTCCAACTTTACCTAAAGAAAAAACTCAACCATTGGAGTTGACTTTATCAGTCCTTGTGGAGGAATTTTGTGGGTTGTGGGGATTCATTTATGCACATCTCTCTAAGGTCATGCCGCAGCAGTTTTATGCAGTTTAGGTCTGGACTTTAACTGGGTCATTGCAACACCTTGATTCTTTTCTTTCTCAGACATCCTGCTGTGGATTTGTTGCTGTGCTTGGGCTCATTGTCCTATTTCATAACCCACTTTCAGCCAAATTTTAGCTATCAGACAGATGGCCTGACATTTGATTCTAGAATACTTTGGTATTTCATGGATGACTCAGTGACTGCAAGGTGCCCAGGTCCTGTGGCTGCACAGTAAGCCCAAATCATCACCTCCACCACTGTGTTTGACAGTTAGTATGAGGTGTTTGTGCTGATATGCTGTGGCGCTGTGCATCTCCACTTTAGTCTCTGCATTTTTTTTTCTTTTTAGAGAGAAAAGGCTTTTTCCTCACCTTTTTGAATTTTCATAACTTGCTTTAGATTAATCTAATGAACAAGTAAGAATTTTAATTTATCTAATACTTTTGAAATAAGCCTTAGTATTTAGTGCTAATTAGCTTATAGCTGGCATATAAAGATAATATGATGGGGACCATAATTTGCTAGACAAGCTCCATGTTGTATTGTGAAACAGTTGAAACTACTGATTGAATTTATGAACTCCATGGAAAAATGTTAACTGAGGTCATAGCTCAAAATGTTTGTCTGACAAGTTTAAGGCACTTCCACAGGCTTCAATCTTTAGACCTGGAAGCCTCCAAAATGGCCTCATCACTGCAGCCAACACTTTTCTAAGGTGCAGCTTTTATTTTGAAAGCAAACGGTCTCCTTTTCTGGTTTGTGTTACACTTATCAAACTTTCTTCACTGCTGCGATTGTAGTTGGACAGTTCTTATGGATGAGGTTGCGTGCTCCATGCAAACTACGAATGAGGTTTTTACCAACCGGTTGGGGAAAACACATTTATTTCCTCACAAACGTTGGTTGCCAGATGGTTGCAGACTGGTGTCTTGGCCCATGTGTGTGACTTGAGGCTTATTAACTTGATCCTATAGTGTCACAAATCCAAAATAGTGGACAATCTAAGATTGCATGGTTAGTGGTCTTTTAACTACAAAACTTCAATACAGTCTGATATTGACAGCAGCGTGAGGCAAATGCTTAGAGAACTGCTGTGATGGCTGAAAAAATTAATAGTAGCATGCTGGTAAAAGTTTCATTTTACCTTGATTATATCAATTTTTAAATTTATTTTACATTTTAGCTTCTTTCTTTTCTTGATTACAGGACTGGGTTTTCCTTACACGCTTCTGCTTTCTTACCGAGTTTGGGCGGTTGGATTTCCGATTTCGCTACCCAAAGGTAGGATGCCTCATGTTAAGTTTAATGTGTGTCTGTTACACATTACTTTTGCGTTCATCATCTGCTCTGTCTTCACAATTTTTTTTAATTGTTTAGTGTTTTCCTCTCGGCTAATTCTGTCTTTTTTCTCACCTAATAAAAACTGATACCACTGCTCTTTTCCTTCTCTCCTCCTTCCTCTGGCTGTTCCTGCTCTATCTGCTTCATCCCTTTGTTAATGCCCTAAAAAAAAGAAAAAGGAGGAGTCCTTTTTTCCCTTTAGAGTGTTTTGTACATCCACTCCATCCTTTCTTTCCCTTGCGTTGCTTTACTGCTTTTGCCCGCAGACTTTGGAAACAATTTTGTCAAATAAATCTCATATTGTCTCACTGCCTCCTCTCTGATATCCACAAACCAGCGCAATCTCTTTCTCATTCTCCTTTTCTCTCTCTGTCTCCTCTTTGCAGTCTCGTTGCTGTCAGAACATATTGCTCTACTTTGATGACAGTTCTCAGTGGCCAGCTGTGTACAAGAGGCCTGAAAA